>NC_050574.1:431909040-432241540 GCF_011100635.1 Trichosurus vulpecula | reverse complement strand
AATGGAAATATTTTATAATCAAAATTTTTGACTAAGTTCTAGAAATGTCTCAGAATCTCTTTCCTTGATATTTCCTTATTTGTGTCCCTTAACTTTTTTCAGTGAAATCTGAGGCAGAAAGAAATTAAATAAATAATATCCTAAGGCCACCCATGTAATTAGTGCCAGCAAAAAAGGAAAAAAGTCTCCTGACTCCCAAGGTCTTTTACCATTTGGTTCCAGTACCAGATCAATCAGTCAAAAAATAGTGAGTGTCTGCTGTGTGCAAGGCGTGATATTAGGCATTCTGGGGAATACAGAGAATTGTAAGACATGATCTCCACCAAGAAGCTTAGAGTTTGCTTGGTGTTTCAACAATCCAGCTAGCAGCTTCTGTGGGGGTGTAAGATCCACCCACAGCCAGCACCCAGAAAGCTGCCGACAGCACAGGTTCTTTTGATCTGCTTAACTAAGGAAAGCAAAGTGAAGGGGTTGACAAGCTTACTTTTAATTCAGCATACAAATATCATTCACTTAGTTTAGGGGAAAAAGTCAGCACCCTGGAACTTCAGAACAAAATACAAAGTACAAACAACAACAGACAGACCCAATACAATTCATTGTTACCAACATCTAGGTTCAGCCCGGGAGCTCAGAACAAGGGCTGGCCCAGAGTCATACGTGCCACCACTGCTGTGGCAAAGAACTCCAAGAAAGAGGAGGCCAACACCTGGTTTTATATCTTTTTCAGCATCAGGGGTGAGTCGCACATGCCACTCACCCACGTGACCTAGAATTGTCACAAAGAGGCGACTTAAACCCCCATGGTCTAAAAGCCTCTGCTGTCCCAGACATGTAAACTGGGCCCTCCCTGGAGTTAGCTTCACCTTAGGCCCCACCTTAGTTGCCAATCCACACCCACTAAGGTTTTACACCTAATAGGGGTTTGGGCCTGGGGCTTAGCACCTAGTAAGGCTCAATGAAATACACTGAATTACTCAAAGGGAACAAAAGCCAAACTCTTCAAGGGCACTTGTTGAACTAAGTGCTAAGGAGCCCATTTTGCTTACCAACACACTTGGCAAAACAAAGTTAGTTACAATATAAAGTAGAAAGGGATAAGTTTCAACTTAGAGAGTAGATAAGAATGATTAGACTGAGAAAGGGATTACTTCCAAATGGAGTCTTCAGGGAAAACCATGGAGATGGTGGAAATTTACCAGGTCTTAAAGATTGGTTAGGATTTAATTCAGTAGAGGGGACAAGTAATGGCCTTCCAAGAGGTGGTAATAGCATTAGGTGGGGAAAGGAAAGCCACTTTCATGGGCCAGTATGCAAAACTGACTGGACAAGAGGTTCTGTGCCAGGAAGTAATGAGAGAGAAAACTGGAAAGGTAGATTGGGGTCTCGAATGCCAGGCTAAGGAGTTTGGACTTAAGCATTACCAGAGTTGGAGACTAACCCAATTTATTTATGTTCCACATGTTAATTGTTGGGGGGGGTGGATTTCTGTGATGCTAATGGCAGAGAAGAGCTCATACAAAGTGAGGAAAATATATGTAACATAAGGAAAATGAAATCAAAAGAGTTTGATGTTAATGGTGTTTATTTCTGGATTTAAGGAAGTACATAACTGGTTTGGTCAAGATATTTTGCATAGCTCCTGCATGACAACATTTTTACCTCTGTAGCCTCTGACCTACTCACATCCTGCTAGAGTCAAACAAAAGGGGCAAAAATAATGGAAAGAGGTTTTATATTGGCCTTGTGGTTTTGTAAGATCAAGAGTAAATGCCCTATGATATGCCTGGGGTTTTAGATTAGTAGTGTTATTTTAAATAGAAGCATTTTATATTTTAAGATGCTGTATTCAAAGTATTAAAATTCATCGATCATTTTGGGACCGTACAGCATGTGTACTTTGCTCTGACTCTGTCAGAACTCTGCCCCTTATCACAAATACTGCTGATGGCCAGGTTAGCACCTTGTTTTTTAATGAGCAGCAAAGGACATTTACTCTGTGACTGGAAATTATCTAGCAATCACCAGATATTTCACCTGCAGACTAGTCAGTGCAATTTATTTGGATCTGAAAGTTGTTAGCTCTTGAGAAAACACTATCAACTGGATGTTCTACTCTAGTGAGCTATTTCAATAAAGCAGAAAACTTCTTTTTTTAGGATTCATTCCTTCAACTCTAGAGCTTTATAACAAAACAGGGTACAGCAACGTCAGCTGATTCCTTGTTAACCTTTTAACTGTAATAGGGTATAAAGGAATGAAATTAATTCACTAAGAATCATGCCCCTTGCTTTTCTGACAGTCTCATTTTCTCTAGCAATATAGCTCCTTTTCCCATCTCGTCCATTGAAGTCCATCACAGACAGTTCAAGTATATAACCAGTTTCAGTTTACTCAATTTGGCGCAGGTTCAGAGTATTGAACATTCTCTTTCAGCTGTTCCCTATCATAACTTCCCATTTAGTTTTAGTAGATTGCCAGATCAGTATAATCAACATTGTGACAAACCAGCAAGAAGAAAAAGAGCTGACTTGGGCTTTGATTGCATTAATAGATTTTTCTCTTGGTCCTTACCCTTGGGATTACTATTGTTCATGTTAGTCAAGCAACCACTTTCTAATCCCAGCCTTAACTAATTACCATCAACCTCCATTTGACTGCTTGGGTCCCAGGGTCACCCAAATTTTGGCTTTTGGTTGAAATTTCTATCAGCTCTGATCAGTTACCATCCTTAGGTACAAAAACTGTCTCTTCCCAAGTATCCCCAACCACTGTTCCCTAGAAAGACTGTTTTATTCCCATATCCCATGCTTTGTGATCCTACTTATAGACTATTCTTCCCACTTACTAAACATCTCACTAAACATTATCCATATTTTAAAAAAAATTTCCCCTTCCGTGTCAAACCACCTTTTTCTGAAAGGCCATTTTATTTATTCTCAATTCTAATTGGCATCATCAGCACCCTGCCCCTAGCCTACGATGGAAGTGCCCCTTTTCCTCAAGTTCAGGTTGTTGGATCCCCTTTACAGTAACCAGTATACTTAAGAACTCACATCTAACTCACTGGGTTAACATTGTAACGCAGGAACCTTAACTTTGCCCTGAGAGTCAGCCTTCTGTTCACTATCGCTTTTTGGTTAGGGAGGCATTTGATTTGTTACTTTGGTTAAGGAGTAAGGTCATGATTGTTTATAAGCAATTATTTTATGATTATATATTATGTATCTGTTTAAATTTATATTCTTATTATTCATATATATACTTAACATACATTAATGTTTCCTATGCTTCTAAAACCAAAAACTACACAACAGTGGTTCCTTATGTTAATGTAAGCACTCAAAATATCTGCATGTTATTTGGAGAAAATGGAGACCCCAGGTGCTTTGGGGTAAATTCAGGCCTAGATGATGTGTTTATTACATTTAGAGGAGACATGAAGTTGAAGGGATGAAAAAAATTTAATTCAAAAGATGTTGATGGGCTAGGACAATGAATTAGAGCCAATATAAGGTGGAATATAATTGAGATGGATGTAAAATCCCATACCACTTTAAAACTTAGGATCAAAAAATAAGCCATGTGATTATGATATGGAGGAAGACATGGTTAGACAAGAGTTCAATTGAAAAAGACATTTTAATGGACTGTGAGTTCAGTATAACTGAACAGTGTGATGTGACAGCCAGAAAAGTTCATGGAAGCTTAGGAAACATCACTGGAAATACATTCTGTAGAATGAGGGGGACAGTTAACCCTCTGGATGCCACCTTGGTCAAAATATTTCTGGCACACTCTGTTGAGAAAGCAGTGTGTGAGAAAGGTTTTAGATTTCTGGTCCACAGCTTAAGATGCAGAAATATGATGGACTCTTGGTCAGGGAAGAAGGACATCCAACAGTGGTAAAATACATGCATATGTACACATGTACATACATATATGTGTGTGTCTATATATGTGTGAGTATGTATTTTCCTAGAATCTTACAGATCTAATCAAAAGAAAAGAAAGTGGGAAGGAGAAGACTTTCTATATTTATCTACCAAGTTAGATTACCATGGGGAATAGCTATACAGAGGAAGAGGAGCTGTAGAAAAGCCCAGAAATTCAAAATCCAAGAAAGAAGGAATTGATAAAACTTATAAACTCTGATATCTATTTATAAATGTACAAAATGTGAGTAATAAGTGAAGGCAACCAGCAATTCTAAACCAAGAAAAAATTTTATCAAGTATCACTGAGATTTTGTGGAATGGGCGTGCTATTGGCATATGGACTTGAAGTGTCATACGCAAGAACAGGATAGGTAAAAGAGGACAGGCGAGAGAAGAGCACTAATCAGGATGGGTGGATGAATGACAGTACTATTATGGAAAGAAGACAGAAATACCCAACTCTTAGTTTGTTTCTCTTTTCTTTCCCAAGAAAATGGCCTTTGAACTAAAAAGAAAAGAATGCAAATGCCCAGAAAATCCAGGATAGACCATCTGGCTATCCTAGCTGAGTTCTGGTCATCAGATCTAGACTAACACCATCCCAGGATATTATATTTAAGAAGTTAATTTTAAAATTGTATCTAACACTCCAGGTATTTCCAGAACAGGGTGAAGTGTGGGCTGTGTGAAAGTCATGCCCTGGGACTTGATTTTACGAGTTTTAGATGGAACTGAACATTATCTGATAATAATAAGAAACAAAGGAGTTTCGTGCTCTAGGAATGTTTCATTCTGGCGTTAAACACTCAGTCTTCATGCTCTAAGGATGTGCTATAATAGTTATAATACCTAATGGAAAGATGTTGGCGCATGAATGTCATTACGTATCAGTCTTTTGTTCTGTCAGTTCTTTCAAAGAATCTGTTAATTGCCTTTTTTTAGGTTTCTCTTTTTAAGAGGAAGTCATTATCAGGTCAAAAAAATGTGCAGAGTATTCTTGAAGCAAAGCCTGTTGCTGAACCACTCGTAGTTGTTGAAGCGAGACCAATAGGAGACCAAGCAAATGTTGGGAAAGAGAGAAAAGATGAAAACCAAAACCATATGGAACCTTCACCAGCTAATCAGGACAGAAAGTCTAAGTCATGTACAATTCTATAAATACATATTTATTGTTTGTGGTCTCCAAGCACATGTTGCAATTTATACTTGAAAATAATTATGACTTCTGAAAGAAAGTTGCTGATAATCAACTTTGTACTGTAAGTTAATTGTTTTCTTGGGGTTTGGACATTGTGACCATGGTATAATGGTATTTATTTCTACTGATAATATTAGTATAAGAAGTACATTCTGAAAATCTTTACTAAAGTGTTGTGGCCTTAATTGTTCAGTGTTGTAATAAAAATATATTTTTTTATGTGAAAACTGAATTCAGGCATATAATAATTTTTACTGAGCAATTTTCACTTTACAATTCTTTGAAACGATATTTCAAACTCATGACAGTGTATCTATTTGTAACTTTTTTGCGTTGTTTAAAAAACACAGGCAAAATTTTTTCAGTGAGTATATTTCAAAATAAATCATCTCTGCTGTGTTACACTCTTAGAAATGATAATAGGAATAAGAGTTGGAGGGGCTCTTGCAGCTATTAGTTGAAAAAATCAGGACAAATTTAAATTTGTTAACAACACTGTAATTTTATAAATTGTCACTTATAAGTGCTGATAGAAACAAAGTTTATTTACCAGGATAAATAAATCAATACACAGCTGCTGATGTAAATAGCCCAGTTTTATAGAAAAACATGTTTCATTATTTGCATTTCTTTTTTTTTTGAGCCATTGGTTTGAAATTTTTCCATTTGTTTAATACCAAGTAGCCCAACTTTGAATTTTTAGGCTTGCCCTTTTGTGATAGTCAAACAAGATAGTGACAAGGCTAGATCTGATCATTTTGATATTCTCTAAGATAGATAGTAGATACCATGACCAAATAAATGATGTGGCAATCTGCATCAATCTTTGATGTACAAAATGCTAAGAATATCTATAACGTAGGTACCTTCTTATAAGATGAGGTTCTACTTCTGTCATTGCCCTCCATGGAAAAGACTATGCAATAGGCTCTGTACATTAGGCATATACAGTATGCATAAAGACTATGCAATAGACTCTGTACATAATGATAGACTCTGTACTTAATGATAGAATTTTTTGTACTTATGTTGAAGTCACTGTCATAAAGCAGTGGAAAAGATAATCTATTTATTAAATTCTTGCTTAAGTCATATAGACAGTACCAGAGATCAGGTTAGGATTTGAGATGCAATGACTACCTCCCATTGTCCCAACTTCAGACTTACTTGAAGATAATCAAAGTTGCTAAAAGGTAGTTCTAAAGGCATTTGCCCTGGGCCAAAGCATTCCTCAGAGCCATAATTTCTGGGACTCATCAAAATAAAAGTCCCCTTTTCTTCCTCCATTTCCTGCCTTGGTTGGGGAGGGAAACATATTAGCACTTATTATACCTCTATACCATCCCTTCCAGGCTATGCGCAGGCCTCATACAGAGTGGCAGGGCACTTCTGTTTCCCTGTAGACAACGCCACCAGCACTGTCACACCACCTTCTTTGATAAGGAAACAAAGTTCAGGGTAATTTTTTTTTTATTTCTTTAGGATGAAAAAATTCTTGACAACAGGCCCTGTCTGCTGTCTTTTTTCCCCTCCATTCCAATTCAGGTGATAGTATCTTGAACATAAAGATATATAGCTCAGTGATTCCTCCAAGGAGATACTATTTGGACCCAGGCTGGTTCTTGTTTACTTCCCCACCATTGACCTTTGGTTATGTAACATGAAAATTTGTGATAGTCATTTGTTCCTTTGAGGAGATTTCCAATTTTATTAATGGCAAATCAATTGCAATTCTTGGTGACTTGGTTGTTGCAAATACAGCATTACTGTTACAGAAGTACGTATATGCTTTCTCTCTCTCATATATATATGTGTGTGTGTGTATATATATATATATATATACACACACACACACACACACACATATATATATATATATGTATGTATACCCACACAAACACAGAGTGAGAAGGTCAGAGTGCCAAGAAATGCCATTCATTTTGGTTGAAAAGCTTTTCCTTTTTTATGAAAAGGGATGGATAAGAGACCAGGGAAAGGGTTAAGTTAAAGATTTTGATAAAAGAGATCAGAAGACGTATGGTTATCAAGTAGATAAACAACATTGCTTTATCAGAGGAAGAGATACGTTTGTGCCTTGCTCAAGTGTGCTTTGTAGTAGAGTGTAACGAAAGCCAAGGTATACCTCCATTGTAGGAGTGCTAATGGACTATTTGGTAATGACAGCATGAAGAAGATTGTTTTTCCCTTTAGACTCTGAAATATGCTTGTACTATATTTGTCATTTAAATTTCGTTGAGTATCTGACCTCTGAAAGAAATTAACTTCAGGAAAATACAGGGCAATAAAAAATGGACTGTTATGCTAGACTGTTACCTAGAGTTAGAACCATTTTGAATAGAACTTAAACTTTTAATTGGATGAAAAGGGGACATTTGAGCACAAAACTTTTAGAGAAACCAGCTTGTGATTGCAATTTTTCTTTTTTTTTCAATGAATGAGGAAGATCATTGTTAGAATTAATCCAACAGAATTGTCTAATCCTACTGATTTCAATAATAAAAGGGCTTGCATTTATTAATTCTTTCCAAGTTTAAAGACTCATTTTGTGCCTAAAATTCCTGATCTTTACAGCATGTCCTCTGATTGGTCTTTCTTCTCTAAGTAACATTACTCTAAATGCTCCATGATTCAATATTTTGATGACATATGATCTCATTGGTGCAGATCTATAGCATATCTCCTTCAACTTGTGGTTCTCTTATTCACGTCATTCTGTAAAAGATTGCTGAAAAGAAATATACTACTTCTCTTTTTAAAGGTGATTAAAAGCATTAATACTCTCATGGATCACACTTTTGATATGTATTTAATATTAGGAAATGAATATTTTTGCATAGGGTATTTTGCAAATTTTCTAAGCATTCTTAGATCCACATAAAAGTATTCAATGAAAATGACAAAGGGAAAAAAATACTAATCAGCCCTAGAGGCTTTAACGTATGAAGGAAGGAAATGTGCACCCTTGAAAGAATACTTCAGTCTCAGAAGTGTAGGTTCATCAGCAAAGTAATTATAGTCATTTGCAATATTAGTCCTCTTGGACCAACACCAAAACATTCCAGTATTCTAAAGAAATTCTCATTGAATCTTGGATCTTTAAATGATATTTTATAAATGTCCCTGTAATGCTGAGATTATACTTGCCTTAAGACAAACCAGAAAACCCCAGTATTCACCCCATTGCTACAGTGTAAGAATGTTGATAGAACTATCGTCCTTAAGTTCTTTGTAACGTCCCAGAAACCATGAGTACTTCGTAAATGTTAAATGTGGAAATTGCTTCTCAGTTTATTATTTGAACAAATTATTTTTGTTGCCTTTTTTCTACCAAATTATTATAAACATTAAATTCAGAAGCCAGATCTCTTCTTTATTGAGTATTTTCATGCTATTAATAGCAGCCCAATTCTCTTGTCAGAGTTTGGGCTATTTAAGCCCACACATAAGTGGAGTACAGCTGATCTTCCTCACTAGACAAATAAAGCACATTCTCCTCCCAGCTTCTAAAGAGCTTCCTACAGCTTCTAAAACTTCTATGAAAGAGTTGAGATAATTGAGCTGCCTGGTTTTGGGGGACTTTGTTTGTTTTATTTAATCTTGAATAGGGTTGGCAGCAGACAGGTAAAACTATAACTACCAAGAAAGGCCCTAGGAACTGTTCCTAGTTAGAGATGTCCTTCTGGGTCTTCATATCATTTATTTTGAGGCAGAGCTTGGCTTACATGCCTTAGTTCATTCTTCGGTAAGATTTAAGTTTCCTATCCATTTTGAGTTGGTGATGCTACCAAAACTGAAAATGTTTTCAGTCCTGCAAATTTCTTTAAGTACAGGCATACAGCTTCAAAATGGTTGTACAGATCTATATGACAATATGTAATAAGGGTGTTTAGTGTAAATTCTTGAATACTTAGCATGGAAAAAAAATGGCATAGGTTTCTTTTTAACTCCCAGGTCTAGAGAATGGATTAATGAAAAGGAAGTTAAGACTCATCAGGACATTCAGGAGATCTAAACCATCAATAAGACTTTGAACAAGAAATTACTGACCTAGCAAAGCAATTTTAGATGAGATTATGGTAAATGAAAAGGTCTTGGACTTTATCTCAATTATGGAATTTGCTTTTATTTGATCTCAAATGTGAACAGTGATTATAGAGTTGAAAACTTTTCCAGAGAATTGATCATTTTGCTTAATGTAATTTGAGTATTAATATCACAGACAAGAATATACTGAGGTTGAAAGGTCAAAATGGGAGGAATGGACCCATATGAAAAAATAGGCCCAGTCTCTCAAAAAAGACCATTTATAAATGTGAGGGCTATGTGACAGCTGGCTCATGTCAAAGGATAAAGAGAAAAACACATTTCCAGCCCAGTAGGAACTTTAATACAAATTGCTCTATGATAGCTTAATTAAAATATACATTAGCGCAGAGAGCTATGGGGATCTTTTCTCAAACTCTAGATGCCCTTTATTTCTGAATAGTCTTCACTTTTTAGTGTGAAATTTATGTGATTCTATTACCATAGATTTCTAGTATTTTAAATAATATTAACAGTAAATGAAGTAGGTGAGCATAAGAGTTGTATACGGCATGATAATTTAGGAATAGTTTTTAATTTTTAAAAAGTTTAGCACCTTGCTTAATATTTATATCTGTTGTGAGTCCCCGGCCTTGCAACCAAATTGTGGGGGTCTGTTGTTAGCCCCCCACACCCAGGCCTTTGCTTAGCAAAGGGCCTGATCTCAAGGACAACGTATGGGGCGGGAGCTGAAAGATGATGAATGACTCCGATTTTTATTTCAGCAAGCAGCATTTTTATATCTTTAGTGACCAAGGTACGTTCTTTGGTTACGTGGGTGAAAGAACAGGTAAAATCAAGACACCTGGGTACTAGGACCGCCCCAACTCCGCCTACTCTCCTCCCCTTCTCTTCCTGAGCTAACCTGAAGCTCCCTGCGGTCAGGCAGTCCAGGCAAAGAACCGGAAGTTCCATGTGCTCTGGCAAGCCCAGACAGAGAGCTGGAAGTTCCATGTGCTCAAGCAGGTCCAGGCAAAGACCTGGAATTGCTAGGGAGGCAACAAAGGCAAGACCTCTCCTCCTGGCTCCACCCATATCTCAGAGCCCTGAGTTTATCTCAGCAGGCCCCTGGGCATGGAGTTCTGAGGAGGGCAGGGCTCGGCTCTAACTCGGCCGGTAACATATATCATTTAAGAAAAAAACGTTTCTATCTTCCAAAATGTATTTGGAATTTCTCACAAGCCTTCTGACCAACTCAGTTAGCCAACATTTTTTTTTTCTTTTTTTTTCTTTAGTATATTTAGTTTTCAGCATTGATTTTCCCAAGAGTTTGAATTACAAATTTTCTCCCCATTACTACCCTCCCCCCCAACTCCAAGATGGTGTATATTCTGGTTGCCCTGTTCCCCAGTCAGCCCTCCCTTCTGTCACCCCACTCCCCTCCCATCCCCTTTTCCTTTTCCCTTTCTTTCTTGTAGGGCAAGATAAATTTCTATGCCCCATTGCCTGTGTATCTTATTTTCTAGTTGCATGCAAAAACGTTTTTTTTTGTTTTTGAACATCTGTTTTTAAAACTTTGAGTTCCAAATTCTCTCCCCTTTTCCCTTCCCACCCACCCTCCCTAAGAAGTCAAGCAATTCAACATAGACCACATGTGTATCATCATGTATAACCCTTCCACAATACTCATGTTGTGAAAGACTAACTATATTTTGCTCCTTCCTAACCTATCCCCCTTTATTGAATTTTCTCCCTTGACCCTGTCCCCTTTCGAAAGTGTTTGTTTTTGATTACCTCCACCCCCATCTGCCCTCCTTTGTATCATCACCCCTTTTTTATCATCATCTTCCTCCTTTTTTCCTGTGGGGTAAGTTACCCAATTGAGTATGTATGGTATTCCCTCCTCAGGTCAAATCTGATGAAAGCAAGATTCACTCATTCCCCCTCACCTCACTTCCCTTCCTACAGAACTGCTTTTTTCTTGCCACTTTTATTCGAGATAATTTACCCCATTCTATCTCTCCCTATCTCCGTCTCTCAATATATTCCTCTTTCATCCCTTAATTTGATTTTATTTCTTTTAGATATCTTCCCTTCATCTTCAACTTACCCTGTGCCCGCTCTCTCTCTATATATATACACACCATATATACATACGTACACATTCACATATACAAATATATACATAAACATAGATATATGAATATCCCCTTCAGCTACCCTAATACTGAGGTCTCATGAATCATACACATCATCTTTCCATGTAGGAATGTAAACAAAACAGTTCAACTTTAGGAAATCCCTTGCAATTTCTTTTTCTTGATTACCTTTTCATGCTTCTCTTGATTGTTGTGTTTGAAAGTCAAATTTTCTATTCAGTTCTGGTCTTTTCACTGAGAAAGCTTGAAAGTCCTCTATTTTATTGAAAATCCATATTTTGCCTTGGAGCATGATACTCAGTTTTGCTGGGTAGGTGATTCTAGGTTTTAATCCTAGCTCCATTGACCTCTGAAATATCGTATTCCAAGCCCTTCGATCTCTTAATGTAGAAGCTGCTAGATCTTGGGTTATTCTGATTGTGTTTCCAGAATACTCAAATTGTTTCTTTCTGGCTGCCTGCGGTATTTTCTCCTTGATCTGGGAGCTCTGGAATTTGGTGACAATATTCCTAGGAGATTTCTTTTTGGGATCTATTTGAGGAGGTGATCAGTGGATTCTTTCAATTTCTATTTTACCCTGTGGCTCTAGAATATCAGGGCAGTTCTCCTTGATAATTTCTTGAAAGATGCTATCTAGGCTCTTTTTTTGATCATGGCTTTCAGGTAGTCCAATAATTTTTAAGTTCTCTCTCCTGGATCTATTTTCCAGGTCAGTGATTTTTCCAATGAGATATTTCACATTGTCTTCCATTTTTTCATTCCTTTGGTTCTGTTTTATAATATCTTGATTTCTCATCAAGTCATTAGCTTCCACTTGCTCCAATCTAATTTTTAAGGTAGTATTTTCTTCAGTGGTCTTTTGGACCTCCTTTTCCATTTGGCTAATTCTGCCTTTCAAGGCATTCTTTTCCTCATTGGGTTTTTGGAGCTCTTTTGCCATTTGAGTTAGTCTATTTTTTAAGGTGTTGTTTTCTTCAGTGTATTTTTCAGCTTTTTTTGGGTCTCCTTTAGCAAGTCATTGACTTGTTTTTCATGATTTTCTTGCATCCCTCTCATTTCTCTTCCCAATTTTTCCTCTTCTTCTCTAACTTGCTTTTCCAGATCCTTTTTGAGCTCTTCCATGGCCTGAGACCAGTTCATATTTTTCTTGGAGGCTTTTGTTGTAGGCTCTTTGACTTTGTTGACTTCTTCTGGCTGTATGTTTTGGTCTTCTTTTTCATCAAAGTACGATTCCAAAGTCTGAGACTGAATCTGGGTGCATTTTCGCTGCCTGGCCATATTCCCAGCCAACTAACTTGACCCTTGAGTTTTTCAGCGGGGTATGACTGCTTGTAGACTGAAGAGTTATATGTTCCAAGCCTGGGGGGATGCGCTAGCTCTGCCACGCCAGCACTACTCCTTCCCCAAGAACCCCCAACCTGGACTGGACTTAGATCTTCAGCAGGATCTTCACTCCTGCTCTGATCTGCCACTTAATTCCTCCCACCAGGTGGGCCTGGGGCTGGAAGCAACTGCAGCTGTACTTCTGTAGCTGCCCCACCTCCGCTACCGGTAGCCGAACTGTGAATTCCTTCCACTTCCGCAGCTTTTCCCACTAACCTTCCCTGTTGTCTTCGGTGTGTTTGTGGGTTGAGAAGTCTGGTAACTGCTGCAGCTTACTGATTCAGGGCGCTAGGGCCCGCTCCGCTGGGCTCCTGGTCTGGTTGGTCTGTGCTGCCCACGCTGGGTTCTGCTTTGCTCAGCTCTGCTCCGCTCCGCTCCCAACTCCATGTGGGATAGACCTCACCCAGAGACCATCCAGGCTGTCCTGGGCTGGAGCCCTGCTTCCCTCTGCTGTTTTGTGGGTTCTGCAGTTCTAGAATTGGTTCAGAGCCATTTTTAATAGGTTTTTGGAGGGACTTGGCAGGGAGCTCACGCTAGTCCCTGCTTTTCAGCCGCCATCTTGGCTCCACCCCCCCCCCAACATTTTTTTTACAAAATGCTTTGGAAATGTCTTACAGTGCAGCTAAGTGGCACACTGGGCCTGGAGTTTGGCTCCTACACTTACTAGCTGTGTGACCCTGGGCAATTCACTTAACCCTGGTTTGCCTTGGGTTCCTCCTTTGTCAAATGAGCTTGAGAAGGAAATGGCAAACCTCTCCAGTATCTTTGCCAAGAAAACCCCAAATGGAGTCAGTCACAGAGAATTGGACATGACTGAAATGACTGAATAGCAACAACTAGATATCTTACAAAGTTTTTCTTTGTTTTTTGGTAAGCTGGTGAACCTCCACAGAGTCCTCCTTCAGTGCACCATCATGACATGGTTACTTTGAGTTCTTAGGTTTTTGAGTCTGTTTCAGCAGAGTATAAGGTATGTCAGATTTTACCATACTGAAAAAACTTTGAATATGGTCCTAATAGCAGACTGTGTCTACTAGCTAAGTACAGGCAGACTTGTCACTACCAAGCTTTGTAGCGTATAAGCCTTTGGCCTCTCTCATGCCTTACTCCTGAACCGTATTTTCCAACATATATTTCCTCACCTTACAGAGAAACAACTTCGTATGAAAGTATATGCTTATTTAATTTGCATATAATGCAAGAACAATGAAAAATATATTGGAAAACATGATTGAGAAATAAGGAATGAGAGAGACCAAAGACTCACAGACCACACAGGAGCCTCACACCTATACACCATGAATGTTTTCTTTGTGAGAATAGTGGGATAGTACTTGACATGATAAACGCCAAGTAATGTCAACA
Organism: Trichosurus vulpecula; assembly: GCF_011100635.1. Classification (NCBI taxonomy): domain Eukaryota; kingdom Metazoa; phylum Chordata; class Mammalia; order Diprotodontia; family Phalangeridae; genus Trichosurus; species Trichosurus vulpecula. The sequence goes on along the minus strand of NC_050574.1, from coordinate 432,227,453 downwards.
ACAACAAAACAATGAACTTGTTTAAAAACAGTGACATTGAAGTGGGAATTATTCTTGAATCAGTTATCTGTGTACAGTCATACTATAAATTTATTTGAAGATTAAAATTATCATAAAGCCAGAAGAATAAAAAAATTCAAAAAAGTGATACGCACAACTCAAATCTGATCGCTATAAATAAGTTTCTCCTAAAAAAAAATGGGAAATGGATGAAGGAAAGGACATTGACCTATTTTATAGCAATTTTATATGCACATTTAACTGAGGTAAATCTATTACAATAAGACTAAAAAAGCCTAAAACACTTTTACTTAGGGAGGTAAGGTGGAAAAGTGGAAAACATGCTGCCTCTGGACTCAAAAGATCTAGATTCAAATCATGCCTCTTTATCTCTTTGATTGTGAGCAGTCACACCATGTCCTTGGATCTCATTTTCCTCATCTTTAGAAAGAGAAAGTTGACTAGATTTCCTCTGAATTCCCTTCTAGATGTAGATGCTTCTTACCAACTAGAGATACATGGCAGCCGATGCAGCAACGGTTTTGGATATGAGCTTGTTTATAAAATCTTACAGAGAAGAATGGTGAAAGATCAGTATTGCTTCCCAAAACAGTGAAGAACATCGGAGGGAAAAGCTAAAGACCACTTGGCCCAAGAGTTAGATAAACAATGTCATCTGATGGCATTTCAGGTTGAAACCGGAAGGAGGAAAATAAATTCTTGACCATCAAGGACAGTGGAGTTACCACATCAGTTCTGGATGGTCTAGTTAAACATTAAATAAGTGTTTACTCTGTTCCAGGTGCTGTGTTGAGTGCTGGGGATACAAAGAAAGGCAAAAACATAGTCTCTGGCTTCAAGGAACTTGCATTCTAATGGGTGGAAAGAACACACAAATATGTACATAAAAGATGTATAAAGGTTAATTGAGAAGTACTTCAGAGGTAAAGGACTGGCAGGAAGACCAGGAAAGAAGGCTAGTGTTGCTGGATCACAGATTATATGAAAAGAAGTAAAATGTAAAAAGAATAGAAAGGTTGCAATGGGCCAGGTTGTGAAGGGCTTTAAAAGCCAAACAGGATTTTTTATTTGATTCTAGAAATAATATGGAGATAACCAGAATTTATTGACTAGGGGGAGTGGTTTCAGGAAGATTACATTGGCACCTGAGTGGAAGATGGACTGGAGTGGGGAGAGGCAAGGCAGGGAGACCAACCAGAAGACTTTTGCAATAGTCTAGGCATAAGGGCTTGCACCAGGTAGCAGCTGTGAATGAAGAAAAAAGAGACCTACTAGAGATGTGAAGGTGGAAATGACAAAGCATACTGAGAGACTGGATATGTGGGGGTGTGTACCAGTGAGGAGAAGTGGACATGGAGGCTGTGACCCTGGGAGGATGATGGTGCACTTGACAACAATGGTCCTGGATATCCTTAGAGAGGAAATGGAAAATGGTACTGAAGAAACTCAAAATGAGAAAAACAGCTGGACTTGACCAAGCACATACAGAGGAGGTCAGTGCTCTTTGAGGTTGCTGACAGAGCATTTCCTTTAAGGTCCCTGAAGCAAGGAGAACACGCATTACAGCCACAAAAATAGTGATGGAGAGAACATTGTTAACCAAGAAGTCATATACCTACTTTTTCAACTACATAAAAATTTTTATGAGACTAGTCAACGCATGCATTGAAGGGATCATTGATGGGGCTACTAAAGGGGAACAGAGGTGCTCAGAAATGATATCTTAAAATATCTTTATCATCACACAGTCAACTGAAAAGGGTAGAGAATTCAAAATCCAATTTCACAACATTTACTTGCTGAATATAAAAAAGCATTTAATTTGGTAGAGCAAATACCGCCTCAGAGGCTATCCAACAAGGTGTCTCTTGTATTATCAAAATTATACAAGATTCCTCAAATATAACAGATAACCTCAATGACCTTCCGATCATTAATACCAACTAAAGCATAAAGGTAGAGGTGGATATTTGCCAGAGGTGTTCCCCCTGTCCTGGAGGAGTTCCAGTGCAGAGTCCAAATTAAAAAGGCATTCCCTATAAATGTTTCTCTAGCTCCTCCCAATGACGATGATGCAGTTTTTATCAAGTCCTAGAACTTTGAAATATGCTAATTGAGATCTAAAATCACTCCAAAATTTGGCCTTTTTAGGCACACAGAAAAAAAAATATCATCGAGTACCTTTATCTAGTCTAGGAGGCCCTGTACTTTGAACTTTTCCCCTCCATTGCCTTTCCTCTCATGTTCACTACCCAACACAAGTTAGAGGCAACTAAGGTATCTGGTTCATCAACTGGCAGACATCAGGTCCTTGCCTCTAGGACCCATTGTAACACCCATTCTTCAGATACCAGACCCCTCATTCTAGAGCCAAGGCAGGAGGAGGTCTTTTACCTCCAGGACTAGACCTCCCAACAACTGGTCTTCATCTAAAGGATCTAGGTCAGGACCAAGACCCAGATACCAGGCCTTTTTCTACCAAAACCTCATATACCTGAAGAGCTGGTAACACCAAGCCCAATATCTCTTCTTTAGCACCTGAAAAATAATAGAATTGATGAATCCTTAGCAGTTTACAGGAATGGAGAGTGGGAGCCACAGGCAAGAGATAGTATGTCCTTGATAGCTAGCAAAGTCCTACTTCTTACTCTTCCAATCCCCATGATTCAAAACAGGCTGATTAAGCAACCTTAACTTTCCCAAATTTCTAGTTCTGTCATCTGCAAGCAACTAAGCTCCACTTGTACCATATCCTGTAACCTAACTCTGGCCACCTTTTTCATTGTGCTCTCTGGGATCTCCATTCTAATGTTAACAAACTTCTTCTTAGACCTCCTCATGTGTTCCTTCTATCTTGTAACGCTCATATAGACCTGCCTCCTCCCAGAAGACATGATATACCTGATTAGTCTCCCCAGTATTGGTCACACCTTCTCAGGTGCTCCTCCCCCTCCATGACTGTCCTACAAGGGGAGTTGTTATACTCTTAGCCATTTCTGTAATGCCCTTCTGTCACCACAACTTGGCAAACTCTCCTCTTTTGAGGTTCACTCACCCAATCCAGGTCTACTGGCTCCTGAGTGATTTTAATTTCTTGAGTAGTTCAGTACCTGATTTATAGTCCATCCAGACCCCTGTCACATACAAGGCATCTTCAACATAAATACTGATGTTCCCTCAAACTCCCTGACCTCCCAATATCTTCAACTCCCATGACCTACTACACTCTTAACACAGCCACATGCAATAATTGTTATACTCTAAACCATTACCCAGAAGTATTCCACTTTGATGATCAAGAATTCTGAATTTAAAATGACAAATGTTGATGGGGCTATGGCAAAATAGGTACTGTTGATAGAGCGGTGAACTAGTCCAGTCATTCTAGAAAGCAATTTGAACTATGCCCCCAAAGCTATTGTAACTGAATACTCTTTGACATAGTCATACTGTTATTGGGTCTACCCACCCACCCCCCAAAGAAATCAGAGAAAGTGGAAAAGGACATACATGTACAAAAAATATTTGTAGCAGCTCTTTTTGTGGTGACAAAGAATTAGAGTATACAAACGTGATAACTGTGTAGCATACAAATGTGATGGAATGTTATTGTGCTGTAAGAAATTATGAAGGGGATGGTTTCAGAAAAACCTAGAAAGACTTGTATGAACTGATGTAAAGTAAGTGAGCAGAACCAGGAAAAAATGTATATAATAAAAACAACATTGTAACAGTAACTTTGAAAGACTTAGGAATTCTGATCACCACAATGACCAACCACAATTCCAAAGGACTCATGATGAAACATGCTATCCGTCTCCAGAGAGATAGCTGATGGGGCCATCTACAGCATCCTGATGAATATTAGGCCGCTGGACAGATGGCTCTGGAGGAGAAAGTGAGGCTGGTGACCTTGCACAGCCCTCCCTCACTCAAATCAAAGTCAGCTGCAAGTCATGTCATCATTTCCCTGATGTCATGGTCCTCTTTGAAAATGAGGGACAGATACAACCAGTGAATAGACCAAGCTGCTTAATCTGGGGTCACACTATTAAAAATGATTGGCTATGTCAAACCTGGACAAGCCACTTTTCCTCTTGGGGCCCCCAAGCAACTCTCTAAGAAAATAAGTTGGGGTGAAAAAGATTTGGATCTTCATTGATAGAGGTAGTTCCTTACCAGGTACCATTTACACCCAAGAAACCATAGGAACAATACTCAGCAACAACCACACAACGACTCATTAAAATGAATCTGCTGCTTGATAAAGTGGAGAATTCACAGTTATCTGTGAGCATGTATCTATTGGTTTTGTTCATATATCATTTTAATGGGGCAGCTAGGTGGCGCTGGGCCTGGAGTCAGGAAGATTCCTCTTTGTGAGTTCAAATCCAACCTCAGACACTAGTTGTGTGACCCTGAGCAAGTCATTTAACCCTGTTTGCCTCAGTATCCTCATCTGTAAAATGAGCCGGAGAAGGAAATGGCAAACCACTCCAGTATCTTTGCCAAGAAAACTCTAAAAGGGGTCATGATGAGTTGGATGTGGCTGAAAAACAACTCAACAACAAAAATCATTTTAGCCAGAAGATTAAGACTGCATATCTTTGAAACTGTAGGGGGAAAAGAAATCAGAAATAATTCTGTTTTGTTAAAATTTCCATTGTGGCTTAGTAAAAGCTAAGCTCCTTATATTAGGAGTGAATAATGGGAGAAAGTGGAACAAAATAAATTTGCCATCTCATTGGAACCTCACACCAATGTATTAAGAATGATTTTTCCAGAAGTCATGGGTTTGTGTGTGTTGGAGGTGGGGAGAGGATTATTTCTAAATTAGGGGTTGGAGAGGTTGGCAAGCTAGTTCTATGCTGGCCAAGTTGAGTTTATTTTTTTGTAAGAACTCCAGGAATCACAGGGATTCTTATACAGACTTGGCAGAGCCTTTGGGCCATTACATTTTGGCCAGTGAGTTGCCATGCCATTCTCAGTCCAGAGTCTGTGTAATTCTCCAGATTTTATGTAATATGCTCAACCCGCAGTTTTGTTATTGGCAATTTTTACATCTTTTTCAATTGTTCGGGTTTCTCTTCCCACCTTCTATTTGGCCTGCCTTGGACCATTTTATTAGGCAGCTAGTGGTAAAGGGGGTAGAGTGCTGGTCCTGGTGTCAAGAAGACTCCAGTTACCATCCTGCCTTCGAAAGAGGGGTATGCTGGAGCTGATCTTCTGACTGTGAAATGTTTGGTATAAGCATTTACACCTTGGGAATCAGCAAACACTACAAATCAGGGCTTGATTTATTATTTGCTTTGCTGATTGTCTAGACTTAAGAAAGTGATGGAGAAAAAGTTAATCATGTAAGTGTGTCCAAGATCCATTTCCCCCCTAGAAAGCCCATTGTCAAACATTTACCAGCATATCGCTGCTCAAACACCTTCGAGTTGTGAGACCCTGGGCGAGTCACTCCATCTCTTTGTTTTATTTTTCCCATCTTCAAAATGGGGATAATAATAGTGCTTACTTTTGATAATTCTGTTTTGTTAAAAATTTCTTTTTTTATCACCATCTTTCTTACTTTCGAGGATTGTTGCAAGGATAAAAATGAGGAATTTTGAGGTTTGCAAAAGTACTTTGGAAACCTTAGAGCATCACATAAACACTAGGTACTGTTGGTATTGCTCCTGAGACAGGATGAAAGGCTTTGAATCAGACTTTTTTGTTCTGATTTATTTGGCATTCATTTATTTATATTTATCTGTTATTTATTTTATTTTTCTATTTTATTCTATTATTATTATTTATTGTTACTTTTTTATTTTAAATTTATTTAACATATTTAGTTTTCAGCATTGATTTCCACAAGAGTTTGAATTACAAATTTTCTCCCCATTTCTACCCTCCCCCCCTCCAAGATGGCGTATATTCTGGTTGCCCTGTTCCCCAGTCAGCCCTCCCTTCTGTCACCCCACTCCCCTCACATCCCCTTTTCCCTTCCTTTCTTGTAGGGCAAGATAAATTTCTACGCCCCATTGCCTGTGTATCTTATTTTCTAGTTGCATGCAAAAACGTTTTTTTTTTTGTTTTTGAACATCTGTTTTTAAAACTTTGAGTTCCAAATTCTCTCCCCTCTTCCCTTCGCACCCACCCTCCCTAAGAAGTCAAGCAATTCAACATAGGCCACATGCGTATCATTATGTATAACCCTTCCACAATACTCATGTTGTGAAAGACTCACTATATTTTTCTCCTTCCCAACCCATCCCCCTTTATTGAATTTTCTCCCTTGACCCTGGCCCTTTCCAAAGTGTTTGTTTTTGATTACCTCCACCCCAATCTGCCCTCCCCTCCATCATGCCCCACCCCTTTTTATCTTCTTCCCTCTTCTTTCCTGTGGGGTAAGATACCCAATTGAGTATGTATGGTATTCCCTCCTCAGGCCAAATCTGATGAGAGCAAGATTCACTCCTTCCCCCCCTCACCTACTCTCTCCCCTCCTCCCACAGAACTGCTTCCTCTTGCCACCTTTATACGAGATAATCCACCCCATTCTGTCTCTCCCTATCTCCCTCTCTCAATATATTCCTCTCTCATCCCTTAATTTGATTTTATTTCTTTTAGATATCTTCCCTTCATCTTCAACTCACCCTGTGCACGCTCTCTCTCTCTTTATATATATATGCACATACATATATACATACATACACATATATATACGTAAACATTTATATATATATATATATATATATATATATATATATATGTATGTATGCATATTCCCTTCAGCTGCCTGAATACTGAGGTCTCATGAATCATACACATCATCTTTCCATGTAGGAATGTAAACAAAACATTTCACCTTTAGTAAGTCCCTTGAAATTTCTTTTTCTTGTTCTTTTTCTTGATTACCTTTTCATGCTTCTCTTGATTCTTGTGTTTGAAAGTCAAATTTTCTATTCAGTTCTGGTCTTTTCACTGAGAAAGCTTGAAACTCCTCTATTTTATTGAAAGTCCATATTTTGCCTTGGAACATGATACTCAGTTTTGCTGGGTAGGTGATTCTAGGTTTTAATCCTAGCTCCATTGACCTCCAGAATATCATATTCCAAGCCCTTCGATCTCTTAATGTAGAGGCTGCCAGATCTTGGATTATTCTGATTGTGTTTCCACAATACTCAAATTGTTTCTTTCTGGCTGCTTGCAGTATTTTCTCCTTGATCTGGGAGCTCTGAAATTTGACGACAATATTCCTAGGAGATTTCTTTTTGGGATCTATTTGAGGAGGCGATCGATGGATTCTTTCAATTTCTATTTTGCCCTGTGGCTCCAGAATATCAGGGCAGTTCTCCTTGATTATTTCTTGAAAGATGATATCTGGGCTCTTTTTTTGATCATGGCTTTCAGGTAGTCCAATAATTTTTAAATTCTCTCTCCTGGATCTATTTTCCAGGTCAGTTGTTTTTCCAATGAGATATTTCACATTGTCTTCCATTTTTTCATTCCTTTGGTTCTGTTTTATAATATCTTGATTTCTCATCAAGTCACTAGCTTCCACTTGCTCTTGTTACTATTATTATTTTATTCTATTGTATTTCTATTTTTCATATTTATTTTATGATAACTTATTTTATTTCTGATTTTCTTACTTGTTAACGGCTCATTATCCAGTAGAGTTTGATTACTTTGCCATGGCTGGTCCCAAGACCATGTGCTTTGTCCTAGTTATAAACAAAAGACAATACATGATTGGTATAAATAATCTTTGTGTTTCTCCATTTAATTCTCCAAGGTTGTTGTGAGAGAGCCAGCACATAACTACAGAATGGCTTCATAACACAAATCACCCCAACGTTAGAGGCTGCTGGTGGCCCCATGGATAGAGTACTGGGCCTGGAGTAAGGAAGACTTGGGTTCAAATCTGGCCTGTGACACTTAACTCTGTGATCTCCGGGCATATCACTTCACCTGTTTGCCTCAGTTTCCTCCATTGTAAAGCAGATAACAATAGTACTTACCTCACGGTTATAGTGAGTATCCAATGAGATAACGTTTGTAAAGCCCTTAGCACAGTGCCTGGCATGGAGTAGGTGCAATATAATGTGTATTCCTTTTCCCCCTTCCACGTCCATTCTCACTCTTTGTGGTTGTCATCACAGTTCTTCATAAGTTAAGTTGAGCCCTTGTGATCAAGATAATCTCCATTGGGGAATCCTAGAAAACCACATGTTGCTTTTCTGGCTATATTCAGAGTGAATTCATTTATTCATAAAACGGAGAGATGGAGCTAGCTTGGTAGGGTAGGGAGAACGTGGTTCTGGCATCAGAGGATCTGTCTGGGGGCCCATGGTAACTGCTGTTTACCACTCCTGGGCCTGGGAGCCTTGGCCTACGATTGGCCTATTGCTCAGCCCTAGCTGACAATGTTTGACCACCGATGACTTGTCTATATACTAGGAAGTTCTCATGGGCCTGATAACTGGCTTGGTCAGCTACATTTCGGGTTAGGAAACTATCACCTTATCCAACTTCTTATAGTACCCGTAGGCAAGGCTGGCAAAGTTTCCTAACCACGATGCCCTCAAGGTCTAAAGGGAGCTGGGGAACCAGGTCGACGCCCATTTACCTTCTGACTGACTGCCCCTGAGCCCTCCTACTCACTCAGTCCCTATGAATCTGCCACCAACAACCGTCAGATCTAGGTAAGGGGCAAAGGCCTAGGGGATCTCGGCTCTCACTAGGGATACTCAATCTTCAGTACATCTGAGCCACTGGCCCTTGCCTATCTGTGGGGTGGTAGGACCAGAGTTGCATGCTGCAAGCCAGTAAGTAATAAATTATTTCATTTGCATTAAATAGCGCTTTAAGGTTTCCAACATGGACACGGAAGCAGGGGGACAGGAATAAGCATTTATATAGCACCTACTATGTGCTAGGCACTGCGCTAAGTGCTTTACAAATGTTTTCTCATTGGGTCCTCACAACAACCCTGTAAATGCTCTTATTCTCCCATTTTACAAATGAGGAAATGGAGGCTTTATTTCCAACTACTTTTACATCAATCTCATTTCTCCTCATGTTTATTTTTTAATTATGAAATTTAACATAGGATAGCCCTCTAGAAGAGAGGGACATCATTTATAGATATATAAACACTGAAACCTAGAGATTTGACCAAGGTCATTGCATCATTTAGTGTTTGACATAGAACTAAAATCCAGAACTTCTGTCGGCCCACCTGGATATGCAGACATCTAGAACTCTGGAGAAAGATTAGAAGGAAAGAGCACTAGGAATTGAGTTGGAAGACCTGAGTTTGAGTCCCATATTAGGTGTTTACTAGTTGTGTGACATTGGCCAAGCTACATTATCTCTCTGGGCCTTGGTTTCCTCAACTATAAAAATGAAGACTTTGAAGTATAAGATCCTGGGTTTCTGGATTATTCTTGCTATGTCCAAAACTTTTATTGGTAGTTTATTATTTTTTAACCCATCAAATCTCAATTGAAATACTGTCCCTAGGAGTTGTCAGTTTTATAAAATCATTACATTAGTTTTTCTAGCAGTCAGGACACCCAAGTGGCCACTGTGTGTCTAGAGAGCCGCAAGACAAAGTGGAAGAATGTGTTGCACTGGGACTTTGGAAAAATGGAACATTGGAAGGCGAAAAAACAAAACTGTTGAAAATCAAGCCTTTTTTCCCCTTTATTTTTTTTTAGTACATTTATTTATTTATTTTTAGTTTTCAATATTCATTTCCATAATTTTTAAAATTCTCTCTACCTCTCTCCCTTCTCCCTTCCCCAAGATGGCATGCAATCTGATATAGACTCTACATATACATACTTATTAAACGTATTTTCACATTAGTCATATTGTATAGAATTATAACAAATGGGTGGAACCATGAGAAAGAAAAAACAGAACAAAACAAAACAAAAAGAGAAAGCAAATAGTATGCTTCAATCTGCATTCAGACTCCATAGTTCTTTCTCTGGATGTGGTTGGCATCATGAGTCTTTTGAAATTGTTTTAGGTCTATCAAAGTCAGTTATCGCACAATGTGGCTGTTACTGTGTACAATGTTCTCCTGGTTCTGCTCACTTCACTCAGCATCAGTTCGTATGAGTCTTTCCAGGTTTTTCTGAAGTCCACCTGTTAATTTCTTATAGCACAATAGCATTCCATTGCATTCATATACCACAATTTGTTCAGCCATTCTCCAATTGAGGGGCCTCAAGGGGGAAGCCTTTTAAGGTCAAAAGGAAGAATTCTCTATCTTGGAAGGGGTCTGAGACTTGAATAGCTCAATTACATGTTAAAAGGTCAGCAGGAAAATGAGTTTACTCCACCCAGCAGACAGACTGCTTCAAAAGCTTTGTCCTTAGCTGCTCTTTTCGATGAATCCCTAACAGTAATCTGGGAAATGTAACTGCCTGATCACCCTGAGTAAAGGTAGCGTACATCACTGAGGAGACCTATTGTGAACCATGACACCTCCTGCTGAAAAATAATAAACCTCATTGCCAAGGTCCTATAGTGATCAAGGGGAAGAGGCCTCTGTCAGGCCTAGGCTAAGGGTTCTTGTCCTTGCTGAAACAACACCATAGCACGCCAGCTGAAAAGACCACTGTAATACCAAGACAGGCCAGAAGAGGAAGGGGATGAGGACTGCAGCTGCCCATCAGATAACAGATTCACGGAGACCACAGATTGACCCATCCAACAAAGATGCCTCACCCTGTGAAGAGCCAATCTCACGCAGCAGCTGAGTCATATGATCAGCTCACCCCAGCACCTACTGTGTCCAGTGTCAGGACTCATTCATCACCAATGCCCACAGAATCCACCACAGAAAACTTTGTGAAAACCCTCTGGAAGTGACTATGGGGGTGGGGGTGAGGAAGGCCTTCGGTTCCAAAGCTGTGAGTTGCCTTGGTTGTGTCTCTTCCTTCACCTGGGCCTCACTACTATTTTAAATTTAAATTCATGTCCACTCTTCCCCTAATAGACTCTGTGCTTATGGGAGAGTGCACCCCAGGTTTTGGTGGAAGGGCTTTATAACTACTGTTCTTGCAATGCCATTTGAGTCAATGAAAAACTAATTGAGTCTATTGGCTGATTGATAAACGGAACAGCATTGGTATGGACTTGCACCCAAAGGAATATGATTCCTGTTCTCAATGAGCTCACATTCTAATGGGGGAGATATCATGCAAAAAATTGCTATATGCACATATGCACATTACATATATACACACACATCCATACATGTATGTATTGTGTGTGTGTGTGAAAATGATTGTTGTCCTTCATTCTAGAAGAGGACCAAAAGGACATCTCTATGCCAGAGTCAAGCTTCAAAGTGTCCAGCTGTGGCTGATCAGACCAATACCAGCTTGGAATGCTCTATCATGGGTCGGGCACACATAGTCCGTGTGAACATTCGGGGTGGATTCTCTGAATATGCACATCCTGCATTTCCTTTGAGCTCTTTCAAGTCTGCCTTTCTCGTAGAGCATAGCACCTTCTCTGATGTGGGAACGCCATGCTGAGAGACCCTGTGCCAATGTCTCTCATGTCACACAATTCCAAAATTCTTGAGACCTTGAGAGTGTCCCTGTATCACTTCTTCTGACCACCACGTGAATGCTTGTCCTGTGTGAGTTCTCCATAAAATAGTCTTTTTGACAAGCGTATGTTTTACATTAGAACACCGTGGCCAGCCCATCAGAGTTGCACTCTCTGAAGCAGAGTTTGAATGCTTGTCAGTTTAATTCAAGAAAGGACCTTAGCATGTGGTATCTTACCCTGCCAGGTGGTCTTCAGAATCTTCCTAAGACAATTCAAATGGAAGCGATTGGGTTTCCTGGCATGGCGCTGGTAGACTGTCCATGTTTCACAGGCATACAACAATGAGGTCAGCACAATAGCTCTGTAGACCTTCAGTTTGGTAGTCAGTCTAATACTTCTTGTCTCCCATACTTTCCTTTGGAGCCTCCCAAACACTGAGCTAGCTCTGGCAATGCATGTGTCAACCTCATTATCAAAGTATACATCCCTAGAAGGTATACTACCAAGGTAAGTGAACTTATCCACAGCATTCAAAAGCTAATACTATAAGGAAGGCACTAGAAATGAGTAGAACTTGACCTGGGAATGGCTTCCTGCAGAAGATGAGATTTGGGTTGAATCTTTTTTTTTTTGGCGGGGAGCTGGGGGCAGGGGGGAGTAGGAACAGATAATGAATTTATTGTTCATCTATGAGTAGGAAAATACATTGGTAAAGAAAAGAGAGCCTGAAGGAAGTGAGCCAGGGGAAGAGGCAAAGGAGAAGAGGGAGAGCAAAATGAGAGAGTTGAACTGGATGGTTCTATGACCATGCCCAAGGCTAGTTTCCTCATTTCTAAAATGGAGATAATAAATAAGCATTTATTAAAAGTACTCATTTTGTACCCAGTACTAGAGTTACAAAGACAAAAGCATAAGATCAGGGATTTAGAGACAGACAGAACTTAGAGAACTTGGAGTAAAAGGAGAAGAAACCTCGCAGAACTGTTATGAAAATAAAATGAAATAATATTCATAGCGTGCTTTGCAAACATTAAAGCACTGTATAAATTCCATTATTATTATAATCTAGTCTAACTTGCTCATTTTACAGATAAAGAAATGGAGGCTTAGATAGTTTAACTTGCCTATCAAGTAACGTACATATCAGACAAATATCAGAGGTCGTATTTGAACTCATTTCTTCCTGACTGTTAAATTCTATAAACTATGGATCACTGTGACCTAATCCTTGGGGAGCTTTTAATTTAGTCAGCACAGAAATAATATAGCTACAAGATAATTTGGAGGGGAAGGCACTAGAAGCTTGGGTGGGGACGGGAGGACAAGATAGGCTTTATGTAGGTGGAATCTGAACTAAAGCATGAAGGAAATTAGGGATTTTAATAAGGAGGGATTACACTGTAGGCATGGAGGATAGTGAGAACAAAGACTTAGAGATGGATATAAAGAGCCATTTATGATAAAGGGGAAGGGGAAGCTAGCTGGCATAGTGGATAGAACACTGACTCTGGAGTCAGGAGGTTTTGAATTCAAATCTGGCCTCAGATATTTACTAGCCACTTATCCCTTTTTGCCTCAAAAAAAAAAAAAAAACGAAAATGAAAAGTCCACTTTGGAGAGGCCATTGTTATAGAAAATGGTTTAATGTATAATAAGGTTTGAAAGGTAGGGTGGAACTAGGTTGTAAAGGGCTCTAAATGCTAGAGTTTATATTTGACCATAGAGGTAACAAGAAGCCCCTAATGTTTGTTGAGGAGGGAGCTAACAAAGTCAGACCTACACTTTAGGAAACTTACTTTAATAACTGTGTGGAAGATGGACTGGAAAGATGAAAGAACTGAGGCACAAAGACCAACTAGGAAACTATTGCAATAGTCCAAAAAAGAGGTCATGAAAGACTGAAATAACATGGTGGCTGTGTGAGTGAAGAGAAGATAGCATGGAGGGAGGAACTAAAATATTTAGCAATTGTTTGTACGTATGGAGTGAGAGAGTGAGGAGTTGATCATACCCTAAGGTTGTGAACCTGGGTGACTGAGAGGATGGTTGTGTCTTTGACAGAAACAGAGAAATGCACAAGTGGAGTGAGTTGGAGAGGAAAGATGAAGGGTTCTGATTTGTACATGCTGAGTTTGAGATGCTTATGGCACATCCATCTTGAAAGGTCTTGGGGAGAGAGACTAGGTAATGCTGGATATATGGGTTCTTCATTAAATCCATGAGGCAATGAGGTCACCAAGTGAGAGGATATAGGGATAGAAAAGAAGAGGTCACTGCACAGACACTTACTTGCTGTGTGACTTTGGGCAAGTCACTTAACCCCAATTGCCCTGCCTTCCCCCCTGCAAAAAACAAAACAAAACAAAAAAACCTTTCCTCTCTGAATACTCATGACACTGCTCTCCATTGGTCCTCCTACAGGTCTGAATGCTCTTTTTCAGTCTCCTTTGCTGGATCTTCATCCACACCACCTTTAACTCTTATGTTTTCTCATTCAAGTTTCATCATTTTTCTTCTACGCCTTTTCCCTCGTGTGCAGCTATTGCATGTAATAAGAACAACCCTTTCATAGGTTGCTGTACTTTGACTTACTGAATAAACTTTTTTTTCCTGCTTAGTGATGAATATGTGAATTGTAATTTCTGTGGAACATAGCTGGACAATGTTGAGTTTGGGTTTTTTTTTAATATATACTCTGGGTGAATGAATGAGAAATTTTATGCTTTATTTTAAAGATTTGAAATTAGGTTATTGATTTTTTTAAAGGAAATCATACTATATAGACCAAAAGGAAATCATACAGAAGTTTTATTTTTCTTAAAAATAAAATTTTAAAATGAAATTTAAATTTTAAATAAATCACTTATGACCTAACTTTTGAGTTCTCAAAGTAACACTGCTATATTGGAAATAGCACAAAATTGGGAGTCAGGATACCACACATTCTAGTCTTGGCTTTACCACTAATTTGCAGTTGCCTCTTCTATAAAAAGAGGGGTTTATCCTTAATAATTTCTAATATCCTTTCCAGCTCTGAAATTTTTTTATTTCTATTTCATAACAAATTAAAAAAAACATTCTAAAATAACATCTCAGGTTTCTGTAGGTCACACTTCTGGAAACCTTGGCAAACCAAGAACATACATGAAGAACAGGCAAAAAAATTACCTTTTGAGTACAAGGGAGTAAAGCCCATTTCTTTACTTATCACTTAATTCCTATTGGCTCCTATTTTGCTTTTCTAAGCAGTTTAGAGTTCTGGTTTTTTAGCCCACAGCAGGTTAAAAATAACAAATTAGGGGGAGAAAGAAGGAAGGAGCCTGCAATAGAAAGATATAGTAGTACACCAAGTAACAACTGACAGAGAAGAAGATGAAGACCAAAAATGATAGAAGAACTGAGCAGAATTATCTGGAGTTCATTTAAAGTAGAAGCAGATATACTTCAAGAGCTTCTGAGGACATTATTTTATTGTGGCCTTGTCCAATCATTGTTGAAACCATGGTGATCCTGATTCAACAAGAAACATTAAAATGTTCAGGATAGTCTTTAAGGAAGAAAGAAAGTGTTCGTTGCATTTCAGAATGATTTAGAAAATGATTTTGATGCTTAGAGGGTCAAACTTTGACTATCTGAAAATTCATTGCTTTCTGACACTTCATTACTTAAATCACCAGAGTTCTCATACTTATTGGTCTCGGGACCCCTTTAAATGCTTTCAAATCATTATTTCAAATCATAAGGACCCCAAAGAGTTTTTGTTTATGTTGATTTTATCTATTGATATTTATCACATTAGAAGTGAAAATATTTTAGTATTATAATTATAAAGATAGCTTTGATTTCATGGATTCACTAAAAGGGTTTTAGGGAATTCCATGGGTGAGTCATAGGAGGGAAGAATGGAGATTCAGAGATAGCCAGAAGCAGGTAAAGAGAAAAATTCAAGGTCTGCCCAGGGAAGGAGAAATATTTTGAGATCTCATGCAAGGCAAGCAAGAGGTGAAGTAAAGGTAGGGATGTGTTTGTAAATGTTTAACAGAACTGCTCTCTCTCTCTCTCTCTCTCTCTCTCTCTCTCTCTCTCTCTCTTTCTCTCCCCCTCCTTCTCCATATATATATGGATATACATATACATATGCATATATGTATATGTAGGTGTTTATATATTCATGTTTATGTTTGTATACATATATACATACAACACACTTTTAAGCTTAATCTGCATTATTGATATTTTCTTCATTACTTAAATCTAGACAACAAAATTACTTTGTTACTTAAGTCTGGACAACAAAATGGTAAATCAAGCCCTGATTTATAGTGTTTGTTTTTTCAAGGTGTAAAAACTCACATTGAAAATTTAATATTTGCTTCTCCAGAGCCACTTACAGCTGGCTTCAGCACAGTGGAGGGGTCAGATATGGACTCAAACGGAAAGGAGGAGAAACAATGAGGAGTTATGATTTCAGCATTAGGCTTCCAGTAACACTGCAACCCTGACCCTATAATTCCTTTGGACCAGGTGATCCTTGTCATAAGAGTGGCCAGGGAAAGAACATGTAGGGTTCAAGTCCCAACTTGAACATCTGCTAACTTGTGTGACCATGGGTAAATCACAACCTCACTGAAATTCAGTTTTCTCATCTTTAAAATGGAAATCATAATACTGAAGCATCTCAGAGAATTGTTGTGAGGAAAGTGCTTTGTAAGCCTCAAAGTACTATCGATGTGTTATTATTAGTCCAACGAGTAAGGAAATGTATGAGAAAGACTATAAAAATTTAGTGTTTTTTATTACAAAGCAATGTATTTTTAACCTATTGATACATTTCTGAAATAACATTGACTCTTCTCTATTTTATCAATAAGGTGGTTTTTCCCAACAAAATTATTTTAAAGCATCCCCTGCCTGCAGTGATTCTGGTCCCACCATAGCCTTTCCTATAGTCAGGTATGAAGGAAATGGAATGCCTTTGAGGAGGTATCTCTAGGCCTTCTTCTCTTGCAACTACTTCTCTGCCAGTCTTTTTTAAAATTCATGCTACAGGAGGTGGATCCAAGCTGGCTGATTAGGAGCAACCACCCACATGAACTCTCCCAACAATTTTAAAATAATGCCCCAAATAAAATTTTGGAGTAGCAGAGCCCACAAAAAGTCAGAGTGAGATTTTTTCCTGGCATAAGAAAACTTGGGAGATCAGAAGGAGAAGTCTATGGCATACGGGGACTGGAGGCTTGTCCAGAGCATGGGTGCATGTGTACGCATGCATGTGTGCGCACACACACACACACACACACACACACACACAATGGTAGCAACAGTGGCCAGAACAGTGGCAGCAGCTTTGGGAGTTCTCAGCCCGAAGAAGATAAAGAGGTTAGACAACTAGTCAGAAAAAATATTACAAGAGACCCTTTGTTGGCAGTGGGCACCACTGGCACTGATTGGCAACTCTATTGCCCATATACAGTTCTTGGTTGCAGTTCCAGAGCGGAGAAGAATACTGGTGGTTGGTCACGAGGGAGCAGGGGCGCTAGTCATAGTTTTAAAGCTAAAAGGAGCTCTATGGCTGCAGGGGATCAGGGGCACTTTCTGGCTAAAGACCAGACTGCGGACAAAGAGAGCAGAAACTACAAATCTCCCATGATCACACCACCTTGGAAGCACCAAAAACTTGCAGACACCCCCAGAACGAGCTCTGTAAACAGCAGCATGAGAAAGCCTGAAGCTTAAGACAGTCCCTCTCCACCCCCAGGTGAGCAGAGCTCAACTTTAAAATTAAGCTAAAAGTTAATAAATAGGCTGGAAAAATGAGTAAACAACAAAAAAAGAATTTGACCATGAAAAAACTGCTACGATGGCAGGGAAGACTAAGACATTAACTCAGAAGAAGACAACGATGTGAAAACAGCTACAAAAAAAACCTCAAAGAAAAAGGCTGATTGTACCCAAACCCAACAAGAATTCCTGGGAGAGTTAAAAGCATAAGAGTGGCAGAAATAAAACTGAGAAAACAAATGAGAGTGATATAAGAAAATTATGAAAAAAGAATTAATAGCTTGGTAAAAGATGCACAAAAATATAGAAAAAAATAACATATCTATAGTCATATGAAAAAATGCTCTAAATCACTATTAATTAGAGAAATGCAGATCAAAACAACTCTTAGGTACCACATCTCTCCTGTCAGATTGGCTAACACAACAAAACAGGAAAATGATAAATGCTGGAGAGGATGTGGGAAAATTGGAACATTGTTACATTATTGGTGGAGTTGTGAACTGATCCAGCCATTCTGGAGAGCAATTTGGAACTATGTCCAAAGGGCTATAAAAATGTGCATATCGTTTGACCCAGCAATACCACTTCTAGGGCTGTATCCCAAAGAGATCACACAAATGGGAAAGGGACCCGTGTGTACAAAAATATTTATAGCAGCTCTTTTTGTGGTGGCAAAGAATTGGAAATTAAGAGGATGACCATCAATTGGGGAATGGCTAAACAAATTGTGGTATATGAATGTAATGGAATACTATTGTGCTATAAGAAATGAGGAGCAGATGGACTTCATATAACCTGGAACGACTTATACGAACTGATCATGCGTGAGGGGAGCCAAACCAAGAGATATATGATTACAGACACATGGTACCTGTAAGGACTAACTTTGATAGACTTGACTCTTCTTGTCAATGCAGCTCCAAAAGACTCATGACAGAAAAAACTATGCTCATCCAGAGAAAGAATTATGGAGTCTGAATGCAGATTGAGGCAAACTTTTTGCTCTCTTTCTCTCTCTTTTTATCCTTCTTTTTTGGTTTCATTTCTCCTTTCTCATGATTCATTCCATTGGTCACAATTCTTAATTACAACTGGACTATTATGTAAGCAAGCTCAATGTGAAGGTATATGTAGAACCTGCATTGGATTACATGCCATCTTGGGGGGTTGGGGTGAAGAGTGGGAGGGAGATAAAATGTGGAACCCATAAACTTGGGGGAACTGAGTGTTGCGAACTAAAAATAAAAAATAAATATTAAAAAAAGAAAATAATATCTTAAGAACAGAATTGGCTAAATTGTAAAAGAAGCACAAGAATTCATTGAAGAAGCCTCCTTAAAAATCAGGATTGGTCAAATGAAAAAGGAGATACAGAAATTCACTGATGAAAATTATTCCTAAAAAATTAGAATTGGGCAAGTGGAAGTTAATGACTTCATAAGACATCAAGAAACAAGAAAATAAAAACAAAAAGTGAAAAAAAATAGAATAAAATATTAAACATCCCATTGGAAAAAACAACTGACCTGGAAAATAAATCAAAAAGAGATAATTCAAAAATTATTGGACTACCTGAAAATAATGATCAAAGACAGAGCCTAGACATCATATTTCAAGAAATTATCAATGAAAACTCCCCTGGTATCTTGGACCCAGAGGGTAATATAGAAATTGAATCCACTGATCACCTCTTGAAAGAGATCACAAAATGAAAACTCCTAGGAATATTATAGCCAACTTCTAGAACTCCCAGGTCAAGGAGAAATCATTGCAAGCAGCCAGAAAGAAACAATTGAAGAATCATGGAGCCATAGTCAGGATCACACAAGATTTAGCAGCATCCACATAAAGGAATGGAAGGCTTGGAATATCATATTCCAGAAGGCAAAGGAGGTAGGATTACCACCAAGAACACCTAAGTTCTTTACTCTAAACTGAGTAAATATCAGAGGGAAAAATATATATTTAATGAAATAGAGTTCTTTACTCTAAACTGAGTAAATATCAGAGGGAAAAATATATATTTAATGAAATAGAGGACTTCCAATCATTCCTGATGAAAAGACCAGAACTGAATAGAAAATCTGACATTCAGACACAAGACACAAGAAAAGAATAAGAAGGTAAACATTTGTGTTGGTAATCAAAATGGGCTCCTTAGCACTTAGTTCAACAAGTGCCCTTGAAGAGTTTGGCCTTTGTTTCCTTTGATTAATTCAGTGTCTTTGAGTCTTACTAGGTGTTAAGCCCCAGACCCAAACCCCTATTAGGTGTAAAACCTTAGTGGGTGTGGATTGGCAACTAAGGTGAGGCCCAAGGTAGGGCTAACTCCAGGGAGGGCCTGGTTTACATGTCTGGGAGAGCAGAGGCTCTTAGACCACGTGGGTGTAAGTCCACCTCTCTGTGACGATTCTAGGTCACGTGGGTGAGTCGCATGTGTGACTCACCCCTGATGCTGAAAAAGATATAAAAACCAGGGGTTGGCTGTCTGTTCCTTGGAGGTCTCTGTCGCAGCAGTGGTGGCACGTATGACTCTGCGCCAGCCCTTGTTCTGAGCTCCCAGGCTGAACCTAGATGTTGATAACTATGAATTGTATTGGATCTGTCTGTTGATGTGTGTAATTTGTTTGTATTTTGTTCTGAAGTTCAGGGTGCTGGATTTTTCCTCTGAACTAAGTGAATGATATTTGTATGCTGAATTAAAGTAAACTTGTCAAACCCTTCACCTTGCTTTCCTTATTAAGCCAGATCAAAAGAACCTGTGCTGTTGGCAGCCTTCTGGGTGCTGGCTGTGAGTGGATCTTACACCCTCACAGAAGCTGCTAGCCAGATTGTTGAAACAACATTAAAGAATAATCATAAGGGACTCAATAAAGTTAAACTGTTTACATTCCTATATGGGAAGATGGGTAACTCTTAAGAACTCTATTATTATTAGGGCAGTTAAAAGGAGTTTGCATAGATAGAGGGCATGGATGTAAGTTGATTATGTTAAAATGATCTCCAAAAAATAAAGGTATTAGAAACAGAGATGTACAGGGGGAAGGGAAAGGTACAATGGGAGAAATTTCCTCACATAAAAGAGGTGTATAAGAAAGAGCTTTTACAATGGAGGTTAAAATATGGGAGTGGAGGCAATGCTTGAATCTCACTGTCTTTGGAATTGGTTCAGAGAGGGAAGAACACAGTATTCACACTGAGTTGTAACTCATCCAATAGGGAAATAGGAGAGGAAGGGGATAAGAGAAAGGGGGAAGATGATTAAAGGGAGTGCAGATTAAGGGAGGCAGTAGTGAGAAGCAAAATAGACCTTCGAAGAGGAACAGTATAAAAAGAGAGAAGAAACAAAAGATGATGGGGTGGAGGGAGATACACAATAATCATAACTATGTGGATGTGAATGGAATGAGCTCATGCATAAAACAAGCAGATAGCAGAATGGATCAGAAACCAGAATCCAACAATATGCCATTTACAAGAGACACACTTGAAATAGAAAGACACATACAGAGTAAAGGACTGGAGCAGAATCTAATGATTCAGCTGAAGTAAAAAAAAAAAAAAAGCAGGGGTAGAAATCATGATCTCAGACAAAGCAAAAGCAAAAATATATCTAATTAAAAGAGATAATCGGGGAAACTACAGTTTCTAAGAGGTACTATAGATAATGAAGTAATACCAAAATTTTTTTACAGCAGGTTTTTCTGATAAAGGCATTTCTCAAATACATACTGAGTATAGAATTGAGTCAAATTTATAAAAATAAGAGCCATTCCCCAAGAGACTAATGCTCAAAGGATATGAATGGGCAGTTTTCATAAGAAGAAATCAAAGCTATCCAAAGTCATATGAAAAATGTTTTCAGTCACTATTGATTAGAGAAATTCAAATCAAAACAACTTTGAGGTACCACCTCATATCTATCAGAAATGACAAATGCTAGAGGGGATGAGGGGAAAATAGGTACACTAATGAACTGCTGGTGGAGTAGTGAACTTTTCCAACGATTCTGGAGAACAATTTGAAGTGATGTCTACAGGGATATAATTGTGCATGCCCTTTGACCCAGCAATACCACTACCTGGTCTGTATCACAAAGAGATCATAAGATGGGAAAAGGACCTACATGTACAATATTTATAACTGGTCTTTTTGTGATGGTGAAGAATTCTAAGGGATGCTCATCAATTGGAGAGTGGCTGAACAAATTGTGGCATATGGTTGTGATGGAGTACTATTGTGCTGTGGGAAATGACAAGAGGGAGATTTCAGAAAAACAAGACCTTTATGCACTGATGCAAAGTGAAGTGAGAAGGACCAGGAGATCACTGTGCACAGTAACAATGTTATAACGATGATCAGCTGTGAAAGTCTCGGCCATTCTCATCAATGCAATGATCCAAGACAATTACAAAGGACTCATGATGAAAAAAAATGTTATCCACCTCCAGAGGGAGAACTGGTGAAGTTGAAGAGCAAATTGAAGCATAACTTTCTCTCTTTATTTTTCTTGTTTTTAATGTCTAATATAGAAATTTGTTTTACATAATTTCACATGTATAATTGGTATCATATTACTTGGCTTCTCGGTGGCTGCAGGAAGGAGATGGAGGGAGGGAGATAATTTGGAACTCAGAATTTAAAGAGAAAGGAATATTAAAAATAAATAAATAATAAAATAAAATACAAATTTTAGTTTGTGCTACAAGCACATTCTCCAAGCGCCTACAACTCTACCACAGTAGCCTTGTCTATACCTTTCCATCTTGTTTGGTTTTAAAAGTCCTTTATACTCTGCCCCCTATCTGCCTTTCCAGTCTATACAATCCACCCACACTAGCCACCTGCAATTCTGCTTGGTTTCAATTCCATGGAACAGGATGCCCCCAAGCTGGGCACCTGCTGGTTTCCCTTCTCTCCCAGCTTCCTTCTGTGTATTGTCTTTGCTCCTTGACAGAAGCTATTTATTTTTCTTACTTGTGGTCACAGCACTTAAAACCATGCCTGGCACATGGCAGACACCTAACAAATGTTTATTGGACTGGACTGGATGATTCTTCACTTAGGACACTCCATCTCTATACCTTTTGGCCGGTTATCCTCCATGCTTGGAGTGTTTTCCCTCCTTGCTCCATCTCTGTTTGGCCTTTAAATCTCTTTGTATCAAGGCCCCTCCTACCTTTCCACTTTTCTCCCCTCCACACACTCCAAGGTCCAGTCACACTGGCTTATTTGCTGTTCATTCCAGTTCAGTGCCCGTACCCAGACCAGCAATAGAAACTTAGCAATTCAAATGAACATTTATCTTCCTCCCCCTCTATCCCACATCTGTGGGAAAATGACACAGCTATTTAACCACATAACTGAGCTTACTTAACCAACTGGCTGGCCTTGCGTGAATACATAATCAGGATGTGAATGGTGTCAGTTAAAGTGCAATATTTGAAAGAACCAAAGGGTGTCATAATAGCCTTTTGATTGACTATAATAGCTGATCTCCACATGGTTCAGTAAAAACATTCATTCAGTGGCTATATTAGCCTGTGTGAACTTGGTCTTGAGAACTAGCGGATTCAAAGCTACCACTATCAATCAATGAATCCCCAAGCATTTATTAAGCACCTACTAGGTGCCAGTCATTGTATTAAGCCCTGTCGATACAAGTGTAAAGGATGAGGCTCCTCCTTTCAATTAACTTACTTCCCATCAAGGAAGACAAGTATGTTTCTAAGTATATATAAGACATAAAGAAAATAAATTCAAAGTAGTTAAATACAAGATAATCTGAGAGGGATGGTACCCGCATTTGGAGTTATTGAGAAAAGCTTCACTGAGAAAGTAAAGCTTGAGTTGTATCTTGGAGGAATTGAGTTAGAGCCAGAGAGGACCTCAGATGTCCTCCTTTAATCAGTTTACAGATAGGGAAAATGAAAACTTTCCCAAGGTCACCCAGACAGTAAGCCTCAAAAGTCATCTAAGTGGAGTGCTATATTTTACAGATAGGGGAACTAAGGCCCAGAAATGCTAAATAACTTTCTCCCACAAATGACAGAGCCAGGATTCAAACCTATATCCCCAGACTCCAATCCAAACACTTCTCTTCCAAGGAGATGGGAGTCAGGCCAAGATAATGGAAACAATTGTCATTTTTAACATTAGCAAATGGATTAGAAAGGCTTGAGTCAGGGAGACCAAATAGGTCTCCTATTTGCAATCGTCCACGTGAGAGAGCATGTAGGATTGAACTATATTGTTAGCTATATCAATGGGGAATGGAACATATTTGAAAGATGTTGTGGAGATGAAAGCAACAAGATTCGGCAGCTGATTGGATGGATAGGATGAGTGGGAGTGAGGAGTTAAGGATGACCCTGAGCTTGCCAACCTGGGCAACTGGGAGAACAGTCATGTGCTTGATGATAGCAGGGAAGTTTGAAAGATTGGTAGATTTGTAAAGAAAGATAACGAGTTTTTTCTATGGACATGTTGATTTGAGATGCCTTTGGAACATCCAGTGTGAAACTTCTAATAGACAATTGACAATATAAGAGGTAGCTTTAGAGAGAGATAAGGATGGGATATGTAGACCTCTGGGTCATTTACATAGAGATGATCATTGAATCCATGAGAGTTGCTAAGAGAAATTGCTATAGAAGGAAATAAAAGAGGAGAAAGCCTAGGATAGAGCTTTTGGGAACACCCACAATTACAGAGTTTAACATGGATAATGAATCAGCAGAGGAGACTGAGAAGATAGAAGCTAGGTAGGAGGAAAACCAGGAAGGAGCAGTATCATGAAAACTCAGAAAGGAAATAGTATCCAGAAGGTGAAGGTGTTCAATAGTATCAAAAGTTACAGAAAGTTCAAGGATGAGGACGGAGAAGTCATATTCACTAAATTTAAGAGGCTTTGCTAGGACTGTTCTATTTAATCATTTTTTTCACAGTTGTGAATAAACAATTTCTGAGGCCAAAAGTGAGTTACAGGACTAGAATGGACCACACCCAAGAGATTACAATGTTTTTTGCTTGGAATCAGTCTCAAAGCTTGTCAGCACTAGTCTGCCTTATTGGTCGTGAGATATTTTAATGTGTAAAAAGGCTTAAGTAAACAGATTAGTTATGATTTGAGATTGGGAATGATTTTGTCATGTTGGCAAATTTTTTTAAATTATTGTAAGTGCCTACAAAGCACACTTCTGGATCTTAGGGTAAGAATAAACCATCAGAAGTCATTGCTGGATAGATTAAATTAAATGCACTGGAGGCTACCAATGACGTCTTTCTAGGTGTCTAAGAGAGACTCCAGGCTTAAAGCATTGATGTAATGTCTACATCGTTGTCCTCAGGTCAACCCTTAATAGTTCCTAGAAATTTCAATTCCTTGGAGATTTTGACATTCCATGATTCATGGATATAGAGCATCACCAAAAGAATAAAAAAGTTGGACTTCTACAGCCAAAGCCAACTCATGAGAAGCACTGGACAATTTCACAAATTCCTTCTCTTCTCTTGTTCATTTCTGGGCCCACCTTATTGTCCATCTACAGCAGGGGTGAGGAACCTGGGGTCCTCTAGGTCCTCAAGTGCAGCCCTTCGACTGAATCCAAAATTTGTTCTGTGAAGTTTGGATTCAGTCAAAGGGCCACACTTGAGGACCTAGAGGGCCATACGTGGCCTTGAGGCTGCAAGTTCCCCACCCCGGAGATTCTCTAGCATCTATTATATACTGTCTATCTATCTATCTATCTATCTATCTATCTATCTATCTATCTATCTATGTAGTCTATCTACATATACCTGCACACAGATGTATACATATATGTATATGTATTGATATGCAATGTGTTTTCACATTCATGTATATGCATGTGTACATATGCATACACATGTGTGCATTTGTGTGTACATATGCATATGTGTGTGCACATACGTGTGTGCATATATGCATGCACACATCTACATCTATCTATATATTGATGGGCTAACTCATTATTGCTCATTATTGTGATGTTACTAGGACTAGAATCTAGGCCTTCTGAATCCTAGAGTCAGAGTCAGGTCCAGAGTTGGTCCTAGTGCCTTTTCTATTATACCACATAACAAACCCCAGGCCCATGAGTAAAATCAATGGACCTGTGTTCTCATTCCCTCTCTGTGGCTACTAGCTTGCTTAGTGACTTTGCACAAGTCTCTTCACCTCCCTAGGCTTCAGTGACCTCATCTGGACAATGCATGGGGTGGGCTAGATGGTCCTTAACTTTCTTTCCAACTCTTAACATTGTATGATTCTATTTCTGCCTAGAGAAGAAGCTATGGCATAATGGATAAAGAGTCATCCTCAAAATCTGGAAGACCTGGATGCAAGTCCTTTCCCTGACACATCTTGGCTTGTGTGACCCTGGGCAAGTCACTTAAGCCTTAGTAATCTAGGCAACTGTCTTAAAACTATAAATTATACGAAAAGGGTCAGCATTCATTTGTAGAAAGAGTTTCTTCATCTAGTAATTCTTTATATCAATGAAATCAAAAGTCTAGTCCATAATTTCCATGTCTGCTTACACTTAATATAGACAGACCTGTATTATCAGTCACATAATATATAACTGTATTACAATACCTATGTAATAATGCTAATAATATCTATATTATCAGCCAGATAATAAATTTAACTTACCTCAATTGAGGGAAGCTGCATCAGCTACTTGGCTTAACTAGAAAGATTCAGGTCTGAAAGAAAAATAAAATATTGAACAAATGTAATTTATGTCACGCTAGTTTATTTTATTCAGCCTGACTTCATTATGTTAGCACCTCTATCTTTCATTATAATGGGTTATATAAGCTTGGTAATAGAGTTTGGGTTTTTTCAGGGCACAGATTTCCAACACATTGTGTCATGATGAACATTGCTTTGCCTCAATTTTAAATATATCTTTACAGAATTAGGCAATGACTAGTAAACAGTGTCTTCCACGAACTGGAGTAGAAAACCTCATCCTGGAAAAATTGCTTTATTTTCAAGCCATAAATTAAGCCTTTTAAAGTTTTCTCATGTGTGACACTTTGACTTGGGATTTTGTTAAAAGTTGCAGCAAGAACCCGTGCAATAACTCAAGCACAGACCCTGTTTACATTTCAAATAATTATTGGAAAAAGGTCAGTGATTTATGCCTGCTGTTTGTGGAGTTCTCTTGACTCTTAGACATTACAGAAAAAAATATTCTTGATAACTCAGTTCAATTCATATCAATAAGTATTTTACATAAACTCCTATATATCTTTTATATCAGACCCTTTGGATGATGACGATGATGATGATAACTGACATTTATACAGCACTTATTATGTGCCAGGCACTGTGCTAAGTTCTCTGCAATTATTGTCTTCTTTGAGCCTCAGAACAAGAAGAGGTGGGTGCTGTTATTATCCCCATTTTACAGATGAGGAAACTGAGGCAAACAGACATTAAATGACTTGCCCAAGGTCACACAGATAGGAAGTGTATAGCAGGGAAATTTGTTACAAAGAATTTTCCCAGTTAACTATTTTTCTTCAAATTATATTGCTTTGTTTTTTTCAAAACTCGTTGAAACTTATTGTGGTATATGGTATGAGATATTGATCTAAACCTAACTTAATCCAGATTGCTTTGCAGTTTTTCCAGCAATTTTATCAAATAGTGATCGCTTACCCCAATAGTTGGAAACACTGGATTTATCAAATAGTGTACTTCTGTTTGATTGTTTTGGTGTCTTGTAGAACTGCTCTGTTCCATTGATTAATTTTTGTATATTTTTAACCAGTACCAAATAGTTTTGATGGTTACTGATTTGTAGTATAGATTGGGATCTGGTTCTGTTGAGGGTTGGGGGAGACTAGGTCCAGGAACCCCAAAACCGGAGTTCCCAGATGGGGTCATTGAGGTGGAGTGCCCCTCAAGGACCCAAATACTAGAGATGGTCTGGGCCATCTGGAATGAATTCATGATCTCAAGCATTCTTTAAGTCAAGGTGGCAAAGATTTACTATGCTTTACAGTGGGTAAGAGTTCTTAGGGAACCTGCAACCTTACAAGGGTGCAGGGAAAGTTTAAATATGAGATTTGGGGGTGATACTTCTTGTCAATTAGGTGTTTTGGGATGGGATTAAGGAGTGGTTAAGGGGTGGTTAGTTCTTAAATAGGAACACACACTTTTTTGTATCTACTGCGCAGGTATCTTACCCAGAGTTCACTGGGAAACAACCCAAGAGGAGGCTCCCTGGAGGTGTGGTTTTGACCATGAAAAGTCACTAAGTCAACTACGGGTCAGGACTGACTGAAGATTATCCAGGTTGCTTCCATCAAATGTCTTGTGAGACAAGATGAATGTAAGGGAGTTTACGTTTGACTGTCTAGAATACATATCAGGAAGGTCATTAAGTAGTAGATATTGTTACGTCCCAATGCATAGCCAATTAGCAATACACAAGAAGTCAGACCAATAAATTCTGTATGTGCAGCTGGCTGCAGTATCAGGAGGGGAGATAAGTGTTTTGCTAAGGCATGCTGCCCTTGAGCTGGAGAGAAACTGCTAGGGCCAATGCTTTGAAACTAGGGAGAGATGTGGTTTTAGAACTGGATGTGATTTTGGAATTGGGGTCCAGGCACAGGCACCCAAGCAGAGGCTAAGGAGAAATATGATGTTAGAATTAGGGTCCAAGGACAAGCACCCCATCAGTTCTTCTAGGGCTTCCTTCTTCCCAATTGTTGTTTTTTAATTCTTTTTCTGGACCCTTTGTTCCTCCAGATAATTTTTTGTATGGTTTTAGTTGGCTTAGTACTGGATTAGTAAATTAGTTTAGACAGCATTGTCATTTTTATTTTATTGGCAGGACTCCATCATAAATAACTTTTATCTCTCCAATTTTTTAGGTTTGCCTTTGTTTTTATAAAGTATATTTTGTTGTTATATTCATATAGCTCTTCTATGTCTTGGTAACTGGGATTCTCAGACATTTTATACATTCAATAATTATTTTGAATGACATTTCTTTCTTTCTATCTCTTCTTGCTATGTTTTCTTGGTAATATACAGAAAGACTGATTATTTTGTGGGTTAATTTTACATCTTGCTTCTTGACTGATGTTATTAATAATTTTAGTAATTTATTGAATCTCTAGGATTATCTGTTTATTAGATCATTATACCATCTGCAAATAGCAACAGTTTTGTTTCTTCTTTGCCTATGCCTATTTTTCTATATTAATATTATAGCTAACATTTCTAGAATTATCAAATAATAATGGTGACAATGGAATACTTGCTTAACTTTGATCTTATTGGGAATAAGATCAAGTAGAGTAATCAGTGGAGACATTAGAATATGTCTGCTTCAGATAACACTGTCTCTTGGTTTTAGGTAGCTCCTACTTAACATATTAGGGAACAATTCACTTTTTTCTATGTTTTATAACATTTTGTCACGAAAGGGTAATATACTTTCTCAAAAGCTTTTCCTGCAACTATTGATATAATTGATGCAAATATGTTTGATATTTTTATTTGATATAATTTTTGATATGACAAATTGTGATTTTATTTTGTAATTTTTAAATGTATGTGGTCTAAGTTTTATTTTTTCTAATATTGAACATTCATTTAATTCCTGAATTCCTGATATTATATATATATACACACACACACACATATATATACATGGACACTGACACATACACATATGTATGTGTATGTATGCGTGTGTGTGTATATACACATACATGTGTACACACACACATCTTGGCCATAATGTAATATATGTATATATATATATATGTATTATATAGTTGTAGCCCTTTTCCTAATTAAAAAAAATTACAGCCATATTCATTAGAGATATATAATCTTTTTTCTCTGCTTTATCTCTCCCTGATTTATATGGTAGCTAAGTGGTAGAGCGGGTAGAATGCTAGACTTGGAGGGAGGAAGCCCTTATTTCAAAGACCTTCCTATTTCACACACTTACTAACTGTGTGACCATGGGCAAGTTATAACTTCTGTCTGCCTCAGTTTTCTCATATGTTAAATTTCTTTTCCTGAGGTTGTGTTACTTAAATTTTCTATTTCTTGTTCTATTAGTCTATTAGTTCTATTAGTATTTTATATTTTGTGAATTTTTCCCATGTCATTTTGACATTTTTGTTGGAATTTAATGGGATAAAATAGTTTCTAATAATTGCATTTACTTCTTCTAGTGATTTGTTCTTTTTGATTTTTTGCTACTGAGAACTTTTTTCTCACTTTTCAATAATCAAATTAGCTAAATGTATATCTATGTCATTAGGTTTTTTTTACGGTCTTACTTTTATTAGTTAACTCCATAGTTGTGTTGTTTGGTTTCAATTTTGTTCATCTTTTTTTTAATTTTTAGAATTTCTATTTTGTATTTTGTTATTTTTTTTGCTTTGTTTCTTTTCTACATTTTATTTGCATACTCAATTAATTTCTTCTTTGTTTATGTTGTTGATGAACACATATAAATATACATAAATACAATGCATGTATATGTGTGTGTACAACTTTCTTTTCCCATTGACTAGTCACTAGTGACCTATTAATTCTAACTTTTCTAAAAGTCTATAAAGATTCTTCATTTCCTTCTCATTAGTATCTTTTTGTCATATTTGTCTAGGTCCAAAAGTGGCACAATGAGTTCTATAACTATTATAATTTTCATTCTAAGCTGATTAACTTTTTCTTAGATGCCATGCTATTTGGTGCTTATACATTAAGTACTATGGAAGCATAGTAAAAACTTTCTTTTTAGTTCAACTGAAAATATTAAGATATGTTTCTGTGGTCTAAAGTCCTTTCCAGACTTTTCCATATAGGAAACTGTAAAAAGTCGAGAGCAAAAGCTGAAGAAAATGTTTCAAGTGGTGATTAAGAGAACCAAAAATCCTTCTTGTCTAGTTAAGATCATTGCCTTCTCCATTCCCTGAGAGATAATAGCTATGACCCACTAAAGGCAGCACTCTCTCTTTGCCACTTAGAAGGGATTAGGTCTCTTTGATTACTACAGGACAATAACTAAGGAGAGTAGTTAAAGCAAGAATTGAATAATTTTAGGAGAAGATTAAGTGACAGTTTTTCTATTAGATAGAGTAATGGGTAAAACCAATTTCAAAACCCTATTGTGACCTCTTCCTCCAAAGATTCGTAGAAATACTACTACAAAATGTTTAGGGACATGTCCTGGGCTACCAGGGACCTCTGCTGGTTTAGGCATTTCTATATCTCTGAAGTAAAAATATTTGGATTTAGAATAATGAAAAATTAATAAAAATGATTTCTGGCAGACATGACCAAAATGCAGAGTATAGTACACATATTTTTTTTCTTTTACAATACTGGTATTATTTTAATTTTATGCATTTTCCCTTAAGCTTTATGCAGTTTCCCTGTTTATCTCTTTCCATTATTTCTATTTGTACTGTTACCTTGTCTGAAATCATAATTACTACCTTTGCTTTCAACTCAACTGAAGGATAATATATTCTGCTCCTTTTCATTTTGAATCTGTGTTTCATGTATGTTTATGATCAACAGTGTTATTGGATTCTGCTTTGTTATTGTTCTGCCATTCTCCCCTGTTTTATGGGTAAATTAATTTCATTTGTATTCACTGTTATGAATGTTAACTGGAAATTTCCCTTCTATCATATCCTTTAGTACTTTTCCTTCTCTTCCCCCCTTGACTTGCTTTGTGCAAAGATGTTCTTGAAGAAAGAGAAGGAATCGGATTCACTCTAATAATCACTTGAAGTTAACTTTTCCTCTACCTCTGCCTTTCTCCTCTCTTCACAGAACTAGATCCTGATCTCTGGTTCTTACACTTTCTCTCTTTTTAATCCTGCCTTTATGGTCAAACCTCGGAATTTCAAAACTATTTTGCTCGTGACTACTCTCTACCCAGCTCTACCCTTCCTCTCATCTCCTCTCTTGCCTTTCTGTGTCCATCCTGGTTCCCTTTGTACTTCTATGCCAAACTCTCTGTGTCTCTGTCTCTGTCTCTGTCTCTATCTCTGTCTCTTTCTCTGTCGCTGTCTCTCTTTGTCTCTGTCTCTCTCTGCCTCTGTCTCTCTCTCTCTCTCTGTCTCTCTTTGTCTCTGTCTCTCTCTCTCTCTGTCTCTCTTTGTCTCTGTCTCTCTGTCTCTCTCTCTTCTCTCCCTCTGAGATTTTCATATTTTGACCAGAAATACTTGGAAGTTGTTGCTTCTATTAGAGTTATACTGAAGGATTATACTGTTTTGTGGCCTAAATTATTTTTGGTTATACGCGTTTAATTTTTGTCTCTTGGGATATTGTATTCTAATATTTTTTTCTCCTCCTTACTATTTGTGATATTTTCCTTTATGATCTTCAGTGTGATTCCTCAGTTCTTGAATTCTTTCTTTCTAGTTTCTTACAGAACCTTTTCTTTGACTTGGAAGTCCTGAATTTTGGTTCTGACAGTCCCCGGTATGTCCATTTCTTTCAGGAGGTGGATCGGTGCATTTTTTTCCTATTTTCACCATGCCCTGTTGTTTTACTAGATGCTACTGCTATTGTTGTTAGGCATAAATGAAGAGTATCAATAGAAGAAAATAATGTGGAATGAATGAAAATGAAGAAAATGAAGCAGAAACCATTAGTATTTTTAAAATTTACTGAAATATGAGATTCAAGTTACTGAAATATTATACTCATATGTATGTATATATACATATGTGTGTATATGCATTTATACATACATATATGTGTGTATACCTACATACATACATTCATATATACATTTACTCCATTGTTTTCTTTTTCAGAGAGTTCATTACCTCGGTAAAGTGTTCTATTTTGTTCTAAACTATTTATTCTCCTCTTCTTCCCTCCTTCGCCCAGTGTCTGGTAGATAATAGGTGCTTGATTAATATTTGTTGGTGATTCAGTTCTAATTTTATTTGTAATTTTATTTTGTTATGCCTTGCTTCATTTTTTCCAGGTACTTATCATAGTTCTGTGGACAAGCCATTTTTTTCCTTTGAGGCTCTGCTTAGAGGTGGGGGGTTATGCCTATTTTCTGGGTTCACCTCTTGAACTTCTCAGAATTTTCTTCTGTTTACTCATCCTTCCATTTCTTAGTTCTTGGATTGGGATTTTGGGTTCAGGCTATTCTCCTCCAGCTGTTGTTGTTTTGTTCTGGAAGAGGACCTTTCTTCTCAAAGAGGACCAACGACATCCTGAGGGTGATGTCTTAACTTGCGTGTAAATTGCATTTAAGCGAGGGACAGCTCTACAAAGTTGTCAGCCTCACTTCTTTTCCAGAGTCATGGAAACCCAGTGGCAAGACAGAAGTCAAGAGGACTGCCAATGGCCCCGGATGTATTGGGTGACCTTGGCCTTTCTAAATTAAGGTCTTTTCCAGATCTCAGTTTGTCTGAGGCTATACCCATTCAATGACTAAAGGCTGGGTGAGAACTGAGAGTGAAGATGGCCTAATTTACCACCACAAAAGTATCAATGCAGGATCCCCTCCAGCACTCTTGTATGGGTCAGCTAGGCCTTGGTTGGTCCTATTTCCTCTGTGGTCTGGATGATACTGCTGGTGCTAGTATGTATAGGGAAGGACTGACATCCTCTTCTTAAATCTTTGGCTTCTTTCTCAGGCATCTGATGGTCTGTGACAAGTTTTAGTCTCAACAGGTCTCTGTTTCAGTTTCTTTGAACAATGCCTCATTAAAAATTGACTTAGTTCTGAGCTGCGGCCTTGGCAGGCCACATTCAATGGGGGTTGGATTGGGAAATCATTCTATTCTCAAACATCTTGCACAACTCCAGCCTCTTTTCTCCCTCCTCCCGACCCCATCCAACCTCTTGCTAGTACACAGGTACCTTGTTGGCCTTGCCACACAATTTGGCTTCCAGTGCTTGAAAAAAATGCACAGACAGGCTCTAGCTCCCTGTATGGTAACCTATGACAGGTTCCTCTGAGAGATGACTTCAGGCTTCTGATTTCTGTAACTCAAGTTGGCTTGTGATGTCCCCCTGTCCTCTCTTCAGGGTGCCAACTGGCTTCAGTAAGATTTGGGGGAGCTTTCACTGAGCCTCTGATAGCTTTTGGTCATCTTTTTGTGAAGTTTTGGACTAGATGGAAGAGCTTACTTCTGTTTCCCTTTGGTTTTCATTATCATTGGTCTATCTAGGGTACTTTTCAGAAATCAGCTAAGTCTTGTACCGTATAATGGATTTCCTTTTGACTTTGATTTTTGACATCACCATTTTAACCAGAAACTTCTCTTTTATTATTTGCTTTTTGGGGGCAATTGGGGTTAAGTGACTTGCCCAGGGTCACACAGCTAGTAAGCGTTTGAGGCAGGATTTGAACTTAGGTCCTCCTGATTCCAGGGCCAGTACTCTACCACACCATCTAGCTGCCCCGCTTTTATTCATTAAAAAATTGTTTTACATTTTATTATACAGTATATGTGTCTTAGCAATATGATTTAAAAATAAAATTGATATCTTCTTTAATTCCTTCATTTTCAACCATTCCACGTTATTTTCTTCAATGGATACTTCCCATTCTTTCCCAATAACAGTAATGTCCATAGCATTCACTCTCCATTAACGCAGTGCATCGAATGATACTTTTTCAGTAACAAGATGATGCAACACGTTTACACTTTTTCTCTTTAGCAGTGTGATTCCATAACTAAATTTTGATTCATTGCAACATCACTCAACATGAATAAACTATATTGAAATAATTATGGCAAATAATATATTCTTTTTTCTTTAAAAACAATTAATCCACCTCTCTTCTCTCTTTCCCCACTGAGCAAATTAAAAAAAAAAAAGCTATCAATCACTGTCCTCTTTTAACCTGGAAATGATTCCCCAGGACTTAAAAATCATTCTCTGTGCCGATGTTTTTCTAGCATCAGAGTTCCCCTTGCCTCGGTCCCTGGCCCCTCTTCTGCCATCAGGCAGGCCCCTCTGCTCTAGGATCTGGGCAGGGCCAGGAAGGTGGCTTCCCCTTCAGCTCCCAGACCCTTTTCTACTATGAAACAAGGACAGCAACCTACTGGAGGATTATAAGGAATACAACAACTTCCCCACCTGCTAAAAGAAGAAACCTCAAGAAAGCTCAACCCCCTTACCCCCCCCCAAAACCCCAAGTCATCTTTCAATGTAAGACCAGTGATAACAGAGGATGGTCCCCACCCCACCTTCATCTGGGGAGAGTGAATATCAGCTAGCTGCCAATTCGACATCTCCTTCCCCCTACTCTCCTCAGTCAGCATCAGTGCTGAACCTTGCCATACTCCCTGCCCTCAATGCTTTGTCTTATTTGACTCATACAAGTACTGTATAGGTTGGCTAGGTGGTGTATTGGATAGAACGCTTGGTCTGAAGTTAGGGTTCAAACCTGGCCTTGGGCACTTATTAGCCATGTGACCCTGGGAAAATCACTTAATTCAGTTTCTCATCTGTAAAATAAGCTGGAGAAGGAAATAACAAACTGCTTCAAAATATTTGCCAAGAAAACCTTAAATGGGTTAAGAGTTGGACATGAGTGAACAACAACAACAAAGAACCCTATGAAAACCCATCAGACTTTGGCGAAGAATTGGAAATTGGGAGGAAGTCCCTCAATTGGGGAAAGCCTGAACAAATTGTGGCATATGAATGAAATGGACCACTATCGTTCTATGAGAAATAATGAACAGGTGGATTCCAGAAAAACCTGGAAAGAGTTACATGAACTGATGCTGAGTGAAGAGAGCAGAACCAGGGGAACATTGTACTCAGTAACAGCAACATTGAGTGACGACCAACTGTGATAGACCTAACTCTTCTCAGCAATACAATGATCTAAGACAATTCCAAAAGACTCGTGATGAAAAATGCCATCCTTATCCAGAGAAAGAACTTTGGAGTCTGAATGAAGATTGAAGCATGTTGTTTTCTTTTTTTGTTTGTTTTCTTATTTTTTCTTTCTCTTGATTTTCCCCCTTTGTTCTGATTCTTCTTTCACAACATGACTAATGTGGAAATATGTTTAATATGATTGTACATGTATAGCTTATGTCAGATTGCTTGATGTCTTGGTGAGGGGAGGGAGGGAAAAATTTGGAACTCAAAATCTTATAAAAGTGAAAGTTGAAAACTAAAACTAAAAAAAGAGAATGTAAAAAAACCCACCAGACTTTACTGGTGGGGGCAGAGGGTGCCCTATTCCCTCTAGAGCCCCAGTGGGCAGCCAAACTCCATCAAGGACCTCAGTAGTCTGGCCTGGATCCATCCTCCCTCCCCTCCCCTCCACTATGTGACATCTCCCTGCAATAAAACTTGCTAGCCTCCCTTTCTCTCTGTACACCCCCCATCTTGTACTGTGTTTTCTCAGGTGGTACTGTACATCCAAGCCTTGATTTTCTCTCCTCAGAGCAGGAACCATGGCCCAGAGCTGAGACTAATGATTTAATACCATACCTGTATCCCAAGTTTTCCACACAGGGAATATACAAAGCAAGAATTGAATCAGGAACCATGGGCCTTGATGGCACAGTCTCCTACTTCTCCACAAACACCAGGGCTATGACTTAGGCCCCTGCCTCAACCAAGTATCTCTTCAGGTTTTTTCCCTCATAACATAAATGACAGATAAAGGAGATGGGCATCTTCTACCTGTATAGGGCTTTAGTGTTCTGAACCTCCCTAAGTCTAGACTGACAGTGATCAAACCTGTTTGACTACCTGGTGTGAGGGTTTTCCGGTGGAAATAACTAGAACTGAGATATTTTCCTTTTCATTTTGCTCACTCAGGTTTAAAACAGCATTGGACAGGCAGGTCCTTATTTTTCTCCCTTGGAATGTGTGGACCAAGTGTGTTGCTTTAGAGAGAGGGATGCACCTGAAGTTAGAGAATCTTGGCTTGAAGCCCCCCCACCAATCGTTACTTATGTGACCTTGCAAGACATACTCAGAGTCCTGGGGACTAAGTTTTTTCATCTGAAAAATGGAATTAGAGGACTACAAAGTGGATAGAGTGCCACCTAGCTGCCCCTTGCTAGCTCTGATATCATGGGTGAGTGATTTTTTTTGGGGGGGGGGCATCTGGGGATGGGACTGGTTTAGCCCATCTACTGAGATGGTTTTTATCTGGGGCTTTATGCATGTGCTATGGCTTCTTGAAACCACAGGAGAGAATTGAGGGAAGGTGGACACCAAAGGTGGACGAGCAGTCCTGAAAAGGGCTCAGCAAGCCCTTACATCAGAGGTACTAGTCCTCCTGGAAAGCCCCATTCACCCCACATTATCTCTCTATGGAATCACAGAATACCATAAAATATTCATGCTGGAAGGAACCCTAGTTATCGTCCAATCCAAACTTTAAAAAAATCTAGATTTATCTGTGGCTGAGATGAGGGTGGACAAATAGCATAACATAAGAATGCATGGGATCCTTCTCTTTCGTGGTGAGTAGAATTCATGGCATTGGTTCAATAAAGCTCAACTGGGGATATGTTTGTTCCCTTAGCCATTAGAAATAAGATGCTTCTCACCACCATGTCCTCCTATTCAGTGGTGTTAAATTTGGTGAAGCCTCACTTCTATGAGAAGGGGACCCTCTGGTGCTGATGGAACGTGAAGTTGACCCAGTGCAATTCTTCAGACATAAATTCTGCACTTTGGTGCAAATGGACACAATCATTTTTCCTTTGTGCACATGGGCCAGGGCACTTTGGGGCTTCCCAAAGGCACCCCCACATGCCTGTCTGGAACCCATCATCCTCATCACAGGCCTTTTTTTTAAATGTGAATGACATGAAAAGGGTAAAGTGGAACACAGATGTGGAAGCAATCTTTGTCAGGGCTATTCACCATATGTTGGTGCAGATGTGAGTAATAAATAATAATGGCTAACATTTATAAAACACTTACTATGTGCCAGGCAGTGTGCTAAGCATTTTACAATTATTATCTCATTTGAGCCTTACAACAAC
Organism: Trichosurus vulpecula; assembly: GCF_011100635.1. Lineage (NCBI taxonomy): Eukaryota > Metazoa > Chordata > Mammalia > Diprotodontia > Phalangeridae > Trichosurus > Trichosurus vulpecula. The sequence continues at coordinate 432,190,061 of NC_050574.1, read as the reverse complement.
CCTGGGAGGTAGGCCCCAGAAGTCATTTGTTTCTATTCATCAGATACCATGTGGTCACAAGAATGGGAGCTCATGCGTTTTTGCCTTCTTCAGATCGAAGCAAAAAATTCACAACTTTACATCAAAAACACGTTTCAAATTTGGATCTGATTTGTTCTTCCAGGATCTGAAATAATGGGCCCACTAGTTAACAAAAAGGAAGGAGAAAGGCAAGACGGTTGCTATGGGCCGTGGAAGAGGAGAACTTTTCAAGGAGAGAAAAGCACCTGTAAAAAAAAGGCAATCCTTTTCTGAGCAGATTAGGAAATTAAGACCCAGACCAGGACTTGTTCAAGGTTAAATAGCTGCCAGTTAGTGACAGAACCAAACTAGACCTCAGGTCCCTCATGATTCTTGTCTAATACGCTTCCTAGTACATCATAACGTCTCTATGTAAAGAATTCAGTTTAATTCAATAAACATTTATGCGCCAGACACTATGCTAATGAGTGCGCTCCTTTACAAGATTTCTTGGACAAAGAAAGCAAAGGAGCTCTTTGATGTATATTTATGTAAAAACGGAAATTCGTATGAAAAATGAAATTTAAACTGATAGGTACAAGCTACATTCAGTTGTTTTGGTTTTTAATCAGACACATATTTTCGAAGTGACTAATCATCCTTTTACGCTTGAAATGGCTCCTGAGGACTCTCCCTGCCACCCTTGGTCTCTGCCATCTCTGTGCAGGGAGCCTGAGGAGGAAGGATCCACTTTGAAGCAGGAAGGTCAGAAACAACCAGTTTATTATTGTTGTCGTTATAAACAGCAACAAACTAAAGAACTGGACGGTGTTGGAACACCTTGAAGATGTCACTGAAAACCCTCGTGGCATCTCCTTCATGGCTCTGTTGCTGGGGGACCCGGCACCAGAGAGTTCCAACACTTTAGCCAAAGTTTCACAAACTTGAGCCGGTACCCTGGGGTCCGTATGGTTAGAATATTCCTGTAACTTCAGAGTCGAGAAAAACTGGGCTCAAGTCTGGGTGGAGCCATTGGGACATTTTGTTGTTGTTGTCAGTCGTGTCTGACTCTTTGAGACCCCATCTGGTGTTTTCTTGGCAAAGATCCTGAAGTGGTTTGCCATTTCCTTCTCCAGCTCATTCTACGGGTGAAGAAACTGAGGCAAACAGGGTTGAGTGACTTGCCCAGGGTCACACAGCTAGTAAGAGCCTGAGGCCAGATTTGAACTCAGGAAGGTAAATCTTTCTGGTTCCAGTCCTGGCGCTGTGTCCACTTTGCCACCTAGCTGCCCACTACTCGCTCTGATATCATGGGTGCGTGATTTTGGGGGGGGAGTGGGGGTGGGACTGGTGAGAAGGAGGTTCACTGGACTCTTCTAGAGACTAGGCCCTCTTATCCAGCTCCAGGTTGTGTGGCTTTTTTTGTTTAGTTGTTCAGCCATGTCTGATCTTCTTGACCCAGTATGGGGTTTTCCAAGTGAAGATACTAGAGTGGTTTGTTATTTCCTTCTCCAGTGTATTAAGGCAAACAGAGGTTAAGTGATTTCCTCAGGATCACACACCTAGAGAGTGTCAGAGGCCAGATCTGAACTCAGATCTTCCTGACTCCAGGCCCAGCACTCTATCCACTGAGCCACCTAGCTGCCACCCTAGCTATAGCACTAAAGCTGACTAAAGTGAATAGTCTATTCCCCAGCTCTGCTTTCTTCCATTCCCATAGACCATCCCCTTTACCTGGCTACTTGCCATGAGGGGGACTGCCTCAGCTGCTGCCTCATGAACTCTGGGAAAATCCAACTGATGATCGATTAATCAATAAGTATTTATTTATATATACCTACTATGTGCCAGGCAATGTGCTAAGTGCTGGGGATGCAAAAAGAGGCAAAAGACAATCCCCACCTTCAAGGAGTTTACATTCGAATGGAGTCAATGGTAAAACCCTCATTTATAAATAGTGTCCTATGTTTAGGATAATTCTTAGTATATTTACATAGTGCCTGTCATATAGAAAGTACTTAATAAATGTTTGTTAACTTGACTATATAGTGTTTCTCATTTGACCCCTCCAACCGGTACCTACCACTATAGCTAAATTGTTTTACTTCTGCTCAAAAGACCACAGAATCTTAGAATCTCAGAATTAGACAGAGCTTCGGAGACCGTTTCATCAAACCCATACCATAAAAACAACTCCTTATCCAAGGAGTATGTTCTGGGTCATTGGTTGAAGCACCACCTCCCCACAAAGGTCAAAACTACTTAGGCAGCCCTTTCCACAGTTTAATGTTAATGTTAATTACTACCCTTTACATTAAGCCTAAATTTGCCTCTTTGTCACCCCTGCCCCCTTTTCCTGATTGTGCTTCCTGGGGCTAACCACAAGACTCATTTCTCTTCCAGGTGACAGCCCTTGAACTATTTGGTGGCTATCAGGTCGCCTGGAAATCACTTCTTCAGGCTAAACATGCCCAGTCCCTGAAGCCAAGACATATTGCAGAATGAACCATACCCTAGGCTAGACTCATGTCTCCATGCATTGGGGACAGGTGTTTTAACAAGATTAATCTGATGGTAGATTTTTGGCTGTGCTGCAAAAAAAAAAAAAAAAAAGTTGCTAGCAGATGTTGAGGAAATGAAATGATTGCCCATGGTCAGATAGCTAGGATGGAGTAGTCAGAACTTGAACCCAGGTCTTTTGATTTTAAGTCCATTTTTTTCTTTTTTCTTTCTTTCCTTCTTTCCTTCTTTCTTTCCTTCTTTCCTTCTTTCTTTCCTTCTTTCCTTCTTTCCTTCTTCCTTCCTTCCTTCCTTCCTCCCTTCCTTCCTTCCTTCCTTCCTTCCTTCCTTCCTTTCTTTCCTTCCTTCCTTCTTTCTTTCTTTCTTTCTTTCTTTCTTTCTTTCTTTCTTTCTTTCTTTCTTTCTTTCTTTCTTTCTTTCTTTCTTTCTTTCTTTCTTTCTTTCTTTCTTTCTTTCTCTTTTATAACTTCACCACAACTGCCTCCACATCTGAAAGGTGTTTCAGAGTAAGAGAGTAATGATTCGCTTTAAAAAAAATACAAGCAAAAAAAAAACCACCAAACAGATTAGTACAAAATATTCCCATGGGGGTGTAAGTTTGAAGGAGTAACTACAAAGGGTGGGAAGGGAGATGTCCTTAATAGTACAGAGCTTTTTGGAGAAGAAGATGAAGGACTAAGGAATGCCCAGAGACAAGGACTTTGTGAGTCGCTTGGACAGTACAGACCCTAGGTGAAAGTGTCCCACATCTATCCAATGTTCCACAAAATTACCTTTACCTTCACTGGGAGTGTAATGGATTATTTGAGAATTTTTTGGTTTTGTGTTTGCTAAAACACACTTAGGAGTCATTTGTGTTTTAAGCATTTTTTTTTTGTGGTGGAGGAAATGAATTTACCTGACACTGGTATTTTGCATTGAGTACCTTTTCTAGAAGGGGTCTTGTTATCACATTTTGATATGCCACACCCTTGAATTTTACTCTGGAATGAATACACAATAAACCAGAGAGATAGAGAAAAGCCTAACTTCTTTTGAGGGGTCAGCCTTCCTCTGTTCGAGCCAAGGCAAGGGGCCTTTCTGCGTGTGTGTGTTGGGGAGACCTCCTGGGCCCGTTTTCACACGGGCTAGCCTTTCGAAGGCCACTTCCGCTTACAATGAGGCTTAGTGAAGCAATAAAAAGCATTCTTTAAGGTTTACAAAAATATTTGCCTCACACCCTGTCTGAGAGGTAGTAAAGCAAATTCGCATTTTACAGATGGAGAAAGTGAGTCATAGTTTTGCCACCTCCTGGTTGTGTGAGTTCGGGTAAATCATTTAACTGTGCCACAATGACTTCAAACCTTATATTATTATTTATTCCTTGTATTTCTGTATCCATACAGAAAGCCTTAAAAAGACGGCTCCAACTGATAGCAAGCTCCTTGAGAGCAGGGATTATTGAGGAGTGGGGGTGGGCGGTGTTTTGGTGGTGGTTGTTTGTCGTTGTCTGGCTCCTGGTAAGAGTAAGGGCTTAAGAAAAGCTTATTGATTGATCATGCGATGACTGAATGCTTTGACTGATAGTAAAGGTAACAAGCAGGGGTGTGCTGAAGTCCGTTCAGAAGCTTGCTAAAATTCAATATAAGCATTTACTCCTCGGACATCAGCAACTCTACAAAGTATGGCTTGGTTTATTTGTTTTGTTTGTTGTTTAGACCTAAGAAATGTTAGTAATGCAGATTAAAATTTAAAAATGTGTAGTTCCTCCCAGGGAGCCCTTTATTAAGCATTTACCAGCACACCCTGTAGCGGCAAGGCCAGTTAGGCCCGCATTAAGCTTATAGTCTAGGGAGATACAACGTGTAAACGAGTAATTTCGATACAAGGTTGAAGGTTTAAGATCACTAGGCGGACAAGGCTCTGTGGGCTTTTAAGATCCGCCAAGAACTTGAACGTTTGATTCAATAGCTGTGACAAAGTAGCTGAAAAGCCCTAGCCTTCTGGGGGCACCCAGCTTGTCAAGGCTCAGGGATAAAGCTGCTGAGAGAAAGGCTCCCCAACCCAGCGTTTGGGGTGTGTTGGGGGGGGGGGGCGGGTAGGGGAGGGAGGAAGGCCAGCTTGGCTGGGACAGCAGCGGCGTCAGAAAGGGAGGCAGAGAAAGCAGCGTAGCCTAAGGAGGAGGAGGCAAGGCAGCAGAGGGGGACGCAAGAACCTTGAACTTCTTTGCCTTTGGAGGAGTAGGAGGAGGAAGAGAGGGAGGTGAAAGGGAGTGGAGAGGAGGAGTTTTCCAGCTCAGACCCACGTCTGCTGCTACCCACCCCCCTTCCCTTCTTCTTCTCTTTGCTCCTCCAGCCCCCCTGGTGGAACCCAAGGCATCGGGAGGGAAGGAGAGCGGGCCGTGCACTATGGGCACCTCCTGGGTCCGGCTAGTGCTACTGCTGCTGCCCCTCCACGCCTGGCTCAGCCTCGGCTTCCCAGGTAGGAGCAGGGAGGCGGGGCAGCCAGGGAGCTCCGGAGCCGGGACACCGTGAGCAGCCCCGGGGTCCCGATTGCAGGGGTACAAGGAGCTGCGGGTGCGGACGTTTTGCTAGAGTAAGCGCACGGGAGGGAGGACCGAGGGACTTTTCCTGCAGTCCGCCGCCCCAAAGGAGGGAGCGAGGCGCCGGAGAGCCGGTCCCTTAGCCTCGGTCAGGGGCCGTGCTTGCATCTCGCCGGTCCCTTAGCCTCGGTCAGGGGCCGTGCTTGCATCTCGCCGGTCCCAGCCCCTTGCCGTCCCGGGGAAAGGTCCTCGGTTCTCCCCCTGGCCTCCCCAGGCTGTGCTCCTGGGCACCCTCAGGCTTGGGGGAGCCAGCTTTTCATTCAAACTCTTGTTGACGTGGGAGGCCAAGCGGAAACTTCTGACTGCTTCTCTTCATCTTCAGCGAGGCTAGCCCTAATTTCCATTTGGTTCCCCAGGGTCCACAACACTTCCGGGGGCGGAGTGGGGGAGAAGATAGTGGGCTGGAAAGAGGAATTCGAGTCTCTGTAGAAGTTGCTTAGCCTTGCTCCTCACCCAGACCCCGCCTCTATCTACTTTCCCTCTGCCGGGCACGGACCCACGTTACCGAACCAGGCAGAAGGGCAAGACAGGAATGAAGATGGAAAGGGAGAGGGACCCCCTATTGGCCATAGCCCTCCCCAGACAGGCATTCTATGGTGTCTTTTCTGAGGAAAGCTAAGGGAGATGTCTTATGTGCTTCCACTTTAATTAAAACTGGGGGGAGGCGAAGAGAGAATTTAAAACTACACACGTGTTTGGCGTGGGCTGAGGTGAGGAGGGCTGCCTGGAACTGGAGGACTCTGCCCGATTTGTCAGTTGCGTCCCTGGTATTTATTGGTTCCGGCCTGAAGTTGTGGAATACCCTGTTTGGAGCTGACAAGACTCCTCCTGTTTCCAGCTGGCTGGCTGATCTGTGCTTCGTTTGCAAACAGCCTGGATCTCAATCCAGGACAGCCCAGACGTGTTCCCTGTGCCCTAGTGGTATAGAAACCCATGAGAGTGGTTTTAACTGGTGTCACTAGAGAGTAAGTAATTCCTTCAGGAACTCTTAGGTGTCCATTCAATCAATACCTGGGGAAGGTGTAATTCTGTGTGACTTAGAAATAATCACAGTGAGACAAATAGTAGTAAACTTTTGCTTAAAGTGATGTTTGAAACTGCAACTGCGATGAAAACTTCATCTTCGATTCCTTGTGTAAATAAGCAGAAACCTCCACCTGAATGTTTTCAAGCCGGTTTTCTGGATTTGTAAGTGTTGTAGAGCATTGGGTTTGTAATCAGAATATCTCGATTCACATATCTGGGCCCCACTCTTAGTATCTCTGTTTCTTGGTTAATCACTTCAGCAATTTTTGGCCTATTTTGGGCCTCAACTATAAAAAGAGTGAGTTGTAGTAGATATTCTCTAAGCTTTAATTCCTATGAAATCAGTTGATCAAGGGAAGTCTTGAAGGAGAGAAAATAAATCGTGAAAGGGCTGCATTCACCCTGAGGTCTGAGTATGAAAGTACTTTTGTAAGGGTATCCAGCCAGTTGGTCCACAAGTATTTATTAAGTCCTACTATGTGTCAGGTACTGTGCTAACCACTGAGGACATAAAGAAAGGTAAAAGACATTCCTGTCATTCAAGGAGCTAACAGTCTAAAAGGGAGAGACTTTATTTGGTATAGAGACAGCTAGGTGGCACAGAGGATAGAGCACCCAGCCTGGAGTCAGGAAGACCTCAGTTCAAATCCAGCCTCAGATACTTATTAGCTGTATGACCCTGGGCAAGTCACTTAACTCTGTTTACCTCAGTTTCCTCATCTGTAAAATGAAATGGAGAGGGGAATGGCAAACCCCTCCAGTATCTTTGCCAAAAAAACTCCAAAAGGAGTCATGAAGACTCAGGCATGACTGAAAAAAACTAAACTAAACAACAACAAAAACTGGGCCCCGACACTGAGTCCATTCGCCTGGTTCCATGATGGGTTAGCTGAGACAAATGGAGTTTGAAGCTCTTTGCTATAGACAAGATAACCAGGCCTGAGTTCCATGTTCTCGGCTGAGTTCTATTTGTGGAAAGACAGTTGCTTGTTACTCAAAGATGCTGCCTAGCTTTGCTGATTATGACAAAAAGCATCCAGAGGAATGACTAGTCCACCTAGATCCTGAGGTCATCCATTTTCTTCGGTGTATTTTATCATTCCACATCGTCTCCTTTTTATTTATTGCTATTTATTTATTGATCAGTTCTTGCTAGGAGTAAACACTGTATAATATCTAACTGTTTGTGTGTTTCAGCAGAGAGCAAAGTCCATTCCACCAAAGTTGCATAACTAGCCCTCGCTGACATGAAGAAAATCGAGAAAGGTGGCAACGTTTTGCAAATGAGTTGGGGCTCAAAGATGAATTCAAATGACTGCATACCATCCTATAGAACAGGCCAGTACAGCCTGCGAGCTGCCAAACAATTTCAGGTGGCCCGTGAAAAACGTTGAGGTTGTTTTCCTCTACATTTTTCAGTGGGCCATCCGAAATCCTTTGGTGTACCAGCGGGCCGTAGGTGGGCGCAGGTTGTTCAGATCGGCCATAGAGAGAGGTAGAACTGAAGGGCAGAAGGTCATTGTCTACACGTCATAGAAGCGAGTGTGCTCAGCAGTTTTTACCCAAGGACATAAGACAAACCTCAAGGGTGATCATGGGTTAAACACAGTTTCTGATCCTGATAGTGGCAATCAGTATCACCTTGTGGTTAAATACAGCTTCAGAGCTAAAAGAGACTTCATCTGGTCTAAACCCTTCAGTTTGCAGATGAAGAAATGAGTTCCAGGGAGGTAAAATTACTTCTCAGAGTCACACAGTATAGTAAGCAGCATATCTAAGATTCGAAATCTGACTCTAAATCCAGCTTTCTTTCTTCAATACCACGAACATCCTCACAAGGAAAGAGCTGATGGAGTCATCTTTATCCTACTCTGCCTCTCTGAGCAGTTGCCCTGGCTGATGTCCCTAAGAGACACCCAAGGCATAGATGTAGGACCAATCTCCATCCTGCCCAAGGATGTCTCATGTTTCCTAACTGCCTAGCCTGTGATTACCATACACCCTTCTTTCTCCATTCCCTCCTAAAAACTCATCTGTCTGGCTCTCCTGGTCTTCTAAAGTTTTCAAGGTGATGACAACCGAGTTGAAGCCCTGGAAATAGAGAAGATAAATAGATAGATAGAGAGAGAGACAGAGACAGAGAGAGACAGAGACACAGAGAGAGACAGAGACAGAGACACAGAGACAGAGAGAAAGAGACAGAGAGAGACAGAGACATAGAGACAGAGACAAAGAGAGACAGAGAGACACAGAAAGAGAGAGACAAGAGTCAGAAGCAGAGGCACAGAAACAGAGAGAGTAGCTAGAGAAGAGAACTAAGAACAGACATTTGGGGTTAGGGGAACCACATAAAGGGAAAAGGAAAAAAAGATGAGGAGGAAGCAATGGAAGCATAGAAACAGTAGTTAGGGAATCTGGTGAATGTGATTTCTGAAGCCAAAGTAAGAAAAGAATATTCAGTTGCATAAGATAGTCAGGAGGATGGAGGGAAATAATTTGACATTGGAAAGGTCATTAGTGATGATGGAGAGACAATTTCATTGGAATGGCAGAAGTGGAAGCCATATTGCAAGGGGTTGGACTGAAAGTGAGGGAAATGAGGTTGGGGGATTAGTGACATTAGGTCCAAATAGATGGTTCAGAGGAGCCAAGGGAAGACTTTTCTAGGATTTTTGAGACCTAAGCATTTTTGTAGTAGAAAGGAAGAAGGAATGATTGGCAGTTGTGATGGGTGAAAGATGAATTCCCTCACAATGCACAGAAGATAGGAAATGATTGATTGTATGGAGTCTCGTAGGAGGTTATGGGGTGAGGTGGGAGGGGGTGCTGTTGTGGGAGTGAGAAAGAATGAGATCAAGGGCACTGACAGAGGGTTTAGCCTTGTTAAGGAGAGAGAATATCTCTTCCTCTGTAACCAGAAGGAAGAAAAAGAAAATGGGTGGTGGTGATGAGAAGGGTTGGAGAGAATTAGAGCCGAATGGTATCACTCATTTCAGCGAAGGCAAAGGTCCAATGATGAGACAGTATGCATTTTAATACAAGCTTTTGGAGATCTATCCTTGCTTTTACCTGAAAGAAGCTACTCTAAGGGAGAGGCAGGGAAAGATTTTCAGCCGGCCTGAGGAAGCTGGAAATGTTTTGTTGGGCGTTATATCAAACCACATAAGCAACCTTTTAGTTCTGAATATTAGATGTCAGGGTATGTTTGTAAAAGGCATATGATAATAATATTGCATGTATTTGGTGATCATTCTTGGTAAATGTGTCCATTAAGAGAAGGGAGGTAAGGTGATATGTGGCTAGCTCCAGAAGTAGAAATTTTAAAAATGGAGAATTTGGATGGTATGTCTGTACACACAGAGCTCTGCTTCTCAACATTTCTCAACATCATCATCCGTTTTTTAGTTCTTCCTTCTAGTCGTAGAGGAAGAGGTATAACCACTACATTTTAACAGGGCTAACCCCTCTATCAGTGCCCATGGTACCATCTTCCCTCCACCTCCAACTTTCTATAGGACCTTACACAATCAATTATATCCACATACATTATGTTTGGGGAAAGAGAGAGACAGAGACAGAGAGAGACAGAGAAAGACAGACAGAGAGACAGAGACAGAGGTACAAACAGAGAGAGGGAGAGAAAGACAGAGAGAGACAGAGACCGAGATAAGGGAATACAGTTCGGGACAGCTTCTACAGTACTCTACAGCACACATTTAATCAGTTCTGGAGTAAGTCACTCACATCCCCATCTTTCCAAATGCTCTATTTAGATTTCTGCTTCTTTAAATGTGTTGTAACCTTCCTTGTTTTCTCCTCCTTTCATTTTTGAAGCCTTTAAAGAGATGTAGAATATGAATTTTACATTTTTCAAAAGATAAAGATATTTTTTGTTTTTATATTACTTATTTATAAAAATGTATTCCTTCCCCTTCCCTGCCCACAGAGTGATCCCTTATAATAAGAAATTTAAAAAAAATAGAGAAACAAGCAGTTCAGCAAAATTAACCAATGCATCAACTAAGTTTGATAGTATATGTAATGTTCTACACCCATAGTTTCCCATTCCTATAAAGAAGATAAGAAGATATATTTGGAATATAATAAAAGTCATTAAAACCATAGAATATTAGAGTTGTGATAGAAATCACTTGGTCCTATCCTCATTTTGGAAATGAGGAAACTGAGGCAGGGACAGAGTTTAGGTGGCTTACCTCAGGTCTCACAGCGAGCTAGCATCACAGTGTGGGTTAGAAGCTGGAACACTTGTGTATTGGTAATTAAGGTGGGACTTTTTTTACTATTTTCTCTTTTGGAGCACTTAGGTAATCAAATGCCTTTGATGAGTCTGGCCTTTGTTTCTTTGATTAAATCCAGGAGTCTTTGATGACCTGCTTAGAAAGCAAGAAAGCCTAGTTCACATGGGTTTGAGTCCCGTGGTTGTGATGCCTGAAGAAGCGTCACATGGTTTTGAGTTGCATGGTTGTGACACCCTTCAACCCTGAACAGGGTATGTAAACTCAGAGGTTAGCTTTTTGTTTGGGACTCTCACTCACTGGAAGAGTGTCGTGTGATTTGACTAGCCGAGACTCTGGGCAGCCATTGTTAAGAGCCCCCTGGCTTGAAAACCCAGATGTTGGTACTTTTCTAGTAACTAGGTACTGAGATGTTAGACAGAAAGCTAGAAACCTGTCTCCTGGTTTGTGTTATTCGATCTGTTGATATTTTCTGTTTGTATTTGCTCTGAAGCTCAGGGTGCTGGCTTTTCCCCCTGAACTAAGTGAATGATATGTGTTTGTTTGATTAAAGTGAGATTGTTAACCCCTTAAAGTTGCTCTCCTTCAAAAAGCAGAACAAAGAATCAGTGCTGGCAGCTCTTTTGTGTGCTGGTGTTGTGGGCCTTCACAGCCACAGTAGCAGCAAGCCCTGTTGTTGTTACAACTTGCCTTCCAACCCAGTTCCTTTTCCATTATCTCCAGTCCTCATCAAACATTTGGAAAATATAATGTAGGGCTTTTTATTCCTGGGATATGGGGAGTAGGGAAGGGATGGCTGGGGAGAAGCAAACTCACCTAGAATGTGGCCATGAGTGTGTTGCCTCCTAATTTTGGTGCTCTGGGGAGAAGTCCCTGGTCATCTTTTTCTAGTTATGGCTCTGAAAAATCCCTGGTAACATTGCCCCTATGCGTGAGTGATACAAGCTAGTTTGGCTTTGGGAATGCTTTTAGAGGTATCTGGGTGGTATGGTGAATAGAACACTGAGCCTAGAGTCAGGAAGACCTAAAGTTCAAATATAGACACTTAGTAGCTACGTGACCCTGTACAACCCCTGCTGTCTCAGTTTCCTCAACTGTAAAATGAAGAAGACAACAGAAACTGGTGGTGAAAAGAAAAACTTTAGGTGAGTAATTTTATATATTTATGGCAGAATATGATGTAATAGTTATTCCCTAGAATCAAAAAACTAAAACCTCCCAGTGTTGTTATGTAGGATCAAATGAGATATTTCTAACATGTTTAACACAGTGCCTGGAACAGAGTAGGCTCTTAATAAATTCCTGTTTCCTTTCCTTCCTGTTTTAAAATAAAACACTAGCAACCTCCTGTCCAGTGGCAAGTCCAGATCCCCGGTCCATGCAAACTAGGTCTAAGGCTGTTACAGTGTATGAGAGACTTCCTAAAGTCTTGCCAGAGTGAAGAAGATAAGCAGATTTTGCTGCTGTTTAGTAATTCAGGAAAACAGAAGAGGGCTGTGATTATTATTTTAACAAAACAAAATCATAGCAGAGTAGCTTTACAAAATGACACATTTGGATATAGCCATTAGAGAGGGAGCACCTGACTCAATAGATGCAATTAAAGTCTTACCTGCAACAGGCTAGAAATTCCTGTCTAGGTTAAACACTGTTACCACGGGACAGACCCAGACCCCAGCACTGAGCAAAGGGCCTGCTGGAGGAGAGGGCTCTCATCTGACATGTTCTTTCCTGATGACAATTTGGATGCAGAATGTCATTGGCAAGGATAGACACTGAAGCACCAGGTGCCTCCCATCCTGATGGTCCGAGGCTGCTTGTTGGCGGGGACCAGATAATGGTGACCACAGCAGAGAGAGAAGCATGCATGAGTCAAGGAGTTGCATGCCATGTGAATCCAGGGCAGTGTAGGAGCTGTGGCTTCCTGGCTACCAAAGCTGATTTTTGAGCCATGAACACACTCTGTTTAAGCAATAGTCAATCCATTGGGGGCTGTAAGATGAGAAACTGACTGCATCACAAGCTGGAGTTGGCATTTATTATTTCACTGGCCACTTGTTCTGCTTCATTCCCTTCCAACGAGGCTGAATGTTTCTCTAGCTAAACACAGATATGCCTGTGCCAATTCCCTTTCCAAAGGAGGATAGTGCCCTGTGAATAGTAGGCACTTAAAAGTGCATCAATCTGAATTGAAGAAGACAACAGAAACTGGTTGTGAAAAGTGAAGAAAGATATTAGGCGAGTAATTTTATATATTTATGGCCCAGTGCAATATTGATTCCCTAGAACAGGGGTGGGGAACCTGAGGCCTCAAGGCCACCACACTTGAGGAGGACCTAGAAAGCCACATGCGGCCTTGAGGCCTCAGGTTCCCCACCTCTACTAGAATCAACAAGTGTCTTTTCAACAAAATTCTGGTTGTCAGAAAGCTAAGGATTCACTTCCAGGAAAATAATTGAAGAACAGACAGATAAACAAAACAAACCTTCTCCCCATTCTAAAGGCTTGGGGAGTTTCTTCTACGGATCTCTTTGTTCTAGATTTTGACTGATGCCTGCCCTGCCCATTCTTATCCATTGACATTTTTTTCCACCAGGCTAGGTCCTAGAGAGTCTCTCATGGGGATATAAATGTTGCTCCTTCCTGTACTCTCAAAGTGAAATTGGGGCACAGCCCAGAAGCTCATTTTCTGCTGTGGACTTAGAAATACAGAATCACAGAAGGGGAAGGGAACCTTTAGAAAGGATCCAATCCAATCCACTCATTTTACAGATGAGAAAACTGAGACCCAGAAAGGTGAAGTGATATGTCCAGAGACCCAGGGTGGCAGAGTCTGTGACAAGTTTTTCTTTTTAAATAATAAGCAATAATTATTTCAACAAAGCAAACTCACAGCTTCCACTGTGTGACCTCCACGTTTGTTCTTTTCTTCACTTAAGCTTCTTTTTGCTTCCTGTGTTATCTAGCCCTGAGAAAACCAGTCAATGGGTCTGCTAAATGAGCTTTACTCTACAGCACGTATGCCTTTTCCTGAGGGTTTTGCTCTCTCTCATTTTTACTGTCTGACTAGGAATGATATTTTCATCACAAAAGCCTGATGTTAATACTGCTTACTTTTCAGGGCCTCACTGGCATTCTTTCAACACAGTCATTGTTACACAAGATCATCTGGGAGGGGGCTGCTCTCTTAGGGATCTGGCAGCAAAATGTCGACTGATTTTAGGAGTGTGCTAATTGCTAAACTGGTATGCTTAAGAAACCCTGGGTCAATTGCCAGTATTTGAGTAATTGGCTATCCGGTTATGGAAGAAATGAAGATCCCAGGGGATAGGGGCCATCTAGTCTAAACCCCTCTTTATACAAATGAGGAAACAGAGGCCAAGGAGAAGTTATGTGACCGACACACAAGTGTCACACAGCCAGGAAGTAACAAAGCCAGGAGAATCTGGCAATTTTTCCAGTATACCAAGCTGCCTCATGTTGTTTGGGCTCTCTCCCTCAGCTTGCCAGGTGGCCTTTAGGACTGCATTTCTTCGTGTTGGAAATTGCATTTGTGTTATAATTTCATGCCTGCATTCCCTATCTCTTGTCAAGTAGGAGAGCAGGTTGGTGTAGTGGGAAAAACTCTGGCCCGGGAGTCAGGAGAAGTGGGTTTGAATATTAATTCTGCCGCTAACTGGTTGGGTGATCCTAGGCAAGTCACTGCCTCTGTCTTGGCTTCCGTTTCCTTCATCCTAAGAGTCAGTGTTGGACTAATTAAAATTCTAAGATCCCTTACAGCTCTAATAGTCTCTGACACTCGGTATTGTTACATCAGAGAGAGATCATATGCAGAATCACAGATTTAGAGATCAACAAGTCCAGATCCTTTATTTCTCACAGAATAACTAAAATGTATATAATCCTTTGCATTTGTTATCTTATGTTATCCTCCCAGCAACCATGGGAGGTAAATACTGTTATGTTTCCTTTTTTTTCTTTATTTTTGGAGGGGGGAAGGCAGGGCAATTGGGGTTAAGTGACTTGCCCAAGGTTACACAGCTAGCAAATTCATCAAGTGTCTGAGGCCAGATTTGAACTCAGGTCCTCCTGACTCCAGGGCCGATACTCCACTCACTGCACCACCTAGCTGCCCCGGTAATTACTGTTATCATCACTCCCATTTTACAGATGGGGAAATTGAGGCAGACACAAGTCTTCACCTTAATTTGCCTAGGCTCATGCAGCTAGTACATACCTGAGGCAAGATTTGAATTCAGGTCTTCCAGATTCTAGATCTAGCGGTCTATCAACTGAGATAATTTAGGTTCAGGGGAGTTGAGGAGACAGCGTGGTACAGGGGAAAAAGCACTGGCTCTGGATTGAGAGGATTGGATTCAAATCCTATCTCTAGGACTCATAACTTGGGTAACCTTTGGCAAGTCACTTAACCTCTCTGGGTCTCAGTTTCCTTATCTGCAGAATGGATCAGAGATCGTTACCTTTGTTGCGTCATGAGCCCCTTTGGCATTCTGGTGAAACCTATTCACCATTTCTCAGAATTATGTTTTTAAATGCATAAAATAAAACATGTAGGATTACAAAGGAAACCCATTATATTCATAATGTTTCTCATATGAGTTCATATCCCTCAAATCCCCTGGGCCCCAAATTAAGAATCTTTGGTCTAGGTATCCTGTGAAGGACCATCCAGCTCTAGATCTAAGACCTATGAGCCTGGCTTCAGATCTTCATTCTGTTACGACTCACGGACAAGTCATTTACCCTCTCTGGGTCTCCGTTTCCCTGCTCGTAAAATGAGCCGACTGAACTCAATGATGACTAAGGTTCCTTCTAACCCCAGATCTGTGATTGTATGACTTGACTTGTCCAAGGTCACCCAGATAGCCGTGGCACAAGCCTTCATGAATTCTGTGAGTAAGCAAGAACTTAATAGACGAGAAAATGGACAGTGCCACATCGTAACAGTTCACTAAAGAAAGTAACCTTGAATCGAAGTAAGGAAAGTAATCCATCTTTAAGGAGCAGCGCCATAATTCCCACTTGCTATAGTCTTGTTTTAAGTCACACAGATAAAAAGTAACGTGCAAATTCCTTCCAGGCAGAGATTGTATTTTTTTCATAAAAATGGTAGAAGGTGTCAATACACAGACACACACTCACACACACACACACCCCATTTAATTCTCACAACTGAGTGAGCTAAGTAATGCAGGTATTTCCATTTCACGGATGAGGAAATCAAGGCCCAGAGACTAAATGATGGCTTAAGATCAAGAAGCTAGTAAGGGATGAAGCCTGGAGTTGAACTCAGGTCTTCAGACTCTTAAGTGCAGGACTTTCTCCACTCTACTGCATTCTCTCTCTAATCCACCTTTATAACTCCTTTACAGTACAATATCTGGCATGTAATTGAACAGGGCAGGACCCGTTTTCTTTTTAGTTTTTTTTGTATCCCCAGTGCTTAGCATCACTACCCACCACGAAGAAGTTGCTTGTTGGATTAAGTAGGGTAGCAGGGGCAGTAATTATAGAGATGGCCTGTCCATGTTGTTGTTGCTTAGCCTTGTCCAACTTTTCATGACCCCTTTTGGGGTTTTCTTGGCAAAGAAACTGGAGTGTTTTGCCATTTCCTTCTCCAGCTCATTTTACAGATAAGGAAACTGAGGCAAACATGGTTAAATGACTTGTCCAGGGTGATAGAGCTAATAAGTGTCTGAGGTCAGATTTGAACTCAGGAAGATGATTCTTCCTGATTCCAGGCCTGGCGCTGTAACCACTATAGCACTTAGCTGCCTTACCTTGCCTGTTGACTAGAGCAATTTCTTGGAATAAAATTGCATCTTTGCAAAAGGTACAATATATTCAGAACTGCCAAAACTAAAAATCTTATAAAAATAAGACTACAGAGAGCCAGATGAGACCTGTAGTGCACAGAATAAAAGCTCCTTTTGGGCAAACAACAAGTCACAGTGGTATTAATTTGTGAGATACTTGGACATCGAGACAGGCTAGAGCATAATTCCAGGTGACTTAGAGATTCTCAAGAATTCTTTGAGCAGGATTTTCAAATGGAGATTTTAGAGGGGTTTGTGTAAGGAACATCGCTCACTGATGGGATAGCTAAGCGCCCGTTTTCCAAGAACTAATTGTTTGCACCTGGTTGTTCTAGTTTCACAAAGCACTCTGGGCTCTGGACCTCAGGGGATTCATTCCAGAGCCCAGTGATTCACTCACCCATCATTTCTTTAGGCCCTGCTGAGTGGTTCTTTAGCCAGTACTCTCCGGGAAGCTGATGCATGACTCTGGACATGATGGCTCAGATTAACCCAGAGGTTTGGGGTTATAGATTCCTTGGACGGCTTTATTATTGTTTTTGTTTTGATTACATAAAGAATGATGGCCCCAAACATAGAACTGGAAGGCAGAAAACTGTTCGCTCAGATGGGCCACTTTATTGGAAAAGAAGCTTTGAGGTCAGCCCACGGAATTTCTTCTGCCCTTCACATCTGAAACATCTCCAGCCCATTCAGCTGTTGCTTGATCATCTCTTAGAATTATAGAATCATAAATCAGGAGCTGGAAGAGACCTAGGGGACATCTAGTCTAACTTTCTCATTTTATAGATTAGGATTTCCTGTACTTTCCCAGTCGACTCATTTTCAATAAATATCATGTCAATGCTGATTTTATTTCTGGCTTCTAGAATGGTGATTCTGAATTGCCAAAGTGTGGTCTAAATGCCTCGTTAAGTTTTATGTTAAGAATTTTCAGGCAGTTTGGCCGAGACCTCAATACCCAGTGTGGTATGGTAAGGAAGGGGTACCATTTCACCAAGTCCACCCCCTCAACTCTCTACAGAAGTCTACACCACAAGGAGCTGTGTTCCATATGGGTGTCATGGGTGTTTACATGGGCATTATTCAGAGGAACTGTATCAGACTTGTTGCCAGTGACTAAACATTGGTGAGACATTGTCTCCTTTTTCTTGGCAAGACTGACATTGTAATCCTCTAAAAGGATGTTTTCATTTGATTTAAGTATATGGCATTTGTTTAGGGCATTTATGGAATCAATTCCTGATTTCCTTCATGCCTTGGGGTACTGGGGCCAAGGATCTATTCTTTAGGTCAGGAATACTCCTTGCCATATGTCAGCAATCCCATCCCACCCCAGCTGTTATTCTTTGGTTATGAGAAAGGAAATGCTTAAGAAAGTCATACTCAGGTATGCATTAGCCAGCAGAGCCTGGGACCAGATCCCATCACAAGGAAATTCTGTAGTGATTTATACAATATGATTTCTCAACTCACTCTCACAATCAGAATCTCTGGAGATTTCTACTCTCCTGAACATAAAACAGACTCAAGGATTAAAACCTTGTGGTTAACTCTTATGAAAGACATTTTTGGCTCCAAATAATGAATTAAAAATCATTAGAGCTGTCCAAAAATAGAACAGGTAATCTTGGGGAGTAGTAAGTTCCCAAATGCGTAGGTAACTTGTTTACAATGTTGTAGGAGGGCTCAAGCTTAAACTGAATATTGAACTAGATTGGACCAATTAAATAACTGACTCTATGGTCCCTTCAAATTCTGGGAGAGTCTCTTTCTATAAAATTACAAGAAGAGATGCACAGATTCACACCAGACATCACAACAAGCGTTTATTAAGCATCTGCTTTGTGCTAGGCACTGTACTAAGCTTTGGGGGAATATAGAAAAGCAAAAAATAGTCCCTGCCCATAAGGAGCTTGCAGTCTAATAATGGTGGAAGACATGCAAATAACTTTGCACAAACAAGATCGATACAGAGTAAATTGGAGATAATCCCAGAGTGAAGGCACTAGCTTTAGGAGAGATTGGGAGAGGCTTTCTGTAGAACGTGGGATTTTATCTGGGACTTGAAGGAAGCCAGGGAGGCCAAAGGGCAGAGATGAGGAGGGGGAGGATTCTAGGCATGGGATGCAGCCCTTGAAAAGGTATGGATTTGGAGGTGGAGTGTCCTGTGCAAGGAACAGCAGAGACCCAGTGACACTGCTCACCGAGTATGGAATGGTGATGGGCGGGGCGGCGGGGCAGGGATGTAAAGTGTAAGAAGAGTGGAAACGAGGAAGGGGCCCTGTTATGAAGGGTTTTAAAAGCTAAACAAAGGATTGCCTATTTTATCCTGGAGGTAATGGGGAGCCGCTGGACTTTATTGAATAGAGGAGTGACATGAAGAGGTGACCAGGGCGGCCCTTATAATTTTGATATATGTTGACATTTGATTTATATTGACATAATTTTGATAATCAAGAGGAGGGTGGACTAGAATGGAAAACAACTTGAGGCAGGGAGACCAGCCAGCCATTGCAAGCTACTGCAATGGTCCATGTGTAAGGTAGGGAGGGCCTTGCACTAGGGTGGTAGTAGTATCATAGGAGGAAAGAGTGTATGTGAAAGTTGTTATGAGGATAGAATAGACCAGACTTGGTACCCTACTGAATGTGGAGGGCAAGAGGGACTGAGTATTTGAAAATGACACTTAGCTTATAAAGAAATGGGAAGCTAGGGGCAGAGCCAAGATGGCGGCTGGAAAGCAGGGACTAGAGTGAGCTCCATACCGAGTCCCTCCAAAAACCTATAAAAATGGCTCTGAACCAATTCTAGAACTGCAGAACCCACAAAACAACAGAGGGAAGCAGGGCTCCAGCCCAGGACAGCCTGGATGGTCTCTGGGTGAGGTCTATCCCACACGGAGTTGGGAGCTGGGAACGGAGCGGAGCAGAGCCCAGCCTGAGCGGCATGGACCAACCAGACCAGGAGCTGGGCGGAGGGGCCCCCTAGCGCCCTGAATCAGTGAGCTGCGGCAGTTACCAGACTTCTCAACCCACAAACACCAAAGACTGAGGAGAAAGTTAGTGGGAAAAGCTGCGGGAGTGGAAGGAGTTCGAAGTTCGGCTTCCAGCCCCGGGGGCAGCGGAGGTGGGGCAGCTACAGTGGCTGCTGCTTCTGGCCCCAGGCCCACCAGGTGGGAGGAATTAAGTGGCAGATCAGAGCAGGAGTGCACAGCCTGCTGAAGATCTAAGCCCACTCCGGGTTGGGGGTTCTTGGGGAAGGAGCAGTGCTGGTCTGACAGAGCTGGCACCTCCCCCCCAAACGTGGAACATAGAACCCGTTAGTCTACAAGCAGTCATACCCCACTGAAAAACTCAAGGGTCAAGTTAGTTGGTTGGGAATATGGCCAGGCAGCGAAAACACACCCAGATTCAGTCTCAGACTTTGCATTCTTTCTTTGGTGACAAAGAAGACCAAAATATACAGCCTAAAGAAGACAACAAAGTGCAAGAGCCTACACCAAAAGCCTCCAAGAAATGGGAAGCCAATATCACCATTAATTCAGAAGCACTTTTCTTCCCTTGAACTTGTCTAAGCCTGCCATCTATGAAATGCATATTAATTATGGTACAATAAGGCTTGGCTCTCCCAGAACATTGGAGTCAGTCTGAATATACAATGACCCCTGTAAAATCCTGGTGTCGTTTTTCACATAAAATGAAAAGCAGCTGACCCTAGGTTTGTGGTCTACTGTACTGTGCCCTCTACTTTGAAGTCCTCTGCCATTGCAGGTGATGTGGCTACTTCTGTTTTCATATGGCTTTTCGAATCTGAGTGTGCTGATAACTGAGAACAGCTTCTCATCCAAGCAAGGATTCTCGTCTGCTAGGTGGTATGTAGTACTTGATCCACTGTTCGTGTTTCTCTCCATCTAAGTTTATGGGAGTGGAGGACCTGTTAATTACAACATGTTTTCTTTTTGTGTGGATAATCTGGGGTTATCTCTCATCCTTACTATTCCTCAAACAAGACTCTGTCTCCTTGCTTTAGGCATTTTCTCTGGCTGTCCCCCATTTATGGAATGTTCTTCTCCCACATCTTGGCCTTCTGACTTCCTTCAAGTCTAAGCTAAAATCTCACCTTGTATAAGAAGCCTTTCCCAACCGCCTCACCCCCCAATACTAATACCTTCTCTCTGGCATCATCTCCAATTTGTACTGTCTCCATTTTGTTTGTACACAGTTGTTTGCATGTTGTCCGTCCCATTAGACCATAAGTTCCTCAAGGCCAGGGACTGTCTTTTGTCTTGCTTTGTATCCCCAGCACTTTGTCCAATGTCTGGCACCTAGTAAGTGCTAAATAAATGTTAACTGGTTGATTGATGGTCCCCTTAGACAGAATGATTGACTCTTTATACCTCATCATATTCAGAAGCATGCATTTTAATATTTTATCCATGTACCAATGCATCTTAGGCTACTTCTTGTAGGGACTGAGTGAGATTACTTGGGTTTACTTCCTCACATAGCCTCTGACGAGATAGAACTCCATCCAGTATTGGCAGTTACTATACCAATAAGGACTTTGAACTCTATAACACCTCAACTCCAATCTACTTAATGTGAACATTTTCAGTAAGCCATGACATTTGAATCTAGTCCTACAAGGGGCTTTTATTTATGCTCATGTAGGAAACGATCCTCAGCTGGGATTAAGAGAACTTGGTTTTGACCCTAATCTTATCAGTAATCTTTTGTGTGACCTAAAGCAGCTTGCTTGTGTTTGTGTGTGTGTGTGTATGTGTGTGTGTGTGTGTGTGTGTGTGTGTGTGTGTGTGTACTAGATGATCTTGAAGTCCCTTCTAGATATAAACTTCTATAATTCTTATGTGGTGTCACTCACTTCAGAGGTAAATGATATAAAAACACACTTTATCCTGAAACACACACTTGGATGCTAACAAGAATTTGTTTATTATGTATGATTCCCCTTCACTGGAGCCTATCATTCACTTCCAAGATCAGGATAGTGATACTTTGGCTTTTTTTATAACTTATGTCTCAATATCTCATGGAGTCACTAGCTTCCACTTGACCAATTCTGATTTTTAAGGAGTTATTTTCTTCAGCTTTTTTTGTGTGTCTCTTTTTACCAAGCTGTTAGTTTTCTTTTCATAATTTCCTTTCATTGCTTTCATTTATTTTCTGATTTTTTCTATTGCTTTTATTTGATTTTTAAAACAATTTTTGCTCTTTTAAAAATCTTTCTTTAGCTCATCTAGGAATTCTTGTTGGACTTGTGTCCAATCTGCATTTTTCATTGATGTTTTGCTCGTAGATGTTTACAAGTTGTTGTTGTTTTCTAAGTGTGTGTCTTGAGCTTCTTTGTCACCATAGAAGATTTTTATGGTAACATTCTTTTTCCTTATTGTTTGCTCATTTTCAAGCCTACTTTTTGACTTTGGACTTTATGTTAGAGTTGGGGTCTACTCACCTGTAGGAATGAGGAGAATGTCTGGCTTGAGGGTCTATTATGGCCTTCTGCTGCTTTCATAGCACAGTGAGGACCTTTAAGTTTTCCATGTTTCGAATGTGGTGTGATTGGAGAAAAATCTGTTCACTGCCCCTCCTGGTTCTTATATAGGTAGGACCCCCACTCCCTTGAGACTGCAGTGTTCCTCTGTCCAGGAACTGTGATCCAGCACTGGGTAGTAGGCAACAGTGTTGCTAGATGGTCTCTTTCCTGCTCTTTCCTGGTACAGGGGTCTCCGGAATCTCTTTCTGCCCAGCTGTTCAGTCATCTTACATTTCCTGGGCGCTGGGCTGCTCCCTGCTGCTGCTTCCATAGCCATAGCTCGGTGCCACTTTCACTTCTGGGCTACCCTTCCTTCCTTCACTCCTTCCTTCCTTCCTTCCTTCCTTCCTTCCTTCCTTCCTTCCTTCCTTCTTTCCTTCCTTCCTTCCTTCCCTCCTTCCCTCCCTCCCTCCCTCTCTCCTTCCCTCCCTCCTTCCCTCCCTCCCTCCTTCTTTCCTTCCTTCCTTCCTTCTTTCCTTCCTTCCTTCCTTCCTTCCTTCTTTCCTCCCTCTCTCCCTCTCTCCTTCATTCCCTCCTTCCCTCCTTCTTCCTTCCTTCTTCTTTCCTTCCTTCCCCCCTTCTTTCTTCTCTTTCCTTCCTTCCTTCCTTCCTTCTTTCCTTCCTTCCTTCCTTCCGTCCTTCTTCCTTCCTTCCTTCCTTCTTCCTTCTTTCTCATCCTCCCTCTTCTCCTTCCCTCCCTCCTTCCTCCCCGCCCTCTTCTTCTCTTCGATCCTTCTTTCTTCCTTCCTTCCTTCCTTCCTTCCTTCTTACTTCCTTCCTTCCTTCCTCAATCCTTCCTTACTTCCTTTCCTGCTCCCTCCCTCCCGCAGTGTAGTATCTACATGTTAACTTAGCCCTTCACCATTACGATGCAGCACACTTAATTAAAAAGAATTTTGGGGGGATTGATCTTGCAATCCTTGTAGAGAGCTTCTAATGACGAACTTCATCTGGATAGAAACCCAGCCACTTAAATTCTTAGAGAGTTGCCTAGGAGCACTATGTTCACTGAATTGCCCAAGTTTACGCAGTCATTATAAAGGTGGAACCTAAGTCCAGGCCTTCTGCCTTCCTCTGAGGGGGCCTCTTTATCTGCTCTCTAATACTGCTTCTTATCTATTGTGAATTTGTTTTTCAGTCATTTCAGTCATGTCTGACTCTTTGTGACCTCATCTGGGGTTGTTTTTGGCAGGTTTGCCGTTTCCTTCTCCAGCTCATTTTTGCAGATGAGGAAACTGAGGCAAGCAAGGTCCAGTGACTTGTCCAGGGTCACACAGCTAGTAAAAAGTCAAGCAGTCAAAAGCAATGCTTACTGATCATTTTCTTCCAGTTGGTGTGTCCAAATGATTGTTTGTCTCTTCTGTATTGATCGATGTGCCATTATTAGCACACACACACACACACACACACACACACACACACACACAAGCACCGTTGCTATTGTTGCTTAGTCATTTCAGTCCTGTCTGACTCTCCTATTTGAGGCCAGCCTTCCTGACTTCAGGCCTGGCACTCTATCCACTGCACCACCTAGCGGCCCTACTTGGTGCATAATCTTGGAAACAATTCAAGTTCCCTCAGTTCATTCTAGCCATTAATTATTAAGTGTGTTCACTGAAGTTTCAGTCACTTTAAAAGAGCCAAACTAGTTTGAGAGTTTGATTGCTATCTAGCTAGATTAAATATTTATTAAACCCTTAATATGTGTCATGAATTACTGTAAGCATTTGGAGATGGAAGTACAAGCAAGAAAGTCCCTATCCTCAAGAAGCTTATGGTCTAATGGGGTTGGGGGGAGAGGGGAGGAAAAAAACATATAGTGACTCTAGAAGGTGAAGGAAGGGAAAGAGAGGGAAATAGTAGCCTGGTAGCCAATTGTGGAAATGCCATGGAGGCTTGGAAAATTCAGTCAAAGCAGATCTGTCAGAGCCCAGGGTATTTCCACAGGCAGAGTAAGGTTCTGATGAGGAGATAACAGCTTGAGTGGAGATGATGTCACCTGAACGATTACAAAATACTAGAGAATCTGGTCCTAAAGGTGTTGGTGATTTTCTTCTATAATTTATTAAAATATGATATCTAGGTTTCTTGCTTGGTTATGATGTTCAGGGACCCTAATAATTCTGTTTTTAAAAATATATTTTTATTTATTTCATTAAATATTACATGTAATATTTTTTAACATTCATTTTTAAAAATTTTGAGTCACAAATTTTCCCCCACCTTCTGCCCTTCCCCCTGAGAAGGCAAGCAATATGATATTGATTGTACATGTGAAGTCATGCAAAATACATTTCCATACTAGCCTTGTTGCAAAAGAAAACAGAAACAGAAAATGAAGAAAGTAAATAAAGCATGTTTCAATCTGCACTCACAGTTCATCAGTTCTCTCTGAAGATGGATAGCATTTTTCATTGTGGGTCCTTTGGAATTGTCTTGGATCATTGTCTTGATAGCTCCATCTTTCACAGTTGATCATCCTTACAATATTGCTCTTACTATACATCTATATATCTCTATCTCTATATCTATATAGTAAGAGTTGTGCTCACTTCACTTTGTATCAGTCCATTAAGTCTTCCCAAGTTTTTCTGAAACCATCCTCCTTGTCATTTCTTATAGCACAATATTATTCCATTACATTCATATACCACAACTTGTCCAGCTACTCCCCAGTTGATGAGCATCTCCTCAATTTCCAATACTTTCCATTACAAAAGGAGCAGCTATAAATATTTTTGTACAAATAGACCCTTTTCCCTTTTCTTTGATCCCTTTGGAATATAGAACTAATACTGGTATTGCTGGGTCAAAATATATGCACAGTTTTTTTTCTTTTTTTTTAATTTCTTTATTTATTTTTAGTTTACCACACACGGTTCTACATAGTTTTGAGTTCCAGATTTTCTCCCCTCCCTCCCCCCTCCCTCCCCAAGACAGCATGGAATCTCATATAACTGTCATGTATAACTTCGCATTGAATTAATTTATGCACTAGTCAAGTCGTGAGGAAGAATTTTGACCAATGGAATGAATCATGAGAAAGAAGAAACAGAACCAAAAAAAAAAAAAACAACCCCAAAAAACAAAAGAGAAGCAAAAAAAAGGCGATCATGTAGTGCACCTCGATCTGTATTCAAACTTCACAGTTCTTTCTCTGGATGAAGATAGCATTCTCCATCGTGAGTCCCCTGGAGTTGTCCTTGCACCTTAGGTTGCTGAGAAGAGCGCAGTATGTCAGGGTTGGTCCTCACGGAATCCATATATCTGTGGCTGTGCACAACGTTCTCCTGGCTCTGCTCCGCTCACTCAGCATTATGTCGTGTAGGTTTTTCCAGGTTGTTATGAAGTCTGCATCATCTCCATTTCTTATGGCACAATAGTATTCCATCACCTTCATATACCACAGCTTGTTCAACCATTCCCCAATTGATGGGCATCCCTTTGATTTCCAATTCTTGGCTACCACAAAAAGAGCTGCTATAAATATTTTTGTACATATGGGTCCTTTTCCCGCTTGTGTGATTTCTTTGGGATACAACCCTAGAAGTGGTATTGCTGGGTCAAAGGGTATGAACATTTCTATAGCCCTTTGGGCATAGTTCCAAACTGCTCTCCAAAATGGCTGGATCAGCTCACAACTCCACCAGCAATGCAACAGTGTTCCAATTTCCCCACATCCTTTCCAGCATTTATCATTTTCCTGTTTTGTTATTTTAGCCAATCTGACAGGAGAGATGTGGTATCTAAGAGTTGTTTTGATTTGCATTTCTCTAATCAGTAGTGATCCAGAGCATTTTTTCATATGCCTGTAGATAGCTTTAATTTCTTCCTCTGAAAACTGCCTGTTCATATCCTTTGACCATTTCTCAATTGGGGAATGGCTTGTATTCCTATATATTTGGCTCAGCTCCCTGTATATTTTAGAAATGAGTCCTTTATCAGAGATACTAGTTGCAAAGATTTTCTCCCAATTTTCTGCTTCCCTCCTAATTCTCGTTGCATTGGCTTTTTTTGTACAAAAACATTTCAATTTGACATAATCATAATTATCCATTTTGCATTTTGTAATGCTCTCTATCTCTTGTTGGGTCATGAATTCTTTACTTTTCCACAAATCTGATAAGTAAACTATTCCTTGCTTTCCCAAATTACTTAGAGTATCAGCTTTTACTCCTAAATCATGAACCCATTTTGACTTTATTTTGGTATATGGTGTAAGATATTGGTCTATGCCCAGTTTTTGCCCTACCATTTTCCAATTTTCCCAACAGTTTTTGTGAAATAGTGAGTTATTAGCCCAGAAGCTGGCCTCTTTGGGTTTATCAAAGAGTAGATTGCTAAATTTGTTGATTTCTCCTACTTGTGTACCTATCCTATTCCACTGATCCACACCCCTGTTTCTTAACCAGTACCAGGCAGTTTTGATGACTGCTGCTGTGTAGTACAGTTTAATATCTGGTGTGGCTAAGCCACCATCTCTAGCATGTCTTTTCATTAATATCCTAGATACTCTAGACCTCTTGTTTTTCCAAATGAATTTTGTTATTATTTTGTCCAGCTCAGTAAAAAAAAATTTTGGTAGTTCGATTGGTATAGCACTGAATAGATAGATTAATTTAGGTAAAATTGTCATTTTTATTATATTAGCTCAGCCTAACCATGAGCAACTGATATTTCTCCATTTATTCAGATCTGATTTTATTCGCGTGAAAAGTGTTTCATAGTTATGTTCATACAGGCCCTGGGTTTGTCTTGGCAAATAGACTCCCAAATATTTTATAGTGCCTTCAGTAACTTTGAATGGAATTTCTCTTTCTATCTCTTGCTGTTGGGCTTTGTCCGTAATGTATAGGAATGCTGAGGATTTATGTGGGTTTATTTTATATCCTGCAACTTTGCTAAAGTTGTTTATTATTTCAAGTAGTTTTTTACTTGATTCTCTAGGATTCTCTAGATAAATCATCATGTCATCTGCAAAAAGTGATAATTTAGTTTCTTCTTTTCCTATTCTAATTCCTTCAATTTCTTTTTCTTCTCTTATTGCTACAGCTAATGTTTCTAGTACCAAATTGAATAATAGGGGTGATAATGGACATCCTTGTTTCACCCCTGATCTTATTGGGAATGCATCTAGTTTATCCCCATTACAAATAATGCTTGTCGATGGTTTTAGGTAGATATATGTACAGTTTGATAGCTCTTTAGGCATAGTTCCAAAATGTTCTCCAAAATGGTTCAACTCCACCAGCAATGCATTAGCATCTCAATTTTTCCACATCCCCTCTAGCATTTATTGTTACTTTTTTCTGTCATGTTAGCCAATCTGATGGGTATGAGGTGGTACTTCAGATTTATTTTAATTTGTATTTCCCTAAGTATTAGTGATTTAGAGCAACTTTTTCATATGACAATTGGTAGCTTTGATTTCTTCTTCTGAAAACTGCCTGTTTATGTCCTTTGATAATATATCAATTGGGGAGTGGTTCTTATTTTTTATAAATTAAGCTCAGTTCTCTATATATTTAAGAAGTTAGGCCTTTATTAGAGAAACTTGCTGTAAATATTTTTCCCAGTTTGCTTCCTATTTTCCTTCGAATTTTGTCTGCATTGGTTTTGTTTGTGCAAACCCTTTTTAGTTTGCTGTAATCAAAATTATACATTTTACTTCTCATGATCCTCTCTATCTCTTGTTTGGTCATGAACTCTTCCCTTATCCCTCATGTGACAGATAAATTTTTCCGTGCTCCCCTAATTTGCATATTGTACCACCCTTTTTGTATAAATCATTTATCCATGTTGACTTTATCTTGGCATAGAGTGTGAAATATTCATTTGGGCCTAGTTTTTGCCAAATTGCTTTCCAGTTTTCCCAGTAATTTTTTCAAATGCTGAGTTCTTGTCCCAAAAGCTTGGATCTTTGGGTTTATCAAACACTAAATTACTATGGTCATTTATTACTGTGTATCATTTATCTCTATTCTACTAATCCACCACTCTATTTCTTACCCAGTACCAGATAGTTTTTATGATTACTGCTTTGTAATATAGTTTGAAATCTGGTACTACTAGACTGGCTTCCTTCACATTTTTCATTCATTTCCTTGTTATACTTGACCTTTTGTTTATTATATTTTTCTGGCTCTTTAAAATAATTCTTTGGAATTTTGATTGGTATGGCATTGCATGGGTAAATTAGCTTAGGTAGAATTATCATTTTTATTATGTTGGCTTGACCCACTCTTGAACTATTAGTGTTTCTCCAGTTGTTTAGATCTGTCTTCATTTGTGTGAAAAATATTTTGCAAATGTGTTCATATAGTCCCTGAGTTTGTCTTGGCAGGCAGACTCTCAAGTATTTCACACTGAATTCCTCTATCTCTTGCTGCTGGGTTTTGTTGGTAGTATTGGTTGTAGATAAATACTACTTATCATTTTAAGAAAGACTCTATTCCTATACTTTCTAGTGTTTTTAATAGGAATTCATGTTGTATTTTGTCAAAATCTTTTTTTCTGTATCTACTGAGGAAATCATATGATTTTATTCTTTTTGTGACTGATATTGTCAATTATGCTTATAGTTTTCCTAATATTGAACCACCTCTGTTCCTGGTATGAATCCCACCTGGTCATCTTTATAAATTGCTATAATCTCCTTGCTAGTGTTTTCTTTAAATATTTTGCATTGATATGCATTAAGAAAATTGATCTATAATTTTATTTCTCTGTTTTTGCTTTCCCTGGTTTGGGTATCAAAACCATATTTGTGTCATAAAAAGAATTTTGTAGGACTCCTTTTTTACTTATTTTTTAAAATAGATTATATAGCATTGAGATGAATTGTTCCTTAAATGCAAAATTCACTTTTAAATCCATTTTGTCCTGGAGATTTTTTTCTTTGGGAGCTCCTTTATGGCTTGTTCAGTTTCTTTCTAAGACAGGGTTTTTTAAGTATTCTATTTCCTCTTCTGTTAATCTGGGCATTTTTTTTGGTAAATATCCATTTCACTTAGATTGTGAGTTTCACTGGCATATAATTGAACAAAATAATTCCTAATACTTGCTTTAATTTTATCTGCATTGGTGGTACATTCACTCTTTTCATTTTTGATATTAGTAATTTGGTTTTCTTCTTTTTTAAAAAAAAAATCAAATTAACCAATGGTTTATTTTATTGTGGTTCCCCCCTCCCCGCCCATAAAACCAGCTCCTTAGTTTTGTTAGTTCAATTTTTTTTATTTCAATTTTATTCATTTCTTTTATTTTAAGATTTCTATTTTGGTGTTTAATAGAGGATTTAAAATTTGTTCTTTTTCTAGTTCTTTTAGTTGCATGCCCAATTCATTCATTTATTCTTTCTCTCTTTTATTGATATACATTTTTAGAGGTATGCATTCTTCTGTAGCTACTGCTTTGAATGCATCTCACAAGTTTTGGTATGTTGTCTCATTGTTATTACTCTCTTTAATGAAATTTTTGATTGTTTCTATCATTTTTTTCTTTGACTCACTGATTCTTTAGGATTAACTTGTTTAGTTTTCGATTAATTTTAATCTATGTTTCCATAGCTCTTTATTGAATGTAATTATTTTATTGCATTATGGCCTGAAAAGGGTCCATTTAACATTTCTGCTTTTCTGCATTTGTTTGTGAGGTTTTTATGTCCTAATATATGGCTAGTTTTTGTGAAGGTGCTAGGTACAGCTGAAAAAAGTATACTCCTTTGTATTCCTGTTCAATTTTCTCCAGAAGTCTATCATATCTACAATCTTATAATTCTTAATGATCTCTCCACATTCTGTTTTCTAGGTGGGGTTTCCTGATTAGATCTCATATTTTACCTTTCAGTTTTTAATTTAATTTACTCAATTTAATTTAATTCTTATATTTCCTATTATCTCTTGGACTTAAGCTTTATCTACTCCATTTTTATTTTTCTGGGAGTTCATCATTTGGTCAAAGTTTTCTACTTTTTGTCCTAAGCTCTTGATTCTCCTTCCATTTCTCCCCCATCAGAGCTCTTATTTTATCTTTATACTCATATCTTCAGCATCAATTCATGGTTTGGGCTAGGGCCAGGCTCCATCTCTCATTATAAGATATATATCTTGTTATAGTTACAAGATAAAGAACTTAAGGAAGTGATTAACCAGAAGGCAGTGGGAGCTCAGGAAAATAACTGATGCCTTTTGGTATGAAGCACTTGGCCAGGTCGAACTAAGGAGCGTGGCAGAGGACCCGCCTGGCCACCACTACTGCTATGGACCAGGAGCCAGCTCAAGCATCTGCCATGGAGGTGGAAGGACTCATCTCAGGTCTGGCTGCTTTCTAATGTCCTATCCAGCTTTAAGATGATGGCATGATTCTGTTTGTACCTCTTCTCTCTTTGTTTCTACCTGGATAGAAGTTACTAGTTTTACAGCTGAGGCACTCTAGCAAAAATGATATAATGACAATTGCTAGCATTCATATAATGCTTTAATGTTTGCGAATCACTTTAAGAACATTATCCAATTTGATCCTCAAAATAGCCCTGTGGGGTCGGTGGTATTATTATCATGATTTAAAGATGAAGAAACTGAAGCAAATAGAGATTAAGTGATTTGCCTAGAGTCGCACAGCTAGTCAGTATCTGAGGCTGAATTTGAACTCAGGGCTTTCTGGCTCAAAGTTTAGTATTCTAGTCAGGAGTTCCCTAGCTTCCTCTATCTTGTTCAAAAAGAGAGCCTGGTTGAATGTGTAGCTAAACATATTCACATGTACCTCTGAAATGACCTACTGTAACAGAGTCATCCCCTATTCAAATACAGTTTTGAAATTTTCATATATTTATGCATTTTTATTGATTACATCTTTGCATCATCTCCCCAGATGGACAGCTGGTTCTATGTTCTATGCGCTTAACAGGCATTCAAAAATCACTTCCTAGATTGATTAAAAATAGGCATTTCATAGCTATTTGACTTACCAAGTGCCCACTCTATATAAAGTCTTGTCCTAAGGGCTTTGGGGACATACAAGAGAAATAGTAGGTTTTTGTCATCCAAAAGCAAGGATTGTGAAAACACTTGTTTAGGAAGACAGTGTGGCAGACTGTTTCGAGTACTAAACCTGGATTCAGGAAGAACTAATTAAAATCCAAATTCACATATTCACTAGCTGTGTGACCCTGGGCAAGTCACTGTAACTTTCTGAGGGTTGGTCTCCTTATCTCTAAACTGGGGATTATAACAATGCCTATTTATAAAAAAAAAATAGAAAGTACTTGGCAAAACTTAGAGTATATTTAGTAACTCTTTGTGTAGATATTCCAAATTACTGTCCAGAATGGTTGTACCTCTTCAAAGTTTTACCAACAGTGCATCAGACAGCTCCTTGAACATTTACCATTTCGTTTTTTTGTCATTGTCACCATTTTGACGAGTGAGGTAAAATTCCAGAATTCCTTTAACTTGTATTTCTTTAATCAGTACTGATTTGGACCATTTTTTCCAAAGGCTAGAGTTAGCCTGGGTTTCTTTCCTTTGAGAACTGCTGGTTCCACCATTTGTCAATTGGGGAATAGCTCTTATAAATTTGAATCAGTGACTTATATGTCTTGGAAATGAAACCTTTATCAGAGAAACCAGCTGTAAAGATCCTCCCCCCTCCCCCAGTTAATTGTTTTCCTTTTAATCTTAGCTTCATTAGATTTGCTTTTGACCTGTAAATGTTCACAATGTAAATACAGTCAATAAAATTAAAAAAAAATCTTAGCTATTAGGCTTTTTAAATACCATGGGTTTTTTTTTTAATAATTGTTTTTCTTTCTTTTTTTGGAGGGGGGAAGGCAGGGCAATTGGGGTTAAGTGACTTGCCCAAGGTCACACAGCTAGTAAGTGTGTCAAGTGTCTGAGGTCAAATTTGAACTCAGATCCTGCTGACTCCAGGGCCAGTGCTCTACTCACTGCGCCACCTAGCTGCCCAAATACCATGTTTTTTATACCTTATTATTTTTATACCTTATTAATGCTCTCATTTCCGTAGTGCTTAAAAGATTATTTTCTCACAACAACTCTGTGAAGTAGGTGATGCAAGCATTATCTCCATTTTACAAAAGAAATTGAGATGCAGAGATGACTTGCCCAGAATTAGACAGTAAGTCAAAGCTAGTGTTTGAACAAAGATTCTCTGAGACCAATACACTTTTGACTGTTGCACACTGCCTGAAATTATTATGTGAGTCCAAGTTGATTCTGTACCAACTCATGTTCACGTATAGGCTAACAGCTTGTAAGAATGAACATTAGCCTTATCTGTAGCACTAGTATCATTAAGACATTCTGCTGAACCTAAAGGCATCTAATGGCTCGTACATAGAGTGCTAGCCTTAGAGTCAGGAAGAACTGAGTTCAAATCCAGCCTCAGACACTTACTATCTGTGTGACCCTGGGCAGGTCACTTAACCCTGTTTGCCTCAGTTTCCTCATCTGGAAAATGAGTTGGAAAAGGAAATGGCAAAGCCCTCCAGTATCTCTGCCAAGAAAACTCCAGATGGGGTCATGAAGAGTTGGACATGACTGAACAACAATATTCAGTTACATGTATGTGACACAGTTTGTCTAGCCATTCTCCAATTGTCCATCAGCCACACCTACTGTGTACCAGGAACTGTTCTACGTGCTGGAATTTGTTTTAATTCTTTGCTATCATACAAAGTGTTGCTTTGGGTACTTTGATATGCCTGGGCTTTTCTGTCTTTGACATGTGTTAGCTTTTATCTGAATGTATTCCATTTAATGATGGACTTCCTCCTCATCTTCTGCTGTGTTGTAACACTTTGTCATGCGGCATACTTAGATCATTTGTGAGTCTACAGGATCGTTTGATTAATTTGATAGTTCAGTCTATTGTCATTTAGAATAAGGATCAAGAGGAAGATGCAAAGTCATAAAACAATGCTGACTCCTAGTCAGAAGATCTGGGATTGAATCCTGACTCTGCCTACAAGTTGATTCCTTTTTCTTAGCCTCACTTCCTTTACTTCTAAAATGGAGAGCATTGGTGCTTTTTTTTTTTCTAGCCTGTACACACACTGGCACATAATTAAGGTGTCCTGGTGAACTTGTGAAACAGCCAATGCAGGTTGGTCTGTTTTCTCTGCCTTAAAATCAGAATAAAGAATGATGCAAGAAAGAGGTATCTCTACAAGTATAGACAGATGCTCTCTTTTCCTTGACCTCATTACAAAATGTCCCTTTCCTGCCATCCCTCCCTTCCATTTCTATCATCAGTAAACAAATACGATTCTGTTAAGGTCTGGTGATCTGGCTGTGTGCTGTGTGTTGTACATGTGAAGCTTAGCTTTCTTCAGTTTCTTATTGTAACAATTACCATGTGTTAACCATTATGACCCATAACATACTTTCCCTTATTCCTCCATTCCTAAAACAATTTAAAATAAAGTATTCCCCAATTTCTAGAACTGCTGATTTTTAAAAACATCTCTCTCATTAAAGTACCTCTCTTAGCAGCAGGGTAAAAAAAACCCTACACTGACAATATTTCTATCACAAGGTTGTTGAGACAGTATATTATAAAGTGCTAAGAATGCAATACGATTTTTTTCTGTATTCTAGAATTAGCTTACTAGCTCTCACACTATCTTTGCTTTCCAGTCCTCATCCCCCCATCACAACATTGGCAGAGATTTTATTGAATTCCCTTGCTTATTCTCATGGCTAATTTTATTTTTAATTTTTAGGAATGCCTGGAATGTTAGACACATGGAAAAGCTTTGGAGATTTAAGAAAAATGGAAAATTAAATCTTTAACCTGGTCATCCGAGGCTCATTATCTAGATTCAAATTAGATAATATATTTAAAGTGCCTTAGACATATTACAGTGCTATGCAAATGCTACTTGTTATTATCATTAAAGAACAGACTGAAAATATTTCCCAGCTTAGTACACAAATATGCAATGACCTTATTAAGTCTCCGTGTCGCATCTAACTTTAGGTCTCTGAATGAGAATACTCTAAGGATGGAACCGTGGTTTCATTGGTGTGAATCACATAGATCACAGCCTTCCACACCTCAGTAGATTGTCTTCACCAGTTGGGGGAGGGCAGGCAAAAGTCCTCAGCCTATGACAATTTCTCTCGCAGTGAATCTTTCTTAACTGAGCCGGGCAATTAGCTCATACGGTAGACACACAGTCTCCTTAAGCCTGCGCTCTAAATCTCTCCAGTTTGGTGTGGAATGAACTGGAATAAGCATTTATTAAGTACCCATGTGCCTGGCAT
The DNA here is from genome assembly GCF_011100635.1 of Trichosurus vulpecula. Taxonomy (NCBI): domain Eukaryota; kingdom Metazoa; phylum Chordata; class Mammalia; order Diprotodontia; family Phalangeridae; genus Trichosurus; species Trichosurus vulpecula. The sequence goes on along the minus strand of NC_050574.1, from coordinate 432,155,998 downwards.
ACAGTAGGTGCCTAATAAATGGTTATTGCTTGATTGATATGTGCCAAACATTGGGCTAAGTGTTTTACAAATAGGATCTCATTTGATCTTAATTAGATTTGATAGAACCTGTGAGAGCATATGTTTTTCTTGTGTAACTAATAAGCGGCATTTATATAGCACCTAAAGGTTTACAAAATGCCTTGCATATGTTATCTCATTGGATCCCCGCAGATTGTTTTGCAGATGAGGAAATAGGCTGAGACTTGCCCAGGGTAATACAGCTAATAAGTATCTGAGGCAAGATTTGAACTCGGGCGTTCCTGATTCCAAGTTTCACACGCTACCCGCTATGTCCATCTCTCTGTCCTTTAAGATTCCTCTGTACCATAACTAGATACCAGAACTGGACTTTAGTGGAGGAGAAATACGCTTAATCAATGACAATACAACCAAGGTCCTGCTCTGAGGTTTCATTATGGCATGACGGGGAACCTGGGTTCTCGAAGGCCGTCCTAGCACAAACTCCGGCAGCTTCAAACACGTTGGAAAGATTTTAAGCACCGGCCGTGTGTCTCTCGTCTGAAGACTAGCCTTGTCGAGCTCAGAGTCTCATCTCCAGATGGTCTTTAAGAAGGTCAGGTCTTTTGGCCGCAGTCACTCTCAAGGATCATCTGTGGCGTCACAGGGGCTGGTGATTGGTGCGGATGGAGGGAATGTTTCCAGCAGTGAAGTCACAGACCCATAAAGTGATGAAATATAGTAATGAAACATAATCTACCCTGACATATGTCACTGATAAATTAAAGATAAAAATAAATAAAAGCGGGTCAGAGAAAGATACGCCGTGTAAGAATGATGGAGAAAAAGAAAAGAAGGCATTCTTTATGGAGGGAGTTTATGTTAAGGGAGATGAGAGTTCTAGACGAATGAATGAAAGAATTTACTTGAAGTCAGGAGACCTTATGATACTTTCAAAAGTTAGCAAAACAAACAAACAAACAGAAAACCCAAAACCAAAAGAGTTCATAATGAGATTTTTATAGGAAACCCTAAAAACCCCAGAGGCTTATAAAAACCTGACCAGAAGCAGCCAGCTTGACTTCAGCTTACTGTAAACTCTTTGCCTCAAATAGCTAGTGGCCAGTGGTTACTTAGCAATCCTGCTGAGTGGGTCGTTCCAGTTAAAGTACAGTGGAGTAGACTGAGAAAAATGATGTTCTTGTCAATGGCAGAAAATCCTACTTATAAGCTGAGAGTTCATAAAATGTTGTATGACCATTAATCTTTTCAGGGCCCCTGTGGTCTAGGGTGGGTGGGTATTGCGTTTTCTGCTATGAGACTTGAAGATTATAAATAACCGAACCAAGGTGACAGGACCCCTAAATGGGAGAGGTCAGACTGGAGCACCCTTCTCACTGATTGTCTAGCATTCTTTCCATCAGCCGGTTATCTCCCTGATCCTTGCTCTAAACCTTCCCCTCTTCTTGACTTCCCTATTATCGTTGATTGTACCACCATCCTCCCAGTCATCCAGGCTTGAAACCTAGGAGTTATCCTTGAATGTTCACTGTCGCTCACCCCCTCATATCCAATCTGTAGCCAAGACCTTTCAATTTTATCTTTATAACTTTTCCCCCATATGCCCACTTCTCTTTTTTGACACTGCCACTGTCCTGGTGCAGTCCACCATCACTTGACCTTTGGACCATCGCAGTGGAATACTGGTTTGTTTTCCTGCCACAGGTCCCCCTTCACTGCAGTCCACCTTGCACTCGGCTGTCAGGGTAGTCATCCTAAAATACGTGTCTGATTGTATCACTCTGCTATTCAGTAAACTCCAATGGCTTCCTATCACCTCCAGGATCAAATATAAAATCCTCTGGTTGGCATTCAAAGCCCTTCATAACCTGCCCCTCCTCACCTCTCCAGTCTCCTTATATCTTACTCTGTTGTCCAATGACGCTAGACTTCTCACTGTTCCTTTGTACAAGACATTCTATCTCCCAGATCCTGGCATTTTCTTTGACTGCCCCTATGCCTGGAATTGTCTCTTTCACCTCTGTCTTCTAGCTTCCCTGACTTCCTTCAAAGAGATGGGGGTGGGGATGGGGATAGGGTGTGGACCTGTGATTTCATCGGTATATGGAACTCCCAAATGAGGAAAATGTCTCTACTAGTGCAGATCAGCATTCCCACTACAACTTATACTCTCAGAGAGTTGTTTAGTGATCTAAGAGGTTAAATGACTTTCCCAGGGTCATACAAGCAGGATGTGTCAGATATGGTACTGGAACCCTGTTTTATCCTTTGTTTGATATTTGTAATTGAAGTCATTGAGCTTCTGGGTTATTATATCTTTCAAAGAATCTTGCATAATTTTGGCATATTCATGAGAGAGATACCTTTGAGGAGACCATTTTGCTCTAGTGAATCAAAATTAAATTTTTTAAAAATTTTTTTAAAAAAGTAAACAAACAAAAATAGAGTGGGATTTTCTATCCAGTCAATATCCAGTGTGATAGTAAAGATGTGGTCTGCTTTTGGAATATCTCTCATGAAAACCCAATTGTTTCCTTCTAAGGAGCTTCTCAAAGCATGTGTAAATTATTCTCGTAAAAAGTTTATATAGATGGGAAAGTAAGTATATGGGTCAGTAATTATTGATAACCTTGGTCATCTTTTATTTCTTCTGGTGGATTGTAAGGTCCCAAATTTTCCTCTTTCCTTTGTTATCTTTTGTATTTCCTCCAGCACAGAACTTCTCTATATATACTTGACTTAGATTGCATTTATTAAGTTATTGTTTTCCTTTTGCACAAACCTGTGATTTTACTAATGTAGGGTGTTCTCCAACAAAAAAAAAATTCCCCTTACAAATGCTGGTAACTGTTCTGTAATTTAGACTTAGACTTTAGAGAATTATCAAGAGCAGAGGTGTAGGTAGCTTACAACACTCCCTAGCAAATTGGTAAATATTTAACAAAATAAATAGAAAATACAATAAAATATAAATAAGTTTAATTTGTGGTTTTCAGGCACACTTATGTTTTAGTGTTCAATTTCTATTTGAGTTTGACACTACTGGTCTAGAGCACTGAGAAGTGATGTGACTTGTCTAGAATCACACAGCTCTTATGTGTCAGAGGCAGGATCTGAACTCAGTTCCTCCTGGCTCTGAGGCTCTTTATCCAGTATATCACACTGTTTCTCTGAACTTTTAAAAAAACTTTCCACTTCCAAATACGTGTCCTCCTTCTATCCCTCCCTACTTGTTGAGAAAGGAAGAAATAATATACCTATGAAGTCATGAATTAGCCATATTGTTGGGCTAAACATTGTTGGGAAAAAGCAAAAAAAAAGTATGCTTCAATCTACATTTATCAGTTCTCTCTCTAGAGGTGAATAGCGTTTTTCATAGTGGGTTCTTTGGAATTGTCTTCAATAATTGTACAGTTGATCGTTCTTACAACATTGCTGTTACTGTGTACGGTGTTCTTCTAGTTCTGCTCACTTCACTTTGCATCGGTCCATATAAGTTATCCCAGGTTTTCTTGAAACCATTCAACTCCACTGAACAAAATGTCCCTCCCAGGGTAAGCTTGTCACCTCTAATCTCCCCTCCATGCAGCTAACTCAAGCCTTGATTAAGACCACTTTCCTCAACCTCCTCTCTCCTCTGATTGGAGGGCTGGAGGGTGGCGTATCAAACTCCTCTTAATGCCTTCCTTCCTTTCTAGAGGGCAGAGAGTAGATCTTTACTTCTTCTACTCTGTCTGCCTCAACTCTACTGAATAATATGCCCCCAAGCTGGCTGGTCTGTGTCTCCTCCTCCCTGCCCCCCACAACCCCCTACTCTCCTGCCTCCTTTTTTGTGTTGTCTCCTCCTATTATATTGTAAGCTCTGTGACTATTTTTCTTTTTATTATAGTGCTTAGTACAGAGCCCTGCACATAGTGGTTACTTAACAAATGTTGATTGAATTTCTTACAGCATAATAGCATTACATCACACTCATAAACCAGAACTTGTTTAGCCATTCTCAAATTGATGGGCATCTACTCAGTTTCAAATTCTTTGCCACCACAAAAGGAGCTACTATAAATATTTTTGTATATATGGGTCCTTTTTCTTTTGCTTTGATCTTTTTGGAGTACAGACCTAGTAGTGATATTGCTGGGTAAAAGATTATAGAGCAGTGCTTCTTAAGCTATAGGTCACAACCCCATATGGGGTTTTGAAAAACTTGGCAACAGTAAATATTTCTGAACACGCAACAGCCAAAAATTAATTAAAAATCAAATGCATAATAAATCTGAGGTGTTTCTGGCAGTGCTTGTCTATGTTGCATTATGCAACTTCACTGCAACCTTGGTTCTGAACTCATAGCGTGTGCACTCTGTGCTGCATATGCCCTCAGGGCCACACAACACCAACAAATACTGCCACACAACATTAACAAAAGCTGCCCAAACACGAAAAGGGGTCACAAGTGGAAAAACTTTAAGAAGTCCTGTTATAGATCTTTGGGTATAGTTCCAAATTGTTCTCCAGAATGGTTGAACTGCACAATTCTACCAAAAATGCGTTAAGTACCTATTTCTTTCCTGTCTCCTCCAGCATTTATTGTTTTTCTTTTCTGTAATGTTAAGCAATCTGACGACTGTGAGGTGGTATTTAAGAGTTGTTTTAATTTGGTTTTCACTAATTATTAGTGATTTAGAGCATTTTTATATGATTTTTTATAGCTTTGATTTCTTCTTCTGAAAACTACCTGTTCATGTCCTTTAATCATTTATCAATTGGGGAATGGCTCTTATTTTTACAAATTTGACTCAGTTCAATATGTATTTGAGAAATGAGACCTTTATCAGAGAAAGTTGCTGTAAACATCTCCCCACCTTGTCAATTTCCTACTTTCCTTCTAATTTTGGCTGCATTGGTTTTGTTTGTGCAGAACCTTTTTAATTTAATGTAATCACAATTATTCATTTTACTTCCTGTGATCCTCTCTAACTCTTGTTTGGTCATGCACTCTTCCCTTATTGGTGAATCTGACTAATTTGCTTGTGATATCACTCTTTGTGTTAAGTCACATCCTCATTTCGACCTAACCTTGGTATACGGTGTGAAATGCTAGTTTGTGCTTAGTTTCTGCCACACTGCTTTCCAGTTTTCCCAGCAGTTTTTGTCAAATTTGTATATTCTTGCTCTAATAGCTAGGCTCTCTAACTTTTCGAAGAATTCCTTAGACATTTGATGTATTTCAACTGACTGCTTTAAGATACAAATGTGCTTCTTTTGGCTCATGAATAAAAGATCGGACTGTTGAGAAGTATGCTTCCTTCCCCTTATCCCTTCTCCTCTCTCACCCTTCTATTCAATTCTGCCTCTACCTATTAACTCAGGCCCACCCACGTTTTGGAATCAGTTGTGACAGTGGGCAGGGAGTATGAAATGAACTCCTCTTTCAGAAGGTGGTTGGCTTAGTATCAAACTCTATTCTTGCTTCCAGGGTCTCCTTTCTGTTACCCAAACACATCTGGATCCTGACTTCTTGTTACTTGGACTGTTACTTGACCCTGTGTCCTTCAGGATTCTTGCTTGAGTCCTTGACCCCATATTCCTTGGAAACTTTGCTTGTGTCCACACCTTGTTTCTTAGTCCCGTGATCTCTAAACTTTTTCATGTACCCCAGTGGTTAAGAAAACTGAGCATGTACACCAATGTATTTATATTTAGTTATTTACAGATCACATACATGTCCTTTCGTACTAATGATTAGGTATGTAGACTTAAAAATAGAATTCAGAAAAGGATGAGATAAAGATGGAATAATATTTAATCCTAGAGTCAATAGGAAGCTTCTGGAGTCTCTTGGTCAGTCTTCTGCTTTGGGAAAATCACTTTGGCATCAATGTAGGGCATGGGAGAGGCTGGGAGCCTGCATTTAAGAAGAAGGGGTTGGAATTGGGGAGTATCGGGAGGTAGCCATGTTGCAGTTGCATTGGAGACAAGTACCATGAATGGCTCTTTGCTGGAACGCAGCCTATCTTCCTGTCCTCTGACTGGCGGATGGCATCTCCTTAGACTCAGGCTAGTGCTCCAGCAGGGAAACTACAGAACTTTTTTTCTATTTGGGCTTCCAAATCCTTCATCCTAATATCTCTGGACCACTTTCCTGCCTGTAACTCCCAGTACTGCTTTTATTTAGCCAAACTTCTGGTCCCTCTGGTCTGCTTTACCTTATTGCAGTCCAAGTCACAGCATGACACAGATTAATGTTAAACAGACATAGAACTAGCTGGAACTGAACTCCAGTGGGGGCTCAGTTTCACAAAAGAAATTTATTTTTAACATCCAAATTCTTTTTAATGGACCTTTGAAGCCCTTTCTTTGATTAAAAAATAAAATTGAACTTATTATTAAGAATAGGGACTAGAGCTAGCAATTTCTCCAGAGAGAGGCAACTGTCTACCAGTGGAGGTTAGCATCTTCTTTGTTCCTTATAGTCATAGAAAGCTGCCTACAGCCTGAAAGTTTAAATGAATTGTCCATAGTCATATAGGCATCGCTGTCAGATGCAGGACTTGAACTTGAGGGCTGCCAAGTCCTTTTCAGGGCTGCTTTCTACCTTTGGCGTCCGCCTGATGAGAACAGGGGCTAAGTTCAAATCCCCTTAGTGCTCTCATTTCCTTAATGTTAAAAAATAACATTTTTAGCTCTAAAAAAATCCAACCAACTCTTACTTCATCTCTTCCAGGAATTCTAGTTAAGTTTGTGCCTGAGCTGTGTTTTTATTTGAAGTTTTGCTTGTAGGTATTTTGAAACCGTTCTCTTCTTTCGAGTTTGTCTCTTGAGGATCTGTTATGATACTATCTTTTTTTAGTGGCATGATTCTTTTGTCATTGTTGTTTGCTCATTCTTCCAGCGTCCTTCCTGTTTCAGACTTTATGTCAGAGCTGGGCTCTGCCACATTTCTAGAGGAAATCTCCAGGCTGGTCTTGCCATTGCTTTCTTGTGACACTGAGTATTGTATTAGTCCATGATCTCAGGGATAGCTCAGGCTGGCGACCCCCAAGGTTTCAGTTCTCCCCAAGCGACCCAATCCAGGGCAGTCTGATCACTGCCACCCTGTGTTCTCAACTTTGTAAGTTACTGACATGGGTTTGGATTTGAACTTAGCCCCTGTCAGTCAACTGGGAAGCTCTGCTGGTTCAGAGGGACATTTGCTGACTCTCCTTTGGTTTGAGATTTCTGCCCTGGTTATTGTTCTATAGGCTACAGACTGGGCTCAAAGCTGGGACTAAGATTCTGCTCTGCCTCTGGGGTCTGAACCACACTGCTGCTGCTTGCTTCTGAACTTGTTCCTCCTCGGTACACCACCCAGGATTTTCCATCACTCTACTAGAATATGAGTGTTGCTAGAATTCTGCTAGAATGCTAGATTCTACTAGAATCACTCTTCAGTCCACCCTGGATCTATGACTTGAAGCTGGGTAGTGGTCAACAAAACTTCCCATCTCATTGTCCCAGAATGGATCTGGACCTCCTTTTGTCCTGATTTGCAGCTTCTCCCTAGACACTAAAGTGCTCCCTGCCAGAATACTTCTGGCCATATTCCTTTCCCAGTTTCTGCAGACCTCTCAATGTCTCCCTGTGCTGACTTAGGCTGGAAAAATGATTCAGTGTGATATTTTTTCTTGGATTTCCCCATCAGGATTCATCTGGTGCATTTTCTAGGTCTGTTTGGAGGAGTTTTTTTGGGGGGGGAGATGGGAGGAGCTTGCTGCACTGCTTCCTGCTACTCCACCATTTTGGCTTTACCTCTGAACATTTGTTAAGTGCCTGCTGTGTACCAGGTACTATGCTGGGTGTTGGAGATCCAAATATAATGAAGCAAAGAGCTTGCATTCTAATCAGAAAGAAAAGGGAAATAAAGTGGTATAAGATGGACAGGACAGATGTCAAAGTCAACAAGTGCATGAACTTTAACTGAGAGAGCTTCTGGAGAGCAGAAAGGACAACTCAACCGTGATGGCAGAAGTGGTGTCTAAGGAATTTTAAGAGCCAATCAGCATCTATGCCTTGGTTACCAAGCAGGATGCTAAACAGAATGGTTGCTTTGGAATCAAATAAGCCTAATTTCAAGGGTGGAGAGGCTAGGTACAGTGTGGTACAGGAGAGGAGAAGCCATTCATTCATTCATCCATCCAATAAACACTGATCAAATATTTACTATTTTTATTCCACTGTACTAGGCACTGGAGATGTTTCCTATATGGTGATCTTGCTGAGCTTTCTCAGTAGAGCTAAGAAACATGTCAAAAAGGAATAGTCAGTTGCTAATACTCTCTCCAGACTTACCAATGATCTCTTAATCGCCAAATACAATGACGTTTTCCTCAGTCTTTATTCTTAACCCCTCTGAAGCAATGGATACTATTGACCACCATTTCCTTTTGGATACTTTCTTCTTTCCAGGTTTTCTTGACACTACTCTTTTGGCTCTTCCTGGCTGGCTACTCCTTTCACTTTGCTGGCTTCACATCCGTATTATCCCCACTCTCTGTGGGTACACCCCAAAACTGTGATTTGTTTTATCCTGTCATTGTCTTAGCCTGCCTTCTTTTCCATTTCTACACACACTCAGTGACATTAGCTCTCAGGGATTTAATTGTCAACTCTATGCAAATGACCAACAATTCTATAATCAAGCCACAGTTTCTCCCTTAAGTTCATGTCTGTATCACCTGACCACCTGGTATTTCAGAATATTGGATTTCTCATAGAACTAGAATTCTCAGACTCAACACGTACCAACAGAACTTATTCTCTTCCCACTCAAACCTACCCATCTTATGAACTTCCTTATTTCCATGGGGGGCATCATCTTTTCACTAACCCAGGTTTACAACTTTAGAGTCATCCCCAACTTGTCACTTTCACCCTTTATTTCCTATCAACAGCCATTTACTTGTCCTTCCCACATCTCCTGTGTCCATCCTCTTCTCTTCACTCACACAACCACTATCCTACTTCAGGCTCTCATCCCTTCTTCCCTAGACTATTGTAATAGTTCCTAATTGGTCTCTCTACTTCGAGTCTCTTCCCTCTCCAATCTGTCCTCTACCCAGCTGCCCAAATATGACTATGTCACTTCCCCTGCTCTGGAAACTCCAATGACTCCCTGTTACCTTTAGGATCAAATATAGCCTCCTCTTGTTTGACATTTAAAGTCTATCATAAACTGGCTCCATTCTCCCTTTACAGCTTTATTATGTATTACTCCCCTTCCCACACTCCACAGTCCAACCAAACTGGCTTTCCTGCTTATCCTCATATGCAACATTCGCATCTTCTCCCTATGTCTTGTTATACACAATAAGTACCCCATGCCTAGAATGGATTCTTTTTTCATTTCTACCTCCAAGAATCCCTGGTATCCTTCAAAGCTCATCTCAGATGCTACATCCTAGATTGGACCTTTCATCACCCTCCCCCCATATTCTAGTGCCCATCCCCATCACCTTGTATTGATTCAGCATATACTGATATATGGATATGTCTCCACCTAGAGAGCATAAATGTCCTTGAAAGCAGGGACTGTTTCATTTATTATGTCTTTGTATCCCCAAGGCCTAGAACAGTTCCTGACTCATTGTAGACACCTAGTATATTCTTGTTGATTGATTAATTGCAAGGCCTGAGTCAGGGAAACCTGAGTTCAAATGTGACCTTGGACATTTACTGGTTGTGTGACACTCGGCAAGTCATTTAACCTGTTTGCCTCAGTATGCCCATCTGTAAAATAGAAATAATTGTAGGGTAGTTGTGAGGATCAAATGAAAAAATAATTGTAAATTGCAAAGAGTATGTATATCTATCTATCTATATGAACAATGAAGTATATATGTATACATTTATACGTGAACAATATGTAAATGTACCCCGTTCATAGGTGTGTGTGTGTATATTTGTATCTATGGGTATAGATACATATACAAACACGCATATATATGTATTTATGTAACTACACACATATATAGGAACAACGCTTTGTTTCTCCTTGTAAAATTGCCTCTGGAGGCCCAGAGTTTACAAAATATGGGATATGCGGTAGCCAAGATGTTTGCCAATTGGGAAAATCTAAGTATCAATGGGAACCTATGACTCTAGTCTGGTACAACCTAATAATGAATAAAGAGATGAGATTTTTGGACAGCAAGCAGTATTCCTCAGGACAGACGCATGACTCTGACCCACAACCAGAGGATAGTCCAATGAGGATCACATCTAGACTTGAGTAATAACAATAAGGGAATTAAATACAATCACATTGGATAGTACTTAGCCAGAGATCCCAGGGATGCACACTAGGTCCAGGCGATCAGTTAATCAAAAAGCATTTATCAAGTGCTTGCTATGTGCCAGGGACTGGGCTAGGCACTTGGGATACAAAGAAAGGCCCCAAACAGTCCCTGCTCTTCTATTAAGTATAACCTAACTCTTGGCAAAAAATAGACCCCAAGACTCTCTGATAATGAGGTCTTCTGGACCAGACACAGGGATATGCAAAGAAAAATAAGTTAGTGTCCACCAAGCATTTTTACTTGGTGCTCCAGAATGTTATCTGATACCACTGCCTTTTACTATATCCCAAGTGACTTCTCTTCCTGCTTCCTTAGCTTTCTTGAATATCCATTTTTCTTCAAAGTCTTTTTGTTCTAGTCCCTGTGCCAGTAATGCCTTCCCTTCTCAGGCCTCCCCAGTCTCTATACTGAAAGCTCTTTGGAGGACGTGGTGTATCATCCCACCCACAAAGGGGCATTCGCCTCAGGACAAAATAATGAAGATGACAATTTAGTAATTCCAGGGGACCACTCTGGGTAACAACTTCTATGCTTAACATTCTTGTTCATGGGCCTAAGCAATCACGGCACAGCCTGCATTCATTACTCCCCTGCACAGCTGAATGCCAGGACGTAGGCTTATGCATACAGTAAAGAGTGCTGTCTCGTTCTCTAAATGACAGGACTGAAGCTTCTTGTATGTCCTCCCTTTTTAAGTTGAATCTGAAACACATAAAATGAGGCTGTCCAGGGGCTTCTTGCCCAGCTTTCATTTACTACAGGCATTAGAGGCAGAAATCCAACTATGTAACTGTCACTTTTATCCACTGAAAGCAGTATATCCTTTCCTTCTCCCTGGTGCTGGGGAAAGGGATTCCTTTTTTATAATTTTCCTCAATTCATTTTTGAAAAGAATAAAGTCTACTCTGACAAATTTTGGTTTTACTTTATCTGAATGTAAGCTCCTTGAGGACAGGGGCTTTTTCATTTTCATCTTTTTATTGTCAGGATCTAGTGTAATGTCTGGCATATAGTTGGCAGTTAATAAATACTTCCTGAATAGAATTTGAGGTTGTGTGGTAGGTGGGACTAACATAATTTTTTTGGAGGGGTAGTAATTTCATATCTGGGCAGCTAGGTGGCACAGTGGAGTGCCAGGCCTGGAGTCAGGAAGATTCATCTTCCTGAGTTCAAATCTAGCCTTAGACATTTACTAGCTGTGTGACCCTGGGCAAGTCACTTAACTCTGTTTGCCTCAGTTTTATCAGCTGTAAAATGAGCTGGAGAAGGAAATGGCAAACCACGCCAGTATCTTCGCCAAGAAAACCTCGAATGAGGTCACGAAGCATAGTACATGATTGAAAAAATGACTGAACACCCAATCTCATATTCCTCCAAGGTATAGCATAGTGGAGAGATGGTCTTTGAGTCACAAAGACTTGGATTCATGTTCCTCCTCTGACATCTACTGGCTCTGTGACCCTGGGCAAATCAATTAAGTTCTCACTGTCTGAGACAATTCTCTGAGACTACAAGTTACAGAACATTTGTCAAATAATAATGTAATAATGAAATCAAAGGTCCAGTCCCTTCTCAAAAGTATTCATAGAGCCTAAGGTTTCAAAGGGACCATGGAAGTCACATTGTCCAATCTACCATTCTCAAGAACAACCCTGACAGGTGATCATTTTTCCTCTGCTTAAATACTTTTGATGATGAGAAACTTACTACCAGTTTTCGACAGCTCCAATTTCTAGAAAGTTCTTATTAACCCTGAACTAATGTAGCTAGCAACTATTCAATAAAGAAGTTTGGAATTATTTATTCTACTGAACCTGTGGTGCTTCCTAGGATTCACCACAAGAACATAAATTTATTAGAGTTTCAAGAGACTTTTGAGGACATTAAATCCAACCCTGTCATTTTGCAGGTGAGAAAGTTGAGACTGAGAAAAGTGAAGTGCCTTGACTGGCTGAGCCAGAATTCAGACATGGGTCTTTTTGACTATAAGTCCAAGGCTCTATCCACTATGGCATCTAGTTACCTCTACCATTTCACAGAAAATGTGTTTAATAAGACGTTCAAGACTTTTTCAGGGAAGTACTTATCAACCTCACTTTTCTATAGTTTCTAGATTGTACCTTTGTACTTTTTTTAATTGGTACATCTGCCTATCTCCATTAGGTTACTAACAATATAGCTTCAATTACACTTTCATGTTCTTTCAGTACGGGAGCCTTGATCTTACTTCAGGTCTCTAAGTATTTTTTTAAATTGATGTTATTGATATATTTTGTTTTTACATTACCTAAATCTTTCTGTCTCTCTCTCTTTTTTTCTTTTTTGAGGCAATTGGGATTAAGCGACTTGCCCACCTAGTGTCTAGGGCTGTATTTGAACTCAGGTCCTCCTGACTCTGGGGCTGGTTGCTGTATCCACTGAACCACTGAATTGTTTTGTGGTGTGGTTGTTCTTTCCATTTAAATCATTGTGGTCATTGTGTATTTTGTTTTCTTAGTTCTACTTACTTCACTGCATCAGGTCATTCACAATATTCCTTGTTTTTATAGCCCGGTAATATTCCATTGCATTCATGTACCACGATTTGCTTGGCGATTCCTCAATCAATGAACATATATTTTGTGTATATCTCTTTGCTATCACATAAAGTGCTGCTACAAATGTTTTGTTGTACATGTGGACCCTCTTCTTGCTGGTGACTTCCTTGTAGTAGACCCACCTGGTCAATGACCTCCCTAGTAGTAGAATCTTTGGATCCAAGGATAGGGACATTTTGATCACTTTATTTGCATAATTACAAATTGCTTTTCAGAATGGTTGAATTAAATCACAGCTCCATTAACAATGCGCCATTGTGCTTACCTCCTTGCTGCCCTGTCCAGTTTTGGCTCTTCCCATCTTCTGTCATCTTAGCTAATTTTCTAGGTGTGAGTTGCTTTGATTTGCATTCCTCTTATTAATGATTTGGGGTATTCTGTAATATGGTTGTTTATAGTCTGTAGTTCTTCTGAGAACAGTTTGTTCCTATCCCTTTGACCACTTATATATTAGGGAATATTTTCTTACTATCTCATTCATTTATTTATTTAATATTTTTAGTTTTCGGCATTGATTTTCACAATAGTTTGACTTACAAATTTTCTCTCCATTTCTACCCCCCCCACTCCAAGATAGCATATATTCTGATTGCCCCATTCCCCAGTCAGCCCTCCCTTCTGTCACCCCACTCCCCTCCATCCCCTTTTCCCTTACTTTCTTGTAGGGCAAGATACATTTCTATGCCCCGTTGCCTGTATAACTTATTTCTTAGTTGCATGCAAAAAACTTTTTTTGAACATCTGCTTTTAAAACATTAAGTTCCAAATTCTCTCCGCTCTTCCCTCCCCACACACCCTCCCTAAGAAGGCAAGCAATTCAACATAGGCCACATGTGTATCATTATGTAAAACCTTTCCACAATACTCATGTTGTGAAAGACTGACTATATTTTGCTCCGTCCTATCCTATCCCCCTTTATTCAGTTTTCTACCTTGACCCTGTCCCTTTTCAAAAGTGTTTGCTTTTGATTACCTCCTCCCCCTATCTGCCCTCCTTTCTATCATCCCCCCCTTTTTAACTCCTTCCTCCTTCTTTCCTGTGGGGTAAGATACCCAATTGAATGTGTATGTTATTCCCTCCTCAGGTCAATTCCAATAAGAGAAAGATTCACTCATTCCCCCTCACCTGCCCCCTCTTCCCTCCCATCAGAACTGAGAACTGCTTTTTCTTTCCACTTTTATGCAAGATAATTTACCCCATTCTATCTCTCCCTTTCTCCCTCTCTCAATATATTCCTCTCTCTCATCCCTTAGTTTGATATTTTTTAGATATCATCCCTTCATATTCAACTCATCCTGTGCCCTCTGTCTATGTGTGTGTGTATGTGTGTGTGTGTGTGTGTGTGTGTGTGTAGATATATATGTATGTATGTATGTATGTATGTATGTATATTCCCTTTAGCTACCCTAATACTGAGGTCTTATGAATTATACACATCATCTTTCCATGTAGGAATGTAGACAAAGCAGTTCAACTTTAGTAAGTCCCTTATGATTTCTCTTTATTGTTTACCTTTTCATGCTTCTCTTGATTCTTGTATTTGAAAGTCAGATTTTCTATTCAGCTCTGGTCTTTTCACTGAGAAAGCTTGAAAGTCCTCTATTTTATTGAAAGTCCGTATTTTGCCTTGGAGCATGATACTCAGTTTTGCTGGGTAGGTGATTCTTGATTTTAATCCTAGCTCCATTGACCTCCAGAATATCGTATTCCAAGCCCTTCGATCTCTTAATGTAGAGGCTTCTATATCTTGTGTTATCCTGATTGTGTTTCTACAATACTCAAATTGTTTCTTTCTGGCTGCTTGCAGTGTTTTCTCCTTGACCTGGGAGCTCTGGAATTTGGCAACAATGTTCCTAGGAGTCTTCTTTTTGGGATCTTTTTGAGGAGGTGATCTGTGGATTCTTTGAATTTCTATTTTACCCTTTGGTTCTAGAATATCAGGGCACTTCTCCTTGATAATTTCTTGAAAGATGATGTCTGGTCTCTTTTTTTAATCATGGCTTTCAGGTAGTCCAATAATTTTTAAATTATCTCTCCTGGATCTATTTTCCAGGTCAGTGGTTTTTCCAATGAGGTATTTCACATTGTCTTCCAATTTTTC
This sequence comes from Trichosurus vulpecula, assembly GCF_011100635.1. NCBI lineage: Eukaryota > Metazoa > Chordata > Mammalia > Diprotodontia > Phalangeridae > Trichosurus > Trichosurus vulpecula. The sequence goes on along the minus strand of NC_050574.1, from coordinate 432,140,947 downwards.
ATTCTTTTGGTTCTGTTTTATAATATCTTGATTTCTCATAAAGTCACTAGCTTCCACTTGCTCCAATCTAGTTTTTAGGGTAGTATTTTCTTCAGTGGCCTTTTGGACTTCCTTTTCCATTTGGCTAATTCTGCCTTTCAAGGCATTCTTCTCCTCATTGGCTTTTTGGAGCTCTTTTGCCATTTGAGTTAGTCTATTTTTTAAGGTGTTATTTTCTTCAGTATTTTTTGGGTCTCCTTTAGCCAGCCATTGACTTGTTTTGCATGGTTTTCTCACATCACTCTCATTTCTCTTCCCAATTTTTCCTCTATTTCTCTAACTTCCTTTTCCACATCCTTTTTGAGCTCTTCCATGGCCTGAGACCAGTTCATGTTTTTCTTGGAGATTTTTGATGTAGGCTTTTTGACTTTGTTGACTTCTTCAGGCTGTATGTTTTAGTCTTCTTTGTCACCAAAGAAAGATTCCAAAGTCTGAGTCTGAATCTGAGTCTGTTTTCAGTGCCTGGATGTGTTCCCAGTCAACTACTTGACCCTTGAGTTTTTTGTCAGGGTATGCCTGCTTGTAGAGTATAGAGTACTTTGTCCCAAGCCTGAGGGGCTGCGCTGTTGTTTTCAGAGCTATTTCTACTCAGCAAGCTCTGCCACACCAGCGCTCCCCCCCCCCCAAGAACCACCAGCCTGGACTGCGACTTGGATCTTAAGCAGGCTCAGCACTCCTGCTCTGATCTGCCACCTAAGTCCTCCCACCAGGTGGGCTTGTGGCGGGAAGCAACTGCAGCTGTAGTTCTGTAGGAGATTTATTCTGTAAGGAGATTTATTTTACCATAGCAGGGGAAGGATATCCAAGAAGGATGGACAGAGAGAAGACCAAGTTCATTGAATTGAGTGCAGCTCAGTGTTGTCCATGGCCAGATCTTGGCCATCCAGTCAAGCCCACCAGGAGTTGTTTATAGCTTTTTTTGTATTTATGTGACCAGGAGCTACTGCCAGTGGCATTCACCTTAAGTCCTCTGAGATCGTTAAGTATTAAGATCAGGTTTTAATACCTTTTATAGAAAATAACTAGCATAACCCACATGGCAAGGGACCTTGGTAGACCTTCCTCCTAACAGCTGGCTAACTGAGAGTATCCTAGTGATGTCAAGAGAATACAAGGGAGGGCCTCATATGGTCATACACACTTGTAACCTGCTATCAGAGAAGCTTAGGCTGGTGGTTCACTTGACCTTGGAAGTTCTGAACTGCAGAAAGGCTAAAATTGATTTAAATATCTATGCTGTCTGGGACCAATATGGTGAGCAAAAGCAGAAGCAGAAACAGGTCAAAGCTTCCATACTGATCAGTGGCTTGATCTGGCCTGGAAGTGGCTGTGGGCTTTCTTTCGGTCAACATAAGGAAACCCAGTCTTCAAAAAAAAAAGAATGTGAGGAAGTCCCCCCTCCCCCCATATTTTGTATGGCTGTCCTTTGCCAGGCATATGGGAGAACCATAGAGCAAGGAATGAGCAAATATGGAGTAGCTATAAATATGCATCACTGCAGGAAACATGTCAGTGAGATCACAGATCCATTTGAATATTTGAATATTTGCCTATGTGTGAAACATGAAAAATTAGTACTGCCAGGAAGCTCTGTGTGTGAATTCACCATCAAACCCATGATGGTTAGAGTACGCAGTTTTGGAGCTTCTATCTCTTTTAACAAAATTATTTTTGTTACTATGTTGTGGCCCTTGTAGCCATGGTGTTCCCCATTATCCATAACTTGGACACCTCCCCTCACCAACACATTACGAGGTCTAGTCAGACTTTTGTTTTAAATGTCCATTGTCTGACTCTTTGTTTTTCAAATTGAGTTTTTGAAATGTAGTTCTTTTTAATTATTGAAAATGTATTCAGCTGGACCAAATTGAGCTGAGAGTTCCTTGTAACCTTTGGCCAATTCATAAACTACATTATTCTCAAAGAATCAGCTTATCCTATCCAAGATTTTATGGCAAAATGAAAATTGGCAAGTTGCCAATTTTATGAAGAAGACTACTTGACTTGGCATTCACAAAGGAAGGAGAGAGGAGGCCAGCCTGATGACACTGATGGCTTTGAAACTTTTCATTCACATTTCCATGCTCCCTTCATCCAGTGACCTAAGAAACGTGGTCTGCGGTGATCCTTAGAGACTTCAGTGTCCTATATTAATAACTTCTCTCACTCCACCTCCCATTTCATTATTTCCATGATAGATGGCTTCATGTTTTCCCAAGTAGTAGCAGTATATAGTATCCTGCACTTAAAGTCAATAAGATGTGGGTTCAAATAGCTGAGTGACCCAGGGAAGTCTCTTTATCTTTCTGAGCCTTGGTTTCCTCATCTGTAAAAAGGTGAAAATGATAGCACCAGTTTTACAAGTTTGTCTTGAGGACCAAATGGCATAATTGAGGCAAGGTGCTCTGCAAACCTTCCAATACTGCATTAATTTTTGCTATTTTTATTTGGACCTTCAATAGACCAAAATTTGGTTGTTCCAGTTCAATATAGGAATATCCATAGTAAGGTAAGCACTGTGCAGAGCAGGCATCCTTACCTTTACCTCTATGTAGGAATATCAGTATTATGAAAAATCACTGAACCTGAGGCTAGAAGACTTGGTGCAGGCCCCAGCTCCTTACTAATGATATGGCCTAGAGCAAATCACTTGAGTCCTCTGGCCCTCCCATGCCTCATGAGATAATAATGCTTGCATTTGTATCTCACACAGTTGTGAGGATCCAGTAAGACTTTGTATTTAAAGTGGTATGTATGTAAACATAGTGGTATCCACTATGTTTATTTTCTATTTTTTTAAAAATAGAATTGATGTGGGGGTAGAGCCAAGATGGTGGCTGGAAAGCAGGGACTAGAGTGAGCTCCCCGCTGGGTCCCTCCAAAACCCTATAAAAATGGCTCTGAACCGATTCTAGAACTGCAGAACCCACAAAATAGCAGAGAGAAGCAGGGCTCCAGCCCAGGACAGCCTGGATGGTCTCTGGGTGAGGTCTTTTGCCCATGGAACTGGGAGCTGGGAGTGGAGCAGAGCCTAGCGTGGGTGGTGTGGACCAACCAGACCAAGAGCCGGGAGGAGCGGGCCCTAGCACCCTGAATCAGTGAGCTGCAGCAGTTACCAGACTTCTCAACCCACAAACACCAAAGACAACAGAGAAGGTTAGTGGGAAAAGCTGCTGGGGACAGAGTGAAAAAAGGAGTTCGTGGTTTGGCCACCACCCCTGGGGCAGCAGAGGTGGGGCAGCTACAGAACTACAGCTGCAACTGCTTCTGCCTGCAGGCCCACATGGTGGGAGGAATTAAGTGGCGGATCAGAGCGGGAGTGAAGAGCCTGCTGAAGATCTAAGTCCAGTCCGGGTTGGGGGTTCTTGGGGAAGGAGGAGTGCTGGTGTGGCAGAGCTGGCGCATCCCCCCAAGCTTGGAACATAGTTCTCTTAACTCTACAAGCAGTCATACCCCACTGAAAAACTCAAGGGTCAAGTTAGTTGGCTGGGAATATGGCCAGGCAGCGAAAACGCACCCAGATTCAGTCTCAGACTTTGGAATCTTTCTTTGGTGACAAAGAAGACCAAAACATACAGCCAGAAGAAGTCAACAAAGTCAAAGAGCTTACAACAAAAGCCTCCAAGAAAAACATGAACTAGTCTCAGGCTATTGAAGAGCTCAAAAAGGATTTGGAAAAGCAAGCTAGAGAAGTAGAGGAAAAAATGGGAAGAGAAATGAGAAGGATGCGAGAAAACCATGAAAAACAAGTCAATGACTTGCTAAAGGAGACCCAAAAAATGCTGAAAAATATACTGAAGAAAAGAACACCTTAAAAAATAGACTAACTCAAATGGCAAAGGAGCTCCAAAAAACCAACGTGGAGAAGAATGCCTTGAAAGGCAGAATTAGTGGTCCAAAAGACCACTGAAGAAAATACTGCCTTAAAAATTAGATTGGAGCAAGTGGAAGCTAGTGACCTGATGAGAAATCAAGATATTATAAAACAGAACCAAAGGAATGAAAAAATGGAAGACAATGTGAAATATCTCATTGGAAAAACCACTGACCTGGAAAATAGATCCAGGAGAGATAATTTAAAAATTATTGGACTACCTGAAAGCCATGATCAAAAAAAGAGCCTAGATATCATCCTTCAAGAAATTATCAAGGAGAACTACCCTGATATTCTAGGGCCACAGGGCAAAATAGAAATTGAAAGAATCCACAGATCGCCTCCTCAAATAGATCCCAAAAAGAAATCTCCTAGGAATATTGTTGCCAAATTCCAGAGCTCCCAGATCAAGGAGAAAATACTGCAAGCAGCCAGAAAGAAATGATTTGAGTATTGTGGAAACACAATCAGAATAATCCAAGATCTGGCAGCTTCTACGTTAAGAGATCGAAGGGCTTGGAATACGATATTCTGGAGGTCAATGGAGCTAGGACTAAAACCAACTAAAACCTACTCAGCAAAACTGAGTATCATGCTCCAAGGCAAAATATGGATTTTCAATAAAATAGAGGACTCTCAAGCTTTCTCAGTGAAAAGACCAGAGCTGAATAGAAAATTTGACTTTCAAACACAAGAGTCAAGAGAAGCATGAAAAGGTAAACAATAAAGAGAAATCATAAGGGACTTACTAAAGTTGAACTGCTTTGTCTACATTCCTACATGGAAAGATAATGTGTATGACTCATGAGACTTCAGTATTGGGGTAGCTGAAGGGAATATGCATGTGTGTGTGTATATATATATATATATATATATATTATATATATATACATATATGTTTATGTATATATATATGAGTGCGTATGCATGTATATATGTATGTGTGTGTGTCTATATATATGTGTGTGTGTGTGTGTATATATATATATACACACATATATATATATATATAAGAGAGAGTCAGCAGGCACAGGGTGAGTTGAAGATGAAGGGAAGATATCTAAAAGAAATAAAATCAAATTAAGGGATGAGAGAGGAATATATTGAGAGAGGGAGATAGGGAGAGATAGAATGGGGTAAATTATCTCGCATAAAAGTGGCAAGAAAAAGCCATTCTGTAGAAAGAGAAGAGAAGGCAGGTGAGGGGGGAATGAGTGAATCTTGCTCTCATTAGATTTGACCTGGGGAGGGAATACCATACATACTCAATTGGGTATCTTACCCCACAGGAAAGAAGGAGGAAGAAGATAAAAAAGAGGGGATGCTAGAAGGGAGGGCAGATGGGGGTGGAGGTAATCAAAAACAAACACTTTCGAAAGGGGCCAGGGTCAAGGGAGAAAATTCAATAAAGGGGGATATGTTAGGAAGGAGCAAAATATAGTTAGTCTTTCACAACATGAGTATTGTGGAAAGGTTATACATAATGATACACATGTGGCCTATGTTGAATTGCTTGACTTCTTAGGGAGGGTGGGTGGGAAGGGAAGAGGGGAGAGAATTTGGAACTCAAAATTTTAAAAACAGATGTTCAAAAACGAAAAAAAAGTTTTTGCATGCCACTAGAAAATAAGATACACAGGCAATGGGGCATAGAAATTTATCTTGCCCTACAAGAAAGGAAAGGAAAAGGGGATGGGAGGGGAGTGGGGTGACAGATGGGAGGGCTGACTGGGGAACAGGGCAACCAGAATATAGGCCATCTTGGAGTGGGGGGAGGGTAGAAATGGGGAGAAAATTTGTAATTCAAACTCTTGTGAAAATCAATGCTGAAAACTAAATATATTAAATTTAAAAAAATACAAAAAAAATAGAATTGATGTGAGCACACAGAGAAGAGTACATGATAGACAAGATAGCAGGAGGTGGGAACAATTGGAGTTTGCCTCAGCTGCAGAGACTTGAGGAGATAGCTCATTGGATTCCAGGGAGAGGAGAGATTTGGAGGAGCACAACCACACCACTGTTCCCAAAACATTTGTCTTTAATGTGTTCACTAGACCCCTCTCCTGAGAAAAGGACAAAGAACTCAATTTGAGGGACTATTCATTGGCAAATGAATATGGCAGATGATTGCTAAACCTCTCCAGGAGGGGATCCTTACTCTTAACTACTCTAGAGAATTTCAGAGTTGAATGTGGGTGACTGAGGGAACAGAGGTGCCTTTACTATAGCAACATCAAAAAGGATTGGGATTTGGGGAAAATATAATGAATATGTTGAGTTTGTGATGCCTACAGGACATCCATTGAGAACTGTTATTATACAGTTAAGCCTATTAAGGCATCTGATGAGGAGGGACTGCTGTACAAGAGAAAAAATGAACTGGAGAAATAGATTTGAGAGTTATCAACATAGGGATGATAATTGAATCCTTCAGAGCTAATGAGGTCACCAAGTAGGAATAGAGAGAAAAGAGGGCCCAGGGCAGAGCCATGAGATATATGTGACATGGATGACCCAGAAAAGCAGACTGAGAAAGTGTGGTCAGACTAGTAGGATGGAGAGCTGAGATAGATCAATGTCATAAACATCCAGAGAAGAGAGATTTCCTTGGAGGAGAGACCAGTCAGCAGTGTCACATTCTAGAGAAAGGTCAAGAAGGATGAGGACTGAGAAAATATTATTAAATTTGGCAATTTAAAAATTCAAATGGAAGATAACACATCATTGGCTGAACTTACCGATTCATGCTGCTCAATTTTAAAATCCCTTCCACAAATTATGCAAAGGTTTTTGCTGAAGTTCAGCTAGTAAATTTCCATCCTAATGTCAGTCAGTTGTCCTTGAAAACAGATCAGATGGTGTTTCATGTTTACATTTTTTAGGTCAATTTTTTTTCTTTTGGGGGTGAAAAATAGAAATTGAAACTCTAGTATTTTCTTCCCACACTCCAATTTATTATCTTGAGAGCTTTGCACTTTGGAAAGCACTGCTCTATTTGTTTTTTTTTTTCTTGCCTTTTTTTCAAAAAAGAAGGTAATGAAGGAAAATGTCCTAAAAAAGACATCTTCATCCTAATTCAAATGTACAGATTTCCCTTTGCTTGACTATGCATATTAGTTACAAGCTATGTTTTTCTTTATCTTTTTTTTCAGGAGGGGGAAGGAAAATACTTTTTAATTGAAGAAATAAAAATTAATGATAAAATACAAAAGAGAAATCAATGATGAGATAGAAAAGGGGCTTTGAGGGTCAATGGCTTTTTCCCCTAAGACCTATGTGGCACAGAACTCAAATCATTGTTTGGAGTACTGAAAGTTCAGATCTGTTTGGTTCTAGCTTCCTTATTATCTCATGGTGATAATGATGATAATGATATTTGACACCAGACAGTGTTTGGAAGAAAGTTTGGACTTGAGGGTGTGGAATGAAAAGCTGCATTGTTACTAATAACAACTCATGCTTACTTAGACTTTGCAGTTTCAAAATACTTTTACACCATTGAGCTGATGTGATCCTCACAACTCTATGGGGTGGGTAAGGACAGTAGTCAGGAAGACTTATCTTCTTGAGTTCAAATCTGACCTCAGGCACTTAACTAGCTGTGTGATCCTGGGCAAGTCACTTAATCCTGTTTGCCTCAGTTTCCTCATCTGTAAAATGAGCTAGAGAAGGAAATGGCAAAACCATTCCAGTATCTTTGCCAAGAAAACCCCAAATGGGGTCAATGAGAGTCAGACATGACTGGAAAATGACTAAACAGCAACAATTACACAATAAAGGCAATAGTTTTATTCATTTAGGGAGATATTTCCCTTCATCTCATTTCTGAGAAATAGAAGAGCTATCTATTCTTGTAGGGAGGGCTACATCTGTGACTTTCTGGATGAGGCATACCATTGTATAGACATAGCTTGTCAACCCGAGAAGCAATCCTGGTCACCCTGCAATACTTCTGACAATAGTTTCTTACCCCAATCTTAGATGAGAGGTTCTCAAACCTCCTCAGTTCACAGTACCCTTAGGATACTTCTCAGTAATTTTTTCATGGCATCCATAGGCCAAAAGAAATCCTAATAATTCTGTTTATTCAGTGGTTAGTGCTGAACACCTTAATAAATATTTATTTCCTAACAATTTAGTAGCCAGCTGAAAAAAATTCAGAGAAAATGAAAGAAAATAGTATTTTAATTTCATTCTTTTTTAAAATTTATTTATTATCTTTAGTTTACCACACACTGTTCCACATAGTTTTGAGTTCCAGATTTTCTCCCCTCCCTCCCCCCTCCCTCCCCAAGACAGCATGGAATCTCATATAACTATCATGTATAACTTCGCATTGAATTAATTTATGCACTAGTCAAGTTGTGGAGAAGAATTATGACCAATGGAATGAATCATGAGAAAGAAGAAACAGAACCAAAAAAAAAAAACGAACCCAAAAACAAAAACAAAAGAGAAGCAGAAAAGGCAAGCATGTAGTGCGCCTCGATCTGTATTCAAACTTCACAGTTCTTTCTCTGGATGAAGATAGCATTCTCCATCGTGAGTCCCCTGGAGTTGTCCTTGCACCTTAGGTTGCTGAGAAGAGCGCAGTATGTCAGGGTTGGTCCTCATGGAATCCATATATCTGTGGCTGTGCACAACGTTCTCCTGGCTCTGCTCCGCTCACTCAGCATTATGTCGTGTAGGTTTTTCCAGGTTGTTACGAAGTCTGCATCATCCCCATTTCTTATGGCACGATAGTATTCCATCACCTTCATATACCACAGCTTGTTCAACCATTCCCCAATTGATGGGCATCCCTTTGATTTCCAATTCTTGGCTACCACAAAAAGAGCCGCTATAAATATCCTTGTACATATGGGTCCTTTTCCCGCTTGTGTGATTTCTTTGGGATACAACCCTAGAAGTGGTATTGCTGGGTCAAAGGGTATAAACATTTCTATAGCCATTTGGGCATAGTTCCAAACTGCTCTCCAAAATGGCTGGATCAGCTCACAACTCCCCCAGCAATGCAACAATTTTCCAATTTCCCCACATCCTTTCCAGCATTTATCATTTTCCTGTTTTGATATTTTAGCCAATCTGACAGGAGAGATGTGGTATCTAAGAGTTGTTTTGATTTGCATTTCTCTAATCAGTAGTGATCCAGAGCATTTTTTCATATGCCTATAGATAGCTTTAATTTCTTCCTCTGAAAACTGTCTGTTCATATTCTTTGACCATTTCTCAATTGGGGAATGGCTTGTATTCCTATATATTTGGCTCAGTTCCCTGTATATTTTAGAAATGAGGCCTTTATCAGAGATACTAGTTGCAAAGATTTTCTCCCAATTTTCTGCTTCCCTCCTAATTCTCGTTGCATTGGCTTTTTTTGTACAAAAACATTTCAATTTGACATAATCAAAATTATCCATTTTGCATTTTGTAATGCTCTCTATCTCTTGTTGGGTCATGAATTCTTTACTTTTCCATAAATCTGATAAGTAAACTATTCCTTGCTTTCCCAAATTACTTATAGTATCAGCTTTTACTCTTAAATCATGAACCCATTTTGACTTTATTTTGGTATATGGTGTAAGATATTGGTCTATGCCCAGTTTCTGCCCTACCATTTTCCAATTTTCCCAACAGTTTTTGTGAAATAGTGAATTATTAGCCCAGAAGCTGGCCTCTTTGGGTTTATCAAGGAGTAGATTGCTAAACTTGTTGATTTCTCCTACTTGTGTACCTATCCTATTCCACTGATCCACACCCCTGTTTCTTAACCAGTACCAGGCAGTTTTGATGACTGCTGCTGTGTAGTACAGTTTAATATCTGGTGTGGCTAAGCCACCTTCTCTAGCATGTCTTTTCATTAATACCCTAGATACTCTAGACCTCTTGTTTTTCCAGATGAATTTTGTTATTATTTTGTCCAGCTCAGTAAAATAATTTTTTGGTAGTTCGATTGGTATGGCACTGAAGAGATAGATTAATTTAGGTAAAATTGTCATTTTTATTATATTAGCTTGGCCTAAGCATGAGCAACTGATATTTTTCCATTTATTTAGATCTGATTTTATTCACGTGAAAAGTGTTTCATAGTTATGTTCATACAGGCCCTGGGTTTGTCTTGGCAAATAGACTCCCAAATATTTTATAGTGCCTTCAGTAACTTTGAATGGAATTTCTCTTTCTATCTCTTGCTGTTGGGCTTTGTCAGTAATGTATAGGAATGCTGAGGATTTATGTGGGTTTATTTTATATCCTGCAACTTTGCTAAAGTTGTTTATTATTTTGAGTAGTTTTTTACTTGATTCTCTAGGATTCTCTAAATAAATCATCATATCATCTGCAAAAAGTGATAGTTTAGTTTCTTCTTTTCCTATTCTAATTCCTTCAATTTCTTTTTCTTCTCTTATTGCTACAGCTAATGTTTCTAGTACCAAATTGAATAATAGGGGTGATAATGGACATCCTTGTTTCACCCCTGATCTTATTGGGAATGCATCTAGTTTATCCCCATTACAAATAATGCTTGTCGATGGTTTTAGGTAGATGCTATTTATAATTTTGATGAAGGTTCCACTTATTCCTATGCTTTCTAGTGTTTTTAATAGGAATGGGTGTTGTATTTTGTCAAAGGCTTTTTCTGCGTCTATTGAGATGATCATATGCTTTCTACTAGTTTTGTTGTTGATATGGTCAATTATGCTAATAGTTTTCCTAATATTGAACCAGCCTTGCATTCCTGGAATAAATCCTACCTGGTCATAGTGTATTATTCTGGTGCTAAGTTGCTGCAATCTTTTTGCTAATATTTTATTTAAAATTTTTGCATCAATATTCATTAGAGAAATTGGTCTATAATTTTCTTTCTCTGTTTTAACTCTACCTGGTTTGGGTATTAGTACCATATTTGTGTCATAAAAAGAATTTGGTAGGACTCCTTCTTCCCCTATTTTCCCAAATAGTCTACAAAGTATTGGAATTAGTTGTTCTTTAAATGTTTGATAGAATTCACATGTAAAACCATCTGGCCCTGGAGATTTTTTCCTAGGGAGTTCATTGATGGCATGCTCGATTTCTTTTTCTGATATGGGGTTATTAAGAAATTTCACTTCCTTTTCTGTTAGCCTGGGCAGTTTATGTTTTTGTAGATATTCATCCATATCTCTAAGGTTGTCAAATTTATGGGCATACAGTTGGGCAAAATAATTCCTAATTGTTGTTTTGATTTCCTCTTCATTAGAGGTGACCTCACCCTTTTCATTTTTGGTACTGGTAATTTGATTTTCTTCTTTCTTTTTTTTTAATCAAATTGGCCAAAGGTGTATCAATTTTATTGGTTTTTTCATAAAACCAGCTCTTTGTTTTATTTATTAATTCAATAGTTTTCTTGGTTTCAATTTTATTAATCTCTCCTTTGATTTTCAGTATTTCTAATTTGGTATTTAATTGGGGGTTTTCAATTTGCTCTTTTTCTAGCTTTTTCAGCTGTATGCCCAAATCATTGATCTCCTTTTCCCCTATTTTATTCATGTAGGCATTTAGGAATATAAAACTTCCCCTAAGAACTGCTTTTGCTGCATCCCATAAGTTTTGGTATGTTGTTTCATTATTGTCATTCTCTTGAATGAAGTTATTAATTGTTTCTCTGATTTGTTCTTTGTTCCACTCATTCTTTAGAATTAAATTATTTAGTTTCCAATTAGTTTTTAGCTTATTTTTCCATGGTTCTTTATTAAAAATGATTCTTATTGCATCATGATCTGAAAAAGATGCTTCGACTACTTCTGCTTTTCTGCACTGGATTGTGAGGTTTTTATGCCCTAGTACATGGTCAATTTTTGAGTATGTACCATGTACTTTTGAGAAGAAAGTATATTTCTTTTTATCCCCATTCAGTTTTCTCCAGAGGTCTATCATATGTGCCTTTTCTAAAATTCTGTTTACCTCCTTAACTTTTTTCTTATTTATTTTGAGGTTAGATTTATCAAGTTCAGAAAGGGGAAGGTTGAGGTCTCCCAATATTATAGTTTTGCTGTCTATTTCTTCCTGTAACTCCCTTAACCTCTCCTCTAAGAATCTGTATGCCTTACCACTTGGTGCATATATGTTAAGCAATGATATTGCTTCATTGTTTATGGTGCCTTGTAGCAGGATATAATGTCCTTCCTTATCTCTTTTAATTAAATCTATCTTTACTTTTGCTTTGTCTGAGATTAGGATTGCTACACCTGCTTTTTTTACTTTAGCTGAGGCACAATATATTTTACTCCAGCCTTTTACCTTTACCCTATGTGTATCCCCCTGTTTCAAATGCGTTTCTTGTAAACATGTCATATTGTAGGACTATGGTTTTTAATCCATTCTGCTATCTGCTTCTGTTTTGTGAGAATGTTCATCCCCTGCACGTTCAGGGTTATGATTTCTATCTGTGTCTTTTTCTCCACCCTAATTCCCCCTGTTTATGCTTTTATTTCTCCCTTTCCCCTTCTCGTCCTCAACAAAGTTTTGCTTTTGACCGCCGCTTTCCTCAGTTAACCCTCCCTCTTTATTCCCCTCCCTTATCTTACCGTTACCCACTTGCTACTTCTCCTCTCCCTTCTGACCATCCCCCTCCCTTTTTCCCCTCTTCCCCTCCTACTTCCCGTAGGACAAGTTAGATTTCTAAACTTATCAGGGTATGTTATTCCCTTCTTGATCTAGATCAGATGACAGTAAAGCTCAAATACTGCGCTTCTCCCTCCCTTCTTTCCCTCTACTATAATATGTTTTTGTGCCACTTCATTTGGTGTAATTTACCCTTTTCTACTACCTCCTTACCGCTTCCCTCATAGCCCTCCCTTTATATCTCTTACTTATATTTTATATCTTTACATCAGTTAATTTATACAGGCATTCACAACCTATGTATATCCCTTTCATTTGTCATAATAGCTGTACCATTCTCAAGAATGACTTATATATAAAACATACATAAGATGATATAATCCCACATAAAGATGTAAACAACCTGCCCTTATTGGTTAATAAGGTTTGTGGGGTTTTCCCCCCTGGTTGCCTTTTTATGTCTCTCTTGAGTTTTGTATTTGGAGATCAAATTTTCCATTGAGTTCTGGCCTTTTCATCAGGAAGGTCTGGAATTCCCTTATGTCCATTGCCTTGCCTGGAAAATTTTGCTTAGTTTTGCTGGGTAGTTGATCCTTGGTTGTAGTCCCAGCTCCTTTGCCCGTCGGAATATCATATTCCAATTTCTCCTGTCTTTTAATGTGGAAGCTGAGAGATCCTGCGTGATCCTGACTGTATTTCCACGATATTTGAATTGTTTCTTTTTGGCTGCTTGCAGTATTTTCTCCTTGAGTTTATAGCTCTGAAATTTGGCCATAATATTTCTTGGTGTTTTAAGTTTGGGATCTCTTTCAGGGGGTGATTGGTGAATTCTTTCAATGACTATTTTGCCCTCTGGTTCTAGGACCTCTGGGCAGTTGTCTTTGATAATTTCTTCGAAGATACTGTCAAGGCTCTTTTTTTCATCGTGGATTTCCGGTAGACCAATAACTCTTAAATTGTCTCTCCTGGATCTATTTTCCAGGTCAGTTGTTTTGCCAGTCAGATATTTCACATTTTTTTCTATTTTTTCATTCTTTACGTTTTATTACTTCTTGGTTCCTCATAGATTCATTAGCTTCCACTTGCTCAAGTCTAATTTTTAATGAGTTAGTGTTTACATTTTGCTTTTGAGTCTCCTTTTCCAATTGGTTGATTTTGCCTCTCAGCGTGTGATTTTCTCTCTCTAGATTCTGAATCTCCGTAGCCATTTCGCCAAGCTTATTCTTTAGGGACTTGATTTCATCAGTGGATTTTTTTTCCATTTTTTCCATATTTTATTTTAGCTCCCTAATTTGGTTTTTAAAATCCTCCTTTAGCTCTTCCAGCAGTGCTTTTTGGGCTGGAGACCAGTTCGTATTACCTTTTGAGGTATCTGATGTATCTACAGTATCGTTACTTCCCACTTCCATATTCGTATTTTGATCCTGCCTGTCTCCATAAAAAGAATCTATTGTCCTTGGTTTTTTTGTGTTCTTCTTCATGTTGGTTTGCCTTTTTCTGGCTTTGCAATGAATTTCTACCTTTGGGCCTCAGGGCTTTCTGTCCCAGCTTTCTTATTCTGTGGGTTGTGAGTCTAGAATTATAACCTTCAGTTTCCTGAGGTGTGGGGGAGGGGTCTGGCTCCCTGGCGTCTCACTCCCTGTGGGTGCTCTCCAGCAATTGCTTTTCAGCAATGGTCTCAGCTGTTTGTTGTTTGAGCTGATGTCTGGCACTTCCCCTGGGGGAGCAAGGTTACGTCTGGGCTCCTGGCGTTGACCCCTGCCGACTCTGCCCCTCTGGGACTGATGAACTTCTACTATTTGACCACTGAACCCCCACTACTTTCTGCTCAGTTCCAGCTTTCTCTCTTTTTTTTCCCGAGGAATTCTCTGGGTGGGGAGGGGAGGGATTAGAGCCCTTTACCTGGCCATTGTGTATCCCGGAAGTTCAAGAAGCCGCGTTTAATATGTTTGGGCTGCAAGCCTCAGGATTCGGTATTTCACGGCCAGTGGCGTTGCGCTGCCTCTCGTTGCTTCCACAGACTGCCATCCTGTGTTGGGAGGCCTGGGGATCTTCACCGGTTTCCAGTTTCGGGCACCCAGCTTTCTCCCAGCCAGTCTCCCACGTGGATTTCCCGGCCAGCCGCTTCCGCTTTGGTCTGGAGCCGCTCCGCACCGAGCCCTCTCCAAGCCTACAGGTTCGTGCCTCCGGCTTTTCAGACTCTCCCGGCTTGGAAATTTGCCCCACGCAGACTCCTCGCGGTTTCTGACTCTCTCAAATCTGCTCAAATTCACTTTTTTATAGGAATCTGACAGACCTTGTGAGAGAGCTCCGGTAAGGCGCTGCCTTCATGTGGCCATCTTGGCTCCGCCCCTTTAATTTCATTCTTAAATAACCAATACTTACTAATGAGATGCTTGCTCCTATTGGAAACAATTGAACTTCTTAAACCTTGGAATCCCATTGGAGTTGTTTCCTGTTTTGCATTGATTTTCATGTGGTACTTGCTTTTATTTTAGCAGGTGAAAACCCAGCTTCATAAAGATGTTACATCCTTAATTAAAAAGGCTGAGGAGTTACCGGCCACTCATGTTGTCCCTCCTGGGATATTGGCGCTGGATGGTGAGGGAGCCTTGAGTTCGTGACACATGTGGGTTACTTGAATGAATTAAGGATGTTTAGCCTGGAGAAGAGAAGACTTAGACAAGAAATTATTTAGCAATTATACTTTGGATAATTTTCAAGTCTTAGAAATGCTGGCATGAAAGAGAGGAAACGGGCAAGAGTAGTGGGTCAGAAGTGCAAAAAAACAAAAAACGAAAGAACATTTAGGCTTGAGGCAAAGTAAAAATTTCTTATCTTGGAAAACTGTTAACTTCTCTGGTTTTATTTTTTATCCTGCTACCATGTTGAAGTTATTGTCTCAATTGGTTTATTCCATGATTGGCTGGTGTCAATTTTAAATAAATTAGAATGTTATCACCAAAGAGGGATAGTTTTTGCTTGCCTTTCTTTTTTTTTTCTCTTATCTTATTGCTATCACTGGCATTTTTAGACCTATGTCAAGTAACAGTGAGGAAAGGACAAATCTTCACTTCACCCCTGTATTTACTAAGAAACTTCTTGTGTTTTACCCATTGCATATAGTCTACCTGTTGCTAGATTGGGATTTTAGATATGTTTTCTTTATCATATTAAAATAGTTCTATGCTTATGCTTTCATGAATACTTTTATAGCATATCTGAGTGTTGTACTTCGTCGAAGGAGTTTACTGCATCTATTGATGTAATCACGCTGTTGGACGTGTTTTTAGTTTTCATATGATTAATGATGTTAATTTTTTAAATACTGAACCATTCTTGCATCCCTTGTATAAATCCCAATTGGTCATGATTTTTTATATGTTTCAATAGATTTTTTGCTAGGTTCTTATTGAAAAAAGTTTGAATCAGTTTTATTATCTTGGTCTATAATTCTTTTTTTTTTGCTTTATCCTTCCCTGGCTTAGGTATTAGACCATATAATGCTTGCAAAAGAAAACACACACACATACACACACACACACACACACACACACACACACACCCGTAATGATCTGAGCTTTCTAGTAGCAGAATGGGGTCCACCAGGAGGTAGTGGCTTCCCCCTCACTGGATATCTCTAAACAAAATCTAGTTGACCATTTGTTTGGCAAGTTGTAGAAGGATTTCTTGTTTAGGCATGATTTATACTAGCCCATCTCTGAATCACTCTCCATTTTGAGAGTCTGTGGAGCTGAGTCCAGATGTTAGCCTAGAGGGTAAGGCAATTGTCCAGAGTCTTTTGACTCATTGGGAGCAGGGCCAGGATTTAAGCCCAGGACTTCTGATGCCACCCGATCCCATGTTCTTCCCACTGCACCGTCTTGCCTTAGGGTCCCAAGCCTGCAGGCAGTCTGTAATTTCTCAGATATAATTGCCGACAATGTAGTGATGCCAACGTTGGGACTGTCTCCAGGAGGTAGTGTTTCATTCACTGTCGCTTGTTCTTCCAGACTTGTAATCTACTACATTAAAATGTCGTTCTACAGATATGTAATTAAAGGCTTACCCACTACTATTTTTGCTACATGATTTCGTTGTGTTACTTTTTTCAGTTTCTCTCTTCCCTGAATTCTGCGGTTCGGCTTTCAAGAACCAAGCACAATGACAGGGCCGGATGACTGCCAAGACCCAGCTCTTATCTCCATTTGGGTTTGTCTTTGAATTATAACCATAGTCCTTGCTTAAACGCTGCCTTTACCAAGAGCAGGGCTTCATTCCGAGATACTTGTTAGATTTATTGAGGCAGCCTGGTTATATACAGAAATCTTTCAGTTCATCACATTTTTATGGAGGGTCTGCTGTGGTCAGGATGCTTCATTAGTTATGAAGGGGTGACCTCTGCACCTGAAGAGCTTACAGGCTAGGTGAGGAGATTAAACATACAGTTAGTGCCTCAGTGTCCTTAATTGGGAGCTCCTTGAAGGCAGGAACTGGTTTTGTCATTCTTTGCATCCCCAGTTCTTAGCACAATGCTAGGCACACAACAGGAGTGAATGGGACTTGATGTCTATCACACTTAAAATTGTTGACTTAAATGAGAGGATTAAGGGCATGTTGCTTAAGCTTCCTTGACTCCCTCCCTCTTTTTCCTCAACGTTTCTGCGTTCTTATTTGTGTTTTTTCTTCCTTCTGGTCCTGTAGGAAGGGACAGCTCCTACTCCAGCTGATGCTAATGCCCCAGCCTTGCCTTCAATTCCATTTGCTCTCACTTCCTTTTTGCCCCTACAGTCATCCCTTCTTTTTAATGTACACTTAAAGCCTTGTTCTCCACTGGCTTCTTCCATTCTGCCTACAGATGTACCCAGGTCTACCCAATCCTAAAAAAAAGATTCTCCTTTCTATCCACCTATCCAAGGCAGGTGGTTGGTGCATTGGATGACGTGCCGGCCCTGAGTTCAAATTTGACCTCAGACACTTACTAGCTATGTGATATTGGAAAGTCTTTTAATGGCTATTTGCCTCAGTTTTATCATCTGTAAAATAGGATAATAACAAACCTTGGGTTGTTGTGAGGATATTGTTGTTCATCCTTCATTCTCTAAGAGGACCATGACATCAGAAAAGTGACTTGCAAGTGAATTAGATTTGGGTGAAGCAGGGCTGGGCAAAGTCACCAGCCTCACTTCCACCTTGGGAGCCTTCTGGGTCCAATGACAAGATATAGATCGGGATAACTGGCAATGGCTCCTGTGAGGATCAAGTGAGATAATGATTGTAAAGCACTGGCACATGGGAAATACCACATAAAATGTTAGCTACTATTATAGAGTGCTAGACGTGGGGTCGGGAAAACCTGAGTTAAAATCTGAAGTCAGATGCTTACTAGCTAGGTGACCCTGGGCAAGTCACTTAATCTTCTCCTGCCTCAATTTCCTCATATGTAAAATGGGAATGGTAATGCTATCTATGTCCCAGAGTTGTTGTGAAAATAAAATGAAATTGTGTTTGCAAAAAGTGCTTTGCAAACCCGAAAGCCCTATATAAATGCTAGTTATTATGATTTCTACAGCTTCCATATACTTTATGCTACCATTGGACTACTGACATTCATGGGACATTTCTCTACGCCTTTGCTGTCACTCTTCCTTTGTTCTAGAATGCCTTTCCCCTGCTCTGCACCTATTGGAATCCTATCCATTCATTCTTCAAAACTCAGCTCCGATGACACCTTTCCAGATCCCCCTAAATGCCGATGCTTTCCTTCAGGGCTTACCTCCAGTTTATCCTGTTGGTATCTTGTGAGTGAGGGGTTGTTTGTATGTTGTCTTCCCCATTGGATTGGGAGCTCCCTGAAGGCGGGGACTGTTTTTGTCTTTTTCTTGGTACAATGAGTGGCACACAACAGGTACTTAATAAATGCTTGTTGACATGACATCTCCACCACTAAGCCTTCTTTTCAAGCACTTTTGCCTCTCTCCTGTATTTATTATGTAATATTTTGTATCATTGTTATTTGTGTCATACTTTCCCCACTCCCACTCCCATAATACTAAGCTTCAAAAACATGGGGACAATATTTTTGCTAAACTTTGTGTCTCCCTTCCGTAGCATCTGATAAAACACTCTGCATACAGTAAGCACTTAATAAATGCCTGCTAAGTTGGAGCATTTTTAGTTATGTCAAATATCAACTGCTCCTTTTTATTTGTATAAATATCTACTTGTGTGCACTGATTGTGGGAGAGAATTTTTCCTAACCTTCCTTTCCTGTCTCCTGCTTCCCTGGTATAATCCTCTTCCTCTCTAGTATCCATTCTTCTCTTAATGCCACCAGGACATCACAGAACCACTCCCAGGCCTCTGTCTAATTAGACTTCATCTGTGACCCTTGATAATGAGAGGGTTCAAAGGAGACATATATATCATTTCCTCATTTTCAAATGTAAGTGGTTTATTCTTGTTTAGTCCCTTGTCATTGTTTATTCATGTTTACCTTTTTTATGTTTCTCGTCACTCTTGTGTATGAACTTCAAAGTTTTGTGCAGCTCTGATATTTCATCAGGAATGCTTGGAAGGTCTTTATTTCATTAAAAATCCATTTTCTCCCATGTAGCATTATACTCATTTTTCCTGGATAAGTTATCCTTGGATGTAAGCCAGTACCATTTGCTTTCTGAAATATCATATTCCCAATTCTCTGCTTCTTCATACTGGTGAGTGCTAAATTGTGTGTGATCCTGACCGTGGCTACTCAGTACGTGGAGTCTTTCTTTCTGGCTGCTTGAAGAATTTTTTCTTTGACCTGGAAGCTCTGGATTTTGGCTGTGATATTTCTGGAAGTTTTAATTTTGTGATTTCTTTCAGGAGGTAATTGGTGGGTTCTTTCTCTTTCTAATTTGCCCTCTGCTTCTAAGAGATCTGGGCAGTTTTTTTTTTAAGATTTCTTGCACTGTTATACCTAGGCTTCTTGTTGCTGCTGTTCATGGCATTCAAAAAGCCCAATGATTGTTCATTTTTTTTCCTTGACCTGTTTTCTAGGTCACTTGCTTTTTCAGTCTTATGACCTTGTTTTAATATTTCTTATTGCCTCATGGAGTCATTGGCTTTTATGTGGCCCATTCTAATTTTCAGGGAATTTTTTGCTTAGGCAAAGCTTTGTACCTCTTGTGCCAAGCTGTTAATTCCCTTTCCAATTCTTTCTCCTATGGCTCTCATTTCTTTTCCTTTTTTTTCCCCTCACGTGCTCTCATTCCATTTATAAAAACATTCTAAACTCTTTAAAAAATTATTGCTTCATCTCTTCCAAGAATTCGAGTTGAATTTGTGCCTAAGCTGTGTTATTCTTTGAGACTTTGTAGATGTTTTAGAGTTGTTCTTTTCTCCGTTTGTGTCTTTAGCTTCCTTGCCAGTATAATAGCTCTTTACAGTGGGATTCTTCTTTTTTCTCCTTGTGCTCATTCTTCCAGACTGTTTCTTGACTTTAGACTGGTTGTCAGGGCTGAATTCTGCCACACTTCCAAAAGGAAGTTCTGGGATGGTCCTTTTGTTGATTTCTTGACATATGAGTGTTGTGTTATTCCAGGATCTCAGGGACAGGCTGGGTATCTGTAAGCTTTCAGTGCTCCCAAAGTGGTCTACAATCCAGGGCAAAGTCTGATTACATCACTTCCCCCTCCCCCAACCCCCCTCAATTCAGGTCTGAACCTGTAAGTTCTTGACCAAAATTTGGCTCTGAGCAACAGTGGAAAGCTGCTGAACCCAGCCCTTATCAGCAGCTGGAAACTTTGTCGGTTCAACATGACAGACCTCATCTTTGGTCTGGGATTCCTGTCCTGGTTATTCCTCTACAGGTAGGGCTAGATGTTGGAACTGAGGCCATGGTCTACTCCAGGGGTCTGGACCATGCTGTTGCTTTTTGGCTCTGAACTTCCTCTTTTCTCTGTATACCTCCCTGGGCCCACCTACTTTGACACCACTCCCAGGTGTAAATGTCCTCCTCAGTACACTTTGTATTTGTGATCCTGAACTGGGTAGTTGGTGACATAGCTGCACTTGGCATCTGTCCCTGTAGTGGGCACCCTGGCATGAGTCTGAGACTTTTTTTGCCTGGTGTGGTGTGCTGGGGTGCTCCTCGTCCACAGTGTCCGCAGACCTGTCTGCCTCTCTATGTCAACTGGTTCTGGACAGATAACTCCCTATGGCTTTTTAGTGCATTTCCCCATCAGGAACTGGTCTGGGGCATTTTCTGCATCTGTTCAGAAGATCTGTTTTTCTTTTTGAAGGCTTGCTGTTCTGTTTCCTATTATTCCTCCATCTCAATTCAGTCCCTCAGTTCCCATCATTTACAATCCTGCAGCCAGTTGAAATGAAATAATCCCTACTCTCATGGAGCATACATTCAACTGAGAGAGACAACTTATACATAAATAAGCACATAAATTAGAAATACAAACTGTTATATATGAGATAACTAGCAAGGGAAGCCACTTGCCATTGGTATGATCAGATAGATGGGTACAACATTTATGGTGTTTGTCCTTTGCTCTCGAAGAGGACCATGACATCAGGGAAATGATGGCATGACTTGCAGTTGACTTTGATTTGAGGGAGGTCACCAGCCTCACTTTCTCCTCCAGGGGCGTCTGGGTCCAGTGGCCTGATATTAAATGCTTACTGTGTGCCAAGCACTGTGCTAAGTGCTGGGGATTCATATCCAAGCAAAAAGGATAATCTCTTTCCTCAAGGGAGAGGATGACACATAAAGGAGAGCTGGAAAGTGAGGGGTGAGGATGGAGACAAGGCGGTGCTGGTACTGTGACCTGAGGAAGAGATGAAGTGGAAGTACATTGAAGGCAAGGCCGATGCAAAAGTACAGAGACAGGTGATAGAGTGCCGTGTATGGGGAATAGAGAGAAGGCAAGTTTGGCTGGATTGTAGAGTTTCAGAAGTCATGTATAACCAGGCTGGAAGGATAGGACGGGATCAGGTTGTGGCTTTTAACGCCCAACAGAGAAGTTTACATCTTATTCTAGAGACAATAGGGAGCCACTGGAGTTTATTGTGTAGGGGAACAATATGGTCAGATCCGCACCTGAGGAAAATTGCTTTGACTATTGTGTGGAGGATACATTGGATTTGGGAGGGACTTGGGGCAGAGAGATCACTTAGGTGATTTTTACAATATCCCAAATGAGATTGAACTAGAGTGGTGGCTTTGTGGATAGAAAAAGAGAGTCAGATTTGAGAGATGTTGTGGAGGTACAAACAACAGTCCATGTCCTCAAGAAGCTTCCAATCTAACAAAGAGCCAAGGATAATGAACACTAAGGTCTCTGAATTTCAAAGACTGAAGAATGGAAGTGCCATCAAGAGAAACATGATTTTTTTCCCTAAACATTGTGGTGGATTTGGGGAGAAATGTCTATTCTGGATATGGCGGGTTTGAGATATTTCTGTGTCTTCTAGTTTGAAATATCCAAAAGGCCATTGGTGATGTGGGACTTAAGGGTGAGAATAAAGACTGGGGATGGCTATGTACATTTGTGAATCCTCTGAATTAAAATTATAATTAACTCCGTGAGAGCCAACGAGGTCACCAAGAAAGAGAATGTAGAGAAAAAGGAGAGCACAGAACATGTCATGGGGAACAAAATACTATGATAAAGCCTCAGGTAACCAGTTCATTCATTTGGATGGCTTGTTCTGGGGAACAGAGTTTTATTGGAAACCCACTTTGTCCTGAAAGTTCTCTTTGTTGAAAATATAAAATGTATTGGTCCACTTTTTTGCTTTTGGAAGTATAGCATGTTGGATGTGATTGAATCTCTTACAGTGTCCCAGAGGCTTCATTCTTTACAGTGATCATTATTCTACAACACAGTGTCCTCACCTGCAGGCTGGGTGACCACAGCCTGTTGCAGTAATACAGAAGGGAATGCTTTTCGGGTAGGGGTTGGACCAGATGGTCTCTGATGCCCTTCCTGAATGTGTGGTGTTACCAGCATATTCTGTAGAAACTATGGAATTTAAAGAAAAACTCTAGCATTTCATTATTTTTGTGTCAATTCTTCCTAAAATTTGGAGGGAGAAAAAATTCTACTTAATGAGCTTTCTAGTTAGATGGATTTGAGCTAATCAAGGTTTTATTCTTTTCTCCTCTCTATAGGGTTAAAGACACACACACACACATACACACACACACACACACAGAGTTCATTATAAAGTTTTCTATTTTACTCAAATCGTGTTCTGGTGAAGAGGCTGTTTTTGTGGTAAGGCTCAAAGATTAATATAAGAACACCAGAAGTAATGTGTGACTGGCAGAAGTATTCAGAAAACTAGCTGCTTTTAAACCTATGAGAAGTGGAGAAGGAATAATAAGTGCAAAGATAAGGAAGCATGCTTGTTATATAATAACCACTGCCATCCCTCCATCATCACCAAGTTAAGTCATTCCGCCTCTCGCTGATTTGCAGCTGCAAGCAATTGGACTGATTTTCTTTTACTCTGGTGATTTGCAGCCATTTAGTTAAAGGCACTATCAGAGCCATAACTAAGAGAGGACAATCAGAGTTTTGCCACATGGCGCTGAAATTTAGAAGGCACAAGACTAAAATAATTATTTAAAAAGATTCTGCAATACTGAAATTTGTTACTTTAACATTTTGACACATATGCATTACTTTAGCAGCGTAGAAACTAGGCTTAGCCCGTAGTTAGCAAGAATAATTAGTTTAAAATAGTAGGCTATCAGATAGCATACTTCCTCTCCTCCCTGGAATGTTTTGCTCTATTCCCTACTTGGTAGTAATCTTCTCCTTATCTAGTGTCTTGTGGTGCCTTGAGGTCTCTTGCTAGATGGGGTAAGGGTCTGTTGCCCTCAACCAAAGTGCAGAGAGTTTCCCAAGTTCTCCCCTCCCAAATTTCCTTTTCGCATTATCTTCACATCATGAATTCCAAAACTGATTTGAAGACACATTTAATGCTGCTTGCTGTAGGCCCCAAAACTGCTAGTTATAGTTCTGGGTATTACACTCATCAACTGTGTGTGTTTGATAATTTTTCCCTATTGTATTATAAGTATCATTATCCACAAATAATTAGCAAGTACCTCTTATAGATAGACTACTGTGCTGGCCTTCTGGGGGTAGTACAAGTTCTACTTCTTCCTTTAGGGAGCTTACAACCCAGTTTGGGAGACATATAAAAAGATACTTAAGAGAATATTGGGATAGTTACTAATTGAAGAGTACAGACAAATAATGTAGAAATTCAAGGGAATGACAAAACCCAGATTTTTTGAAGCTTCCTGCTTCTATCTGTGTGGAATAGTTGATGAATTAAAATCAGAGGCATCTCAGGTAGAAAGTAGAAAGGATTTTATTATGATCCCCTGGGAAAGGGCAACTCAGGCACCAAGAACACCATGGGTCCTCTCAGTGTCAGAGCGTGCTGAGCACAGAAAATTCAGGTTCTTTTATAGGAACCTAACCACGATTTCCTCCCCCCTTCTTCCTCTCAGTTCAAAATTACAAGCCTTGAGGGTACAATCTGGAAAGGGATAAATCTACCCCAGTGACAATGACAAAGAACAAATTTTGTGGTTATTTTTGACAAGTAGGTGACAAACCTAACCTTCCCACCATTCTTACATCTGTAACAGATGGTGAACCTATTCTCCCACCATTCCTACATCTTCCTGGTCTTTCCCGAACATTTCTCACATCTGGCCTTCTGGCCAGATGTTTGCATCTATCCTTTCTTTTGGGCCCCTCGCCCTTCAGTAAATACACAGGATGTAAGCATCCTATGTCCTATTCTTATTCTCAGGGGATCCCATGGTCACTAACTTGTCTTCCCAGGTCACTAACTTGTCTTACAGAAAAACTTAAGGAGAAAGCTGAGTTTTAGATTTCATGAGAGGCCTTCACTATCTCACTCATACCTATGGAAAATTTTGGGGAAAGGACTTTAATTTTTCCTTCTGGGGGTCACCAAATCAAATCAACAAGCATTTTAGAAGTATTTATTATGTGTCAGGCACACTGTGCATTAGAAACAACTTTAACTGTGTATGACACTTCTCCCCAAGTTCATTGAGACTGTAATTCAGGGTAATTAGATTAAATAAATACACAAGTGAAAAAAAAATCAACCAATATAAATATTAACTCATGGAAAGAGAGTTCCACAGGCAGGGTTCTCCAACTTGGATTAGTATGGCCTTACTCGTGAACATTTCACAGTAAAAAGGAATTAGTTAATAGATGTACCTGTAAGCCAAAAGCAGTCTGGATTCTAGATTCAGACATCCTGAAACTTTTAACTAAGTTCTGTTTAAAGAATGTGCAAATTAATGGGACAGCCGAGGGGCCATTCACGGGAAACAAAAGGCTCTGTTCATTTCCCCAGGTAGAATAAAAAACCTTGGTGCCAAAGGAACAATGACTCTTTGTACCATCTGTTGGATCCATATGGTTTTTAATTCATTGTGAGCACTCTGTTGACTATTTTCTAACTCTGTCTCAGTTTTTCTTTCTTTGAGCAAACAATCTGGTCTTTTAAAAAGGAACTTGTGCAGAGCTTGTGTTATAACATCTTTTACCCTTGATGCCACTAGTAGGCAAATGTACTGAAGTCTGAATATGGTTATGTGAAAAGTTCATTTTCATGGAAGCCAGGGAGACCTATTTGTGACCACCTGCGGTATAGAGCAGGAGAGAGGTACACCCCACACTTTAAAATGCTAAATTCTTCCCTCACAAGTTTCTCTTCTTATGGCAACATCGATTCCTGGGGAGAAAACATACTGGGGTATGGGTCTTTTCTGGAGAATGGAGAATTAGATTCTATGACAATTTGAATCACACAATTTGTCTTTTTTAACTTCATTGATTTTGATTTTTTAAAAACACAGCTATCAAGCAGAGTAAGGCAATGTACCCAATGGTTTTCTTCTCTCCAGCTGAACAATGGGAGTGAATGAGAGTCCCAGTGTCTGAAAAGTGAATTGGAATTTCCATTATTGCTATCAAGTCACTTAACCACTATCTGTCTCAGTCTCCCCATCTGTAAAATGAAGATAGCACCTACTTCCCAGGGTTGTGAGGATAAAATGAGATTATTTAATATATGTGTGTATGTATATACACAATATATGTATAATATATATTCCCTTTAAAATCTCAAAGTGCTATATAAGTGTGTTGGTGGTTATTGTTATTAAAATTGCTTCTACATTCTGAGTTGGCTCCTAAATGGTTAGAGATGTTCTCTCTGTTTAATTCCAGGGATGGATCAAGAATATCTCTCTCTGGTTTTATAGACTGTATGTTTATGAGGTGGGCAGTGAGGGTGGAACAGTAGATAGAATACAGAACTGAAGTCAGGAAGACCTGAGTTCAAATGTGACCTCAGACACTTACTAGATTTATAACCTTGGACAAGTCACTTGACCCTGTTTGCCTTAGTTACCTCTTCTATAAAATGATTTGGAGAGAGATGGCAAACCACTCCAGTATCTTTGCCAAGAAAAGCCCCAAAAAGGGTCATGTAGAATTGGATACAACTGAAGACAATTAAACAGCAACAGTAGTGTTTATGGGGCTTCAGGAGATACATTTTCCACATTGGCTTCTGGCTTAGGATTTCTAAGTTAACCTCATGGGGTTGGAGGATCATATAGTCCTTCTGCCATTGGGGTCAGGCGTATAGATTTAGCTCCTAAGACAACATATATTGGAAAGGAGGAAGTTCTGAAATATTTCTGGTCTCCTGCAGAGTTTTCCCTATGATGATGACTACTGGACTTAGTTGAGATGCTCATTCGTTTTCTGATGTGGCTTAATGACCACTTTGAAATCTCTAAACATCTTTAGTTCAAGGTAGCTGGGTCAGTTTGGAAAGATGACAGCCCTGGGAAGACAAGTTAGGACTGGGAATTGCCATAAACCTTCCTGTCCCTACAGGGGAAATGTACAATTTCTACATCACCTTCTATGACTCTCTCTGGCAACCCTTTCCCCTCTCATCTAAAGCTGAAGTGCGGGGAAGGAGAACCAGAAGGTTCATCCCTGAGACCCAGAAAGGGGTTCAACGCTCTTAGGGAATCATCTTATATGGTACAGTTTCAGGCACCTCCAGTGGAAGTCACTTTTTTGTGGCTAGTGATGATCATAACTTGAACAAGGCAAACACTAGTGACCAGTGAATGAAAACTAGAGGGTGAAGTCCCCCATGTATTGAGGATGAGCTGTGTGACATTAGAAACCAAAAGCAGCTGTGAGGATTAAGAATCCTCCGCTTCCTGGAGCTTCCTTTCAAATGCTTTCCAAAGGATACAACCCCACATTCCAAATTAGTTGTTCTGTAAAAACAAACAAGTATAAATGAGAGAAAAGAAAAGAAAGGAGGTAAATACATTCTCTCCATTGTTCGCCCCCCCCACAATAGTATTGAGTTTGCAAAATTTATCAAGCAATCTTACTGAGAATTTCCCTTTGTCAGAAGTTAAAAAAAGTTCTATGTACATATATATGTATATATAGGGAACTTTATATTTGTGTGTATATAAAGTTCCATATATATGAAAAATACATATATATATATACATATATATATATATATATATATATATATATATACATAATGTATGAGAATTCAATTTAGAGAATTTAGAAAACCTCTCTTAGGTTCTCTAAATTGCTGCATACAGCAATGCAGCTTATTTTGAGAGCCTTCTGACATTCAAGCTGAGAAATCTGATCCCTTTTTTCTCTCCTCCACCCAAACTTATTTCATGGGATATGCCAATTTTCAGGTAACATAAGCACCCACTGTTCCTGGAGGTTTCTTTTAATTCTAGAGGAGCAGTGGGTTGGCTGGAAAGCATTTTACTGCATTTCATTGGCATGTAGACTGTATACATTGGCATCATCTTCGAGCAGACGCATATCTCCCTGTCTTTTTCCCTACTGAATCCAGAAATGCAGTTGGCCTGTGGTGCCTCAGAACAACTTGAATCTCATTCAGATGGGGCTCTGGCAAAAGTCTAGCATGACAGAGCTTACTCTAAGTGGCCACCATGACTTAACGAACGGCCACGGAAGCTTTGGCTCCTGGCTCTGCATTCTAATATCCCCTGCATGAATGATGCCGAAGCATCGCTTTCAGAATGGAATATGTGTATATATGTAAGCATATATATATACCATATGGCTTTTCTTCCTGTAGTTTTCCTCCTTCTTCTTTGTTTTATTGTAGGTTCGGGATACTCACCGCTAGAAGATGACGAAGATGTGTTTTCATACCCTAGACAGAAAGGTGAATGCTTTGCTTGTATGCTAATGGAATTCTGCTGATGCCAGGAACATTATTCTCTGCCCCCTTCTGAGCAGACAGAAATAAAGTGACCACAGGGCATGCTTAAGTTCTGGTGAGACACATGCACAAAGGAGAGCTGTGGAGAATGTCAAAGTGTTCCTCACCTGCTGGTCATTTTATTCTCCTAAGTCAGTTTCTTCTGTATTACTCTTATTCCTACCAGGACGTTCTATGGCTTATGAAATGAAAATCAAGCTGAGAGGAGTCTTTCCCCGATTCCTGCATTCTACTGAGAATGGTTGACAGTTCCTAAGTCAGGGGAAATGGAATATGGAAGTGGTGCCACAAAGGCCCTGGGAATAAGGAAGCTTGATTTTCATAAGCTGGTTGAGAATGCTGGTTTATCGGTTGATCAGTAAACCAACCAACAAGCAGTTATGATGCACCTGCAGTATGTCAGGCACTGTGCTAAGCTTTGGAATTACAAAGTCTAAAGTGACACAGTTCTTGCCCTTAAGCAGTTTATATTCCATTTTAATCCCTGAAATGTGGAATTAAGTATACACCCCAGAGAAAATATAGCCTGGGAAATAACCACACTCACCTCAAATTAGACAAACAGTTCAGGCAATTCCAATTAACTAAATCCTCCTCCCCTTACCACCAGGACCAGGTAAGTGTGCTTGAAAAGGGGCATTGCTTGCTGCTTTTTTTTTAACTTCAGGGAAACCCGGGACAAAGACAGAATGTATGTGTTTGCATTCTGGCTCCTCTCCAGTGGGGATAATTTGAGGAAAATTAGTTAACAAAGTTCCACCGTGGCATTTTCCCCAAGGAACCTGTCCACATTTTGGCAAGAGGACAGTATATTGCACTGTTCTGCTAAATTTAACATCTTGGAAGTATTAAAGTAACTCATGCTAGCTCCGAAACAAGTAAAATCCCACAAGTCGGAGCTTCACAAGCTTTCCAATATACTGAAATGCATTTGGGGGAAAAATCAAATAACTATGGGAAGAAGTATGGCATGCTGGATATAGAGGACTGGAGAGGCAGGAAAACGTGGGTTCAAATCCTGTTTCTGCCCTGTCTGTAAGTCACTTAACCAGTCAGTGCCCCTAGCAACTCTCAATTAAAGTTAGAGAATGTTTGCCTCACTGGAAACTCTTCACACCAAATAAAGTCAAACTCTGATACAAAACAACACAAAAACTCTTCCTTGAATTACTCTCTTCATAAAGTTGTGACTTTTAAGTATAAATAAAATTTTAAATGAATAAAAAATAAATAAAATTTTAAATTTTAAATAACTGTCTATGACAGATTTAATGTGGTGGCTTGGCTACCGGGGGAATTCAGGAAAGCACTGGGAATCCAGAAAGCCTGGGGGATAGATGGACTGTTCTGGTTAACTGCATCTCCTAATTCTAAGAGGTCAATACCAAACCTTTGTTGTTGTTGTTGTTGTGATAACTATTGTTAATTAACTAAGCATTAAAAACAAAACCTTTCTTGTGGTTTTTGGAACCTTTGTTATTGAATACTTAAAATACATTAGTGCACATGTCTTGTGTTTAGTAAATACTATGTGGTGAAAATAATTGAATCTTTCCTCCATGATTAAGAGTCTCAGTGCATCATTCTGAACTTTAAATCATATGGTACAGAACTGGAGATGCAAAAAGTATAGGAGACTGGTCCAAATGAATACTAACCCAAAACCACCCTGTGTTTTATGTACACACATGTATGTATGCTGTATGTGTATATATATATATACACACACATATATACATATATACATATATGCATAGGAATGTATGAATACATGTGTATATGTGTATATACATAGTTATACATATACATACACACATGTTTATATTTGCCCATTTCTCATTAAAAAAACAGACCAAGAAAAAAACAACATATAGATGCCTTGGGAATTTTTCTAACTTTATCCCTGATTGATATGTCTTTTTAAAAGAAAGTCCTTCTAACCTCTGTGTAAATACACTCTCAACTCACTTTATGCCAATGCTTATGTCTGAAAAATTGAATTCAAGTCATTCAGCTGAAATATTAATTACTGTCATTGTAATGTTGGTTGGTAACCTGGAAAAACATCATCTCAAAGAGCTGCCTTGTAAAAAGTAAGCCAATCTGATAGCTGAGGTTTGAGCAGTAAAAAGAACACAAGAGGTTTATCCATGCATATTAAAAAACAGCATGTTATTTGGATATTATGCTGCCATCAACGCTGGGTGAGACCGAAGGTAAGTCTAGAAGTGTGACACCTACTAAGTACGCGCTGCATCAAGATCTCTGGGCTTGCTTTTCCGGGTAAGGGCAGGACACCGTACTATGCATGTTTTTCTTCTGAAATAATTTTATGTGTAGTTTAGCAGAAGTGTATAGCATAACATTAATTTAAAATAGAGAGCAAACTGTTGATCCTGCCTTCAATGTCCCCTTTTTTTATAGCACATTTTAAGCTTTCCTTTAAAGACGTAGAAGATTCTTTGTAGAAAGGGTGAGGCCAGAATTAAAAGTTGATTTATTCAGTCTGGAGGGTTAGGAAAAGAAGGGAATAAGCATTTATCTGGAGCCTATGATGTGCCAGGTACTCATTGCTTTTGCAGTTATTATCTTATTTGATCCATTAGAAGCCATTAGAAGGAATAAATGAGCAAAGGGACCATAAGGAAAATCTTTTCTTCAGTGGGGAATTTCGAGTCTTTGCTTAGCACCCCCAGCTCTGCTGGTGATTTGGACATGCTCTTTCCTTCCTGGGACCTCCCAGTGCAGTTGGTCTGCACCAGTGCACTTAGCACATGTTCTAATCTGCATTCGAGTTCATTTGTGTCCTAGAATGTGAATTTAAACCCGATCAGGCCATGTCTAAAGAGCACTTAGCATCTCTGGTCCAATCAGACACTCGTCTACTGAGAGTTATAGCACAGAAGGAGGCCATTTATGATATACTTTTTCTTGGGTCTAGATTTCATCAATAGAGGGGATTCCCGGTATGGAAACACCCTCGACTGATGTAACTCGGCAACACTTTTGTAATTTATAATCTTGGTTTCTGGGGCACAGAGACCTGGTCACACATCTAGAATGTGGCAGAGGCCCTGAGGACTTGAACTGAGGCCTTCTTGACTCCAAGGCCTGACATCTTTCTCCCACACCATGTTGCTTCTTATAAATTCTATACCTAGTATATTTTAAATTTGTATATATGTATATATTATATATACACGCACATGTACAATATATATATATATATGTGTGTATACATATACATACATACATATGCATATATATTATACATTGAGCCTTTAGAGGGATAAGGAGTGAAACTTTGGAAACACAAGATTTGAGTTGGAATGGACTTAGCGGCCATCTAGTCCTAGTCCATACCTGGAAAAAAAAGTCCCTTCCAAAATACTCGAGATCATCCTGAATTTACTGGAGGTGTTTCAGGAAGAAAAATACGCTATCTTCCGTCTGTTTCATTTTTAAATAGCGCTGTTTGTTTGGAAGCTTTTAAATCAAACATAAATTTGCCTTCATGCAAATTCTACCCATGGCTCCTAATTAGGCCTTCTGGGGTTAAACAGAGTTAATCTTATTTGTGTTACATATCATAGCCCTTCAGATTCTGGAAAGCAACTCTTACATCCCCTGAAAGTGTTCTCATGTCAAGGCCAAGTTTTCGTAGTTTCTTCACCGGCTCCTCAGCACAAAGTCCCCTTGTGGGACTGTAGATACAGAGAGGGGGACCCACCGTGTGCATATGAGCTCAAGCGAACTCTTAGCTCTTGCCGAAGTGCCGAAATCGTCATTCCCACGTGAGACATCCAATTGCTCATCATTGGCCTTGACTTTGGGACACAGAAATAAATACTTGCTGCATATTACGGGATGCTTGTGTCTGCTAAGGGAGATGATAAGACACTAATGCTGCTAAGGGCAATACTACACACGATGGGAGGTCGTTGCTTTCTCTGGCTGAGCAGGTGTGTTAAAGCCAGTCTGGACATGCCCGAATGAACACTGATTCTCTACACACTCGCTGTCCACATGGTGGCACCCTTACTCCACACCTTAGAAAGCTCAGGTGCTCACGGCCCGGGTGATGAGCTAGACCTCAGTGCTGAAATGGAATAGTGAGGGTAAAGGTCAACAGGTTTATACCAGCTGGTTGACCTCTTCCCTGGTAGGTTAATCATTCAGAATCAGTGCATTCCCCAATGAGGGATTTTCCATCTCAGATCTAACATTGCTTAGTTTCCTTCCCCTGTCCCCCATGACAGAGGGGGAAAGAGACATGATTTTGTATGGTCAGCAACCAAGGGGAAAAATACTGGATATTCATTAGTCAGCAACCTTCCAGGTCTGCGATTTAATATCAGGGAGATATTGTCTCTCTGGGCCTTTCTTTTCTCCTCTTTAAAAAGGGGGGAATTGATTACTAAATACTAGATTCTGCCCCTTGCAGCCCTAAATTCCTGGTTCTGTGATGTTTGGGGAGCATGCTTTGACTGCAGCTCTCTACGTAGGCTCCTGTGGTGTAAGTTCCCAGGGAAAACTTATGATCGTGGTGGCCATCCTCTACCATTGATGCTCTAAAAGAAGTTAAGCCAAATGAATTGATGGCTGAACCTTCTGTTTACAACAAGGCCTTTTTTTAAGAAGTTTGCATATATTGAGGGTAAACCCAAAGTCACTCAGCCAGCCAATGTTTATTGAATGCCTGCTCTCTACATAACACTATGCTTGGAACTATGTGGCATGTACAAAAATGTGATTGGGTAGTGAGAAGAGGGCTGGAATTGAAAGGGAGGAAGCCTGAGTTTCAGCTAATATGACTTAGTGGATAGAGTGTTAGAAATGAAATCAGGAAGACCTAAGTTCAAATCCTGACTCTGATACCTACTAGGTAACCTTGGACATTTCATTTAATCACACTAGGACTCAGTTTCCCTATCTGTAAAATGAATATGTTGGACTTGATGGTTTCTGAGATTCCTTCTAGCTTTAATTATAGGATCCTATTAGCCTAGGTTTGAATCTTGTCCCTGCCACTTGCTATCTGTGTGACCTTGGACAAAGAGACTTCACCTCTCTGAAAGCTCCCTATACATAAAATGACAGGCTGGACTAGGTGACTTTAACATCTAGTTATTCTAAACTATTCTTACTATTCCATTTATGTAATTTTTGCGTATAAGATATTTAAGTTACCTACATAAATATAAACTTTCAAGGAACTTCTACTCTAATTGGGGAGCATAAAACATGCAAACATTGTTAACAGTTTACTTTTCAATTTAATTTTAAAAAACATGTATTAATCACCTACCATTTTTAAGACACTGTGCCAGGCCCTGGGAGTACAATAAAAAAATTGAAACAGTCCCTGCCTTCAAGGAGCTGACAGTTTAGTAAGCAAGTAAATAGTGAGTGGCTAATAAGTGGAGACTTAGGAGTCTAGAGGAGGGAGAGGTTAGCAGTAAATGTGAAGTAGCAGCACATTTTAGAAAACTTCTCTTCATGTGTTTGTCTTGTTTCTGTTATTCCCAGACACCCCATGGTGCTCTCCCATCAAAGTCAAGTACGGTGATGTATACTGCAGAGCGCCTCATGGAGGATACTACAAAAATGTCTTGGGGACAAGATGTGATGTTCGATGTCGCAAGGGATATGAGCTGCATGGCTCTTCCCAGCTGACTTGCCAGCTAAACAAAAGGTGGTCAGACAAGGTTCTGTGTAAACGTGAGTCATTTATCCCCTTTTGACTCCTTTGTGACTTCTGTCCTTCATGTGCTTATTTATTTGTTCATCTTCCTTTGTGTAACTGGCATGTAACTAGGGGCTTTTGTTAAAAACCATTGGGTTGCAAAAGCAAAAAAAAAAAAACCAAAAAACAAAAACTGTCATTGACTGGAGAAGCCAGAGTATAAATAAAACAGGTACATTCTACCATTTGAATGTGATTCATGATAATGAAACACCATGATATTTGTCTAGAATAGGTTCGAGTTCAAGGGAGAAAAATTCATAATCATTGTTTATCTAAGTCTTTCATTTGGAATTGTGTTCTAGTGTCTCCACTGAATGGTGGAATTCTTAGGCATAAGAGACATCACTCGATAGAAAATAAAGGATAGCTCGCGTCTGATTTTCTCTTTCAGAAAAGCGATGCCCTACCCTTTCTATGCCAGCTAATGGGGGATTTAAATGCATAGATGGTGCATACTTTAACTCCCGATGTGAGTACTATTGTACCCCAGGATACACACTGAAAGGAGAACGCACAGTCGTGTGCATGGACAACAAGTCTTGGAGCGGCCGACCAGCCATGTGTGTTGGTAAGACATTTCAATCTTCAGAAAAGCACAGGCATAATATGCTTTGTTTAGAAGCAATGATATTTCCCACCTAGATATCTTTTAATCATCATTTATAATTTTTTATTATTCTGTTTTTGACAAGTACCAACAAAAACAGACGTTTCCTCATGTATAGAAGAAAAGAGGGCTGTATTTGAAACTACAAAGTATATTGAGCATAGTTTGGGTTATAAGAAAAGATTTGGGCCCGGGGGGAACCTTAGAGACCAATGAACCCAAACCCTCATTTGAGAGATTAGGAAACTGAGGTTTATTGTGGTTAAGTATCTTACTTGGCCAGGGTCACACAACTAGTAGTTGTCTACAACAGGATTTGAACTTGGATCTTCCTGCTGACTCCAAGCCCATTGCTGTATCCATTGCCTGACATGGGTGTTGTTTTTAAAGTATATATGCCATCCATCACCTTAGTTCCACATTGCCTCATTTTGTCTTCTTGTCCTCTAAACCACCTCCCAATCTATTCTATGAATTTTCTTTAAATGCTTCATTGATGCTCCTCTTTCCTTGTTATTTTTTGGCACTGATAATCCTAGCCTTTCTGTTCTGCTCAATTCTCTCCCATCCAAAACAAAAATAAAAACCAAGCAAAATATCACCAAAAAACAAATTCTCCCCTGCAATAAGTTGGTGTGGTCGAGCAAAACATGTCCACATGCTGGCCATGTCTGAAAATATTTGCTTCATTCTTCTCCTCCAGTTCATCAACTTTGTGTCAAGATGTACAAAGTGTGCTTCATCAGTCCTCTGGAGTTATGGTAGGGCATTGCATTGATCATGGCGACTAGATGGTGCCATAGTGCACAGAGCACTGGGCCTGGAGCCAGGAAGACTCATCTTCCCAAGTTCAAATCTGTCCTCAGATACTTAACTAGCTGTGTGACCCTGGGCAAGTGGCTTAACCCTGTTTGCCTCAGATTCTTCATCTATAAAATGAGCTGGAGAAGGAAATGGAAAATCCACTGCAGTACGTCTGCCAAGAAGGCCCTAAATGGGGTCACAAAGAATTGGACATGACTGCAAACGACTGACCAGCAACGCTGTATTGATCAGAGTTCCCAAGTTTTTCAGAGTTGTTTTTCAGTATGATATAATACTCATTGTACAGTTTTAAAAATTCTGTTCACTTTGCTCCGTATCATTTCACGCTTCTTCCCAGGTTTCTCTGAAAATGTCCCCTTAGTCATCTTTTAATGAGCAATGAATTCTATTTAAATTCATGTACTATAATTTGTTCAGCCATACCCCAATTGAGAGAAAGTCTCTGAGCTGCCAGTTCTTTGCTCCAACAAAAATTACTGCTGTGAATATTTTTATATTTCTTTGGTCTCTTGGAGGAATGTGTTTAGTAGTGTTATTAGATCAAAAGGCATGCATAATTTAGGGACTTTTTGCCTGTGGTTAAATTGCCTTCCAGAATTGTAGGATCACTTCACACATTGAACAGCAGTACATTAGGATGCCTCTTTCTGCAGAGATCCCCCCCAAATTGCCTTTTTCCTTTTTGTCGTCTTTTCCAATCTGATGGGTTTGTGGTAGAACCTTGGAGTTGTTTGTAATTTGTTGCAGTTTGATATGGTTATTGATAACTAGATTTTCTTTTGAGAATTACCTCTTCAGATCCATTGTCCATTTACATATTGGATATTGGTTCTAATTCTTGTATATTTGAATTAGTTCTTTATACATATTAGATGTCAGAGATTATTGGAGAAACTTATCGCAAAGGCTTTTTTTTCTGAGTTGATGATTTATCTATCCATAGTTGTAAAAAGTACTTTCTTTCCTTTTTTTTATTTATGATATAAACTTTTCTGTATAAGTTATATATCCATTTGGAGTTTATGATGATATATGATATGAAATGTTCATCTAAACATAGTTTCTGCCAGACTGCTTTCCAGTTTGCCCAACAGTTTTTGTCAAATGTTGAGTTTTTATCCCAATAGTTAAGGTCTTTCAGTTTCTCATTTTTCTGCCACTATGTTCATTTGGTTTTGGATCTTGTGTTCCTATATGGCCCATTGTTCAACTTTTCTTTTGCTTGTCCACTATAAAAGAGCTTTACTTTGTAAGATAACTTGAGATCTGATACTCCTTGGCTCCTTTCCTTCTCACTGTTTTTCATTATTTCTCTTGAGATTCTTTAACTTTTTTTAACTCCAGGTGAATTTTTTAATTAGTTTTTTTCCCCCTAGCTTGGTAAAGTAATCATTTGGTAGCTCGATTAATACAGTATTGAATAAGTAAAGAAACTTAAACAGTATTGTCATTTTTATTTTATTGGCATGGCTTACCCATGAATAATTGATATTTCTACAATTATTTAAGTGTGTATTTCTTTAAAGATTATTTTGCAGTTGTATCTCTATAGTTTTTCTTGGTGTATTTTGTGGTAGACTCCTACAAATTTTGTACATTCTGTAGTTATTTTGAATGTAATTTCTCTTTCTCTTCCTGTTGAGTTTGGTTGGTAATATACAGAAATGCTGATGATTTATGTGAATTTATTTTATGTTCTGCAATTAAATTGATGAGTTTATTGTTTAAATAATTTTTAGCTGACTCTCTTGGGTTTTCTACATACACCATTCTATCATCTTTAAGAAATAGTAATTTTGTTTCCCGTTTTGCTATATCTCCTCAATTTCCTTATCTTTTCATAGTGCTAGAGTTAGCATTTTCAGAACTATATCAAATTGTAATAATGAAAATATACATCCTTGCTTTATCCTTGATCTTATTGAGAAAGGGCCTCTCATATTTCTCCAATATTTGTAAAGTTGGCCCTCATATTTAAGTAAATACTACTTGCATATTAAGGAAAGGTCCATTTATTCCTATGCTTTCTACTGTTTTAAACAGAAGTGGATGCTGAATTTTGTCAAAAGTTTTTTCAATATGTATTAATATAATTATGTGTTTTTAAATTATTTTTATCGTTAATAGGGTCTATTATATGTTAATAGGTTTTCATTATATTGAATGAACTCTGCATTTCTAGTACATTTTCAACTTGGTCATAATGTATAATGTTTTTAGTATGTTATTGTGACTTTTTTGTTAATATTTATTTAGTATTTTTGGTATCACTATTCATTAGGGACATTGGTTTATAGGTTTGTTTCTCCACTGTTGTCTCTCTATAGAGACAATTTCCTCATCTGTAAAATGAGCTGGAGAAGGAAGTAGCAAACCACTCCAGTGTATTTGCCAAGAAAACCCTAAATGGGGTCATGAAGAGACAGTCACAACTGAACAACAACAAAGGAAAGGTCAGAGGTAGGATTCTGACCAAGGTCTTTCTGACTCCAAATCTAGCTCTCTGTGCACTATACCTAGCTTGAATCTCTATAGTACATTATCAGTAGCTTTGCTTCCAGAGGCAGCCAGGTGCACAGTGCACAGAGCAGTGGACCTAGAGTCATGAACACCTGAGTTCAAATCCAGCTTCAGACACTTAGGAGTTGTATGACCCTGGCTAAGTCACTTAACCTCTGTCTCCGTTTCCTCATCTGTAAAACGGGAATAACTAATAGCACCCACCTCCTCGTCCCCGTGATCACAACCTGGATATCATGTTCTACACCTCACTTTCTCACTCTGCATGTGTTGTCTGTTACTAAGATCTGTGGAATTTACCTTTTAACATCTCCTGCGTATGCCTCCTTCTCTCCTCTGATGCCTCTGACCCTGGTTCCGGGTCTTCATCACCTCTCCCCTGGACTACTACATCAGCCTGCCCAGTGTTTTTTTTTTCTGTCTCAAGTCTCTCCCCTCTCTAGTCCATCCCCTACTCAGCTATCAAAGTGACCTTCCTAAAGCACAGGTCTGGCGATGTCACCTCCTAAACTCCAGTGATTCCTTATCACCTGCAGGATCAAATATAAAGCCCTGTTGGACGTTAAAGCCCTTTATAACATGTCTCCTCTCCAGCTATCTTTCCAGGCTTCTTAAACTTTACTTATTTTTTTTTTGGAGGGGGGAGGGCAGGGCAATTAGGGTTAAGTGACTTGTCCAAGGTCACACAGCTAGTAAATGTGTCAAGTATCTGAGGTCATATTTGAACTCAGGTCCTCCTGACTCCAGGGCTGGTGTTCTACTCACTGGACCACCTAGCTGCCCCTTAGGCTTCTTAAACTTTAAACCCCCACCTCACGCATCCAGTATTCTGACCTCCTCGATGTTCCTCCAACAAGATGCTCCCATCTCCCATTTTCACTGGCTATCCGTCATACCTGAAATTCTCTCCCTCCTCATCTCTGCCTCCCCTGACTTCCTTCAAGTGCCAGCCACAGGAAACCCTTCCCGATCCCCCTTAATTCTGAGACCTTCCCTCTATTGATTAGTTCCTGTTTATCCTGCATATAGCTTGTTTGTACATGGTTGATGGCATGTTCCCTCCACTATTAGACTACCTCCTTGAGGACAGGGACTGTCTTTGCCTTTTTTTGAAAGTGCCTAGTACATAAGAGGTGCTTAATAAATGTTTTATCTATTGACTGTCAACTTCTCTGAACCTTAATCACCTTATCTATAAAATTAGGAGTTTGGATTAGATGACCAGAGGCCTTCCTCAGTGTGTCCTTGGACAGATTATTTAACTTCTTTAGGCCTCAGTTAACTCATCTATAAAATGAGGGGGTTTGACTAGATGACCCTCTGAAGTCCCTTCAAACTGTAGATCTATTATTCAATAGCAGGAAGGAAACAGGCATTTATTAAGTGCCTACTGTATACCAGGCACTGTGCTAAGCACTTATTTGATCCTCACAGTAACCCTAGGAGGTAGAGAAATTGAGGTAGATAGAATTTAAGTAATTTGCCCAGGATCACACAGCAATTTAAATTTAGGTCTTCCTGACTCCAGGCCCACTGCTCTATCCACCACAACTACTTAGATATGGTCTTGTGATTCTTTCCAGGTCTAAAACTATGGTCTTGTAAGGTATGGCTGGACTGACTAATGAGCAGCAGTGTTTGCTTTTGGCCATGGGAGTATCTGTCAGAGGCTTTGATCCTACAGCCAGTTGATTGGCTCAGCCTAAAGTTAGGGTCTGAACCTTTCTGTCACAGCGCTAGCCCTGAGCACACTGAGGCAACCTGTGCGACTGCCTCCTCTATCAGTTTAGCAGGGATGACAGGCCTAATTCATCACTCAGATCTGTTCCGTTACCTTCACGGCCTCTATTTGTCACATATTAAACTGAACGATCTGGACAGTTTCCTTTAGTTTTGGACAGGAAAAAAGCAAAAATGTTTTACTCCCCTTCTGCATGAATCATTTTTTTAAAATTTATTTAATATATTTAGTTTTCAGCATTGATTTTCACAAAAGTTTGAATTACAAATTTTTTCCCCATTTCTACCCTCCCCCCACTCCAAGAAGGCATATATTCTGGTTGCCCCGTTCCCCAGTCAGCCCTCCTATCTGTCACCCCACTCCCCTCCCATCCCCTTTTCCCTTCTTCTCTTGTAGGGCAAGCTAAATTTCTATGCCCTATTGCCTGTGTATCTTATTTCCTAGTTGCATAAAAAAACTTTTTTGTTGTTGTTTTTCTTTTTAAACCTCTGTTTTTAAAACTTTGAGTTCCAAATTCTCTCTCCTCTTCCCTCCCCACCCACCCTCCCTAAAAAGGCAAGCAATTCAACATAGGCCACATGCGTATCATTATGTAAAACCCTTCCACATGTTGTGAAAGATTAACTATGTTTTGCTCCTTCCTAACCTATCCCCCTTTATTGAATTTTCTCCCTTGACCCTGTCCCTTTTCAAAAATGTTTGTTTTTTATTACCTTCTCCCCCTGTCTGCCCTCACTTCTATCATCCCTCCTTTTTTATCTTCTTCCTCCTTCTTTCCTGTGGGGTAAGATACGCAATTGAGTGTGTATGGTGTTCCCTCCTCAGGTCAAATCCGATGAGAGCAAGATTTAGTCATACCCCCTCACCTGCCCCCTCTTCCCTTCCTACAGAACCACTTTTTCTTGCCACTTTTATGCGAGATAATTTATCCCATTCTATCTCTCCCTTTCTCCCTCTCTCAATATATTCCTCTCTTATCCCTTAAATTGATTTTATTTTTTTAGATATCATCCCTTCATATTCAACTCACCCTGTGCCCTTTGTGTGTGTATATATATGTATACATATATATATATACACCTACATATATACATACATAGACACACACACATATATATGTACACACACACACACACACACATATATATATATATATATATATATATATATATAAATACACATATATATGCATATTCCTTTCAGCTACTATGATATTGAGGTCTCATGATCATACACATCATCTTTCTATGTAGGAATGTAAACAAAACAGTTCAACTTTAGCAAGTCCCTTATGATTCCTCTTTCTTGTTTACCTTTTCATGCTTCTCTTGATTCTTGTGTTTGAAAGTCAGATTTTCTATTCAGCTCTGGTCTTTTCACTGAGAAAGCTTGAAAGTCCTCTATTTTGTTGAAAGTCCATATTTTGCCTTGGAGCATGATACTCAGTTTTGCTAGGTAGGTGATTCTTGGTTTTAATCCTAGCTCCATTGACCTCCGCAATATCATATTCCAAGCCCTTCGGTCCCTTAATGTGGAAGCTGCTAGATCCTGTGTTATCCCGATTGTGTTTCCACAATATTCAAATTGTTTCTTTCTGGCTGCTTGCAGTATTTTCTCCTTGACCTGGGAACTCTGGAATTTGGCAACAATGTTCCTAGGAGTTTTCTTTTTGGGATCTATTTGAGGAGGCAATCTGTGGATTCTTTCATTTTCTATTTGACCCTCTGGCTCTAGAATATCAGGGCAATTATCCTTGATAATTTCTTGAAAGATGATATCTAGGCTCTTTTTTTGATCATGGCTTTCAGGTAGTCCAATAATTTTCAAATTGTCTCTCCTGGATCTATTTTCCAGGTCAGTGGTTTTTCCAATGAGATATTTGACATTGTCTTCCAATTTTTCATTCCTTTGGTTCTGTTTGATAATATCTTGATTTCTCATCAAGTCACTGTCTTCCACTTGCTCCAATCTAATTTTGAAGGTGGTATTTTCTTCAGTGGTCTTTTGGACTTCCTTTTCCATTTGGGTAATTCTGCCTTTCAAGGCATTCTTCTCCTCATTGGCTTTTTGGAGCTCTTTTTTGACATTTGAGTTAGTCTATTTTTTAAAGTATTGTTTTCTTCAATATTTTTTTTCAGTATTTCTTTGGGTCTCCTTTAGCAAGTCATTGACTTGTTTTTCATGGTTTTCTTTCATCATTCTCATTTCTCGTCCCAATTTTTCCTCTACTTCTCTAACTTGCTTTTCCAACTCCTTTTTGAGCTCTTCCATGGCCTGAGACCAGTTCATGTTTTTCTTGGAGGCTTTTTGTATAGGCTCTTGGACTTTGTTGACTTCTTCAGGGCATATGTTTTTGTCTTCTTTGTCACCAAAGAAGGATTCCAAAGTGTGAGACTGAATCTGGGTGTATTTTCGCTGCCTGGCCATGTTCCCAGCCACCTTACTTGACCCTTGAGTTTTTCGTTGGGGTATGACTACTTGTAGAGCAAAGAGTACTTTGTTCCAAGCTTGAGGGGATGCGCCATTGATTTCAGAGCTGTTTCTATACAGCCAGCTCTGCCACCCCAGCACTCCTTCTTCCTTAAGAACCACCAACCCGGACCTGATGCAAATCTTCAGCAGGCTCTGCACTCCTGCTCTGATCTGCCACTTAATTCCTCCCACCACATGGGCTCGGGGCTGGAAGTAACTGCAGCTCTAGTTCTGTAGCTGCACCTCCCCTGCTGCCCCTGGGGTGGTGGCCAAACCTCTAACTCTGCCCCCCCTCCCCCCGCAGCTTTTTCCACTAACCCTCCCTGTTGTCTTTGGTGTTTGTGGGTTGAGAAATCTGGTAGCTGCCACAGTTCACTGATTCAGGGTGCTAGGGCCTGTTCTGCCTGGCTCCTGGTCTGGTTGGTCCTGCGGCCTCCCACACTGAGCTCTGCTCCCCTCCACTCCATGTGCAATAGACCTCATCCAGCCACCATCCAGGCTGTCCTGGACTGGATCCCTGCTTCCCTCAGCTATTTTGTGGGTTCTGCAGTTCTAGAATTTGTTGAGAGCCATTTTTTATAGGTTTTTGGAGGGACCTGGCGGGGAGCTCACGCAAGTCCCTGCTTTCCAGCCACCATCTTCTCCATGAAACATTTTTAACTTCTAAAGAGACAATTCAGTATAGTTTGGTAAGTTAGGAAGACCTGGGTTCAAATCCTGACTCTCTCACTTGCTAGCTACGTGAGCATGAGCAAGTTCTCTGAGCCTCAAGCAGTTCTCTGAAACCTATCTATTCCCTCATAGCTAGCCTGTGAGCTTGGTAAAGGGGTTCCCACAATGATGACATCATAGACCCTTGATGAAATCTATTTGTTCCTGATTAAATAAAAGTTATTGGTGGATACAAGTAGAGTGGTTCCTCTCAATCAATAAGCATTTATTAAACACCTACTATATGCCAGGTACTGGGCTCTGGGAGATACAAAGATAAAAGTCTCTGCTTTCAAAGGGCTTACATTCTATCTAGAGAGAGAGAGACAGAGAGAGAGAAAGAGACAGAGAGTGAGAGAGAATGCAAGAGAGAGACAGAGAGAAAGAGAGAGAAGTATAATTTATAAAAAATAAATACAATGTAAATTTTTTGTGGGGTGAGGATAGGGTAGGAAGAACTAGCAGCTGGAGTGAGAGGGTGGGAAATCAGGAAAGGCTTCAAGTAGAAAGTGGCATTTTACCTGAACTTTGAGGAAAACTAGAATTCTAAAGGGCAGCTAGATGGCTCAGTGGACAGAGTGCTGGGCATGGTGTTCCAATCTGGCCTTAGAGACTTACTAGTTCTATGACCCTGGGCAAGTCACTTAACCCCTGTTTGCCTTAATCCACTGGAGAAGGAAATGGGGATCCATCCCAGTATCGTTGCCATGAAAACGCCATGGACAGTATAGTCCACAGGGTGGCGAAGAGTCGGACATGACTGAACAACAGCCACAAGGATCGTAAGAGATGGAGGTAAAAAGGGAAAGCATTCCAGGCATGGGGGACAGCCAGTGCAAAGTCAGTGGAGACTAGAGACAGACTGTCATGTGCAAGGAATAGCAAGAAAGCCAATTTGCCTGGAGCGTACAATACACAAAGGAGATGAGGGTA
Organism: Trichosurus vulpecula; assembly: GCF_011100635.1. Classification (NCBI taxonomy): domain Eukaryota; kingdom Metazoa; phylum Chordata; class Mammalia; order Diprotodontia; family Phalangeridae; genus Trichosurus; species Trichosurus vulpecula. Next base: position 432,097,494 of record NC_050574.1, on the reverse strand, counting down.
TCCAAAGTCTGGAGAGGTAGGTTGGAGCCACATTCAGAAAAGCCGTAGCTGCCAAGCATTCTCGGGAGTAGCTCGCTTGAGAAAGGTGAATGAAGGCCAGATGTTCAGGCCCAAATGGTGCCCCCTTTTCCCTTTATTTTGTCTCTTAGCGTGGAAATAGCTTTCAGTTTCTAGTCTGTGACTTGGAATGTGGAATCTAGTCTTCGGTCAAATCTCGGAGGTCGTAGAGAATCTGCTCCCCTCTGAGGCGAAAGGGGGTGGAGGAGAGGGAGATTGTGAAAGCTTTCTGCCTCACCAATTGTGGCAAAGAAGATTTCTGAGTTCAGTAGTGTTCAGCTTTCCAGAGCTCAGAGAATAAAGGAGGAAAGTGCTGATTGTTCTAAAAACACAAGCAAACATGCCCTAAAACTAACCAGATGGCCCTGGAAGACTACCAGGGGAAGTGAGAGAACTGAGGAGCTTTCCGCGCTTTAGAGGGGGAGGGGGATTTTCAGCTCATAGTCTTTTCAGTCTATTAGGCAAGGGTCTGGAACACAAAGTGTACCTGTTACAATTATTATTAAAATCACTTGGAAAGAGAATGGAAAATGAGAAAGTAGATAGGCAGATTCCTTATTTTGATCATAGATATCCACTCCCCTTTCTGTTGTCCTCCTCTTTCCCAAGGGAATCATTTGTTTCTTTGTAATTTAATATATGGAATTAGGCTAATAGAGTTGTTTTCTTTTTGGGAGCTGACACATCATGGCTGTGTGTATAGCTCCAAGGTTTCTGCAAATTAAGCGTGGACAATGCATTTTGCCACATTTTGGACCACATTCTAAAGTCCAAAGCGGAGAGAAAAGAAGAGATCAGCTTTGTACTCTGAGGTGGTCAGCCTTGTGGTCTGGATAATTTGAAAATGCCACGAATTAAAATGAATTCCCTCATCCAAACCACACACAGACTTAGGAGCACTTTTGGCAGCTTGTACAAATGCCCGGTTATTTCAGAAACCAAAACAGATAAACAGCTACAATCTGCACTGCCAGTTAAAAGTAGTCCTAGACTTCAGAAGAATTGTTTCACAGGGTCACCCCACTTCTCCCTCCGCTATTCTTAATTCTTTTAAACAAAGTGTGCCCTTGGCTTACAGAACAATACAGGCAGCAAAGATTGTAAAGAGCACTTGTTTGGAAACTCTGCTTTGGATATGTAACCCAGCAATTTTGTCTCAAGCCAAAGAAAGGTTTGTTTTTTTTTTAATTATTTGAAAGAAATTCCAAAGCCTTAGGCAATAAAACTGTGTGCCTTTACATAACACAAAACAAAACAAAACGTATCCAGAGCAAACATTTAATTGTTCTTGGGAATGCACAATATACAAATTGGCTTGGTTTCAGGGACTGCTTTGTGCCCGCTGAGCCTTTCTTAAAGACCAGAATAAATAATACTTTTGTGGCCTCAGTACAGCTCTAGAATTAATTTAATTCAACTGGCATTTATTAAACACTTATGAGGTACACCTCTGAGAGGTCAGAGAGGAAAAGAGAAAATCCCCAACAGCCTCTGCCCTCAAGGAGCTAACATTCCCTGAGAGGGGCGGGGCGGGGCGGGGATACAACCTTCATACAGATAGATAAGTACAAGTTGAATTGAAGAGACCCGGAGCTAGCCAACTAGGAGGTCAGGCAGAGCTTCCTATAAAAGGTGGTGTATAAAAAGATATTAAGGATCCTTCAGCATTCCAACTGACTTGCTGGTGTTGGGTTAAATGATGATTCCTTCAGAAGTTTGCTTGGGGTCCACAGTGTTATTTGCAGAGATTCATTTGGAAAGGCAAAAATCACTGGAGCTGAAAGCAAACGTCTGAGTCTGGCAGATTGTGTTCTAAAAACCTTGAGGTCCTGATTGTGTCAGGTTTGGCAAATGCACATTGGAACACAAAAATCAGACAGTTGAAAAGCAGGGTGGTTTAACAGGAGAGCAGGCAAGGAGTCAGGAGAGTCCTTCAAGGCCAACCCTCTCATTTACAGATGGGGAAATTAAGACTGAGAGAGAGTAAGTGACTTATGTAGGGTCATGCAACTAGTAAATGTCTGAGGCAGAATTTAAACCAGTGTACCTCTAACTACAACCCCAGCATAGTAACTGCCAACATCCTAGCCACCATGCCACTTACCTGCTTTGGTTTCCATCTTGGCTCTCTCACTAACTAGTCGTGTAACGGTCAAATGACTTTACTTCTCTGGGCCTTTGTAAAATGAAGTGGCTCAGCTAGATGATTTCTTAAAATTAAAAACAAATTCTTCAGGTAGCAAGTATTTTTGTTGTTGTTAATCTGTCCCTCCCCCTCCCTCACCCCTCACTGAGCAAACAAACAAATGAACAAACAAGCAAACATTCCATATCTCTTGATACGCTTCTACATAGTCAGGCAAGACGAATTCCAACATTAGTCATGTTCAAAAATCTATGTCTCATTTTTCAGTGTATCACCTGTCAAGGAGAGGTGGCACGTTGGCATGTCTCATCTTCCTTCTTTTGGACTTCTCATTTATCATTGGGTTGATCAGAGCTTTAAAGTCTTTCACAATGGCTTTTCTCTATAATGTTATCATTCTATAAATTGTTGTCCTGGTTCAGTCTGCATCAGTTCATAAAGGTCTTCCCAGTGTACTCTGAAATTGTCCATTTCATCATTTCTTAAGGCACAATCATACTCCATTACTTTCATATACCGCAATTTGTTTAGCTATTCCACAATAGGAGACCCCTTTAATTTCCAATTTTGTCTACCATGAAAAGAACTGCTATAAATATTTTTGTGCAGATGTGTACAATATTTTGTACATAACTCCTTTTCCTTTGATTTCTTTGGGGTGCTGCCCTTGTAATAGTCAAGGGTATACATAGTTTGGTAACTTTCTAGACATATGAATTAGATGTCCTTTCCAGATCTATTGGTCCATGGTTATATAACCTCTGCCTTCCTAATTCACATTGGAAATGATAACTTTCTCATTGCTACTGTGCCACTTCTAAATTCACGTTAATTGTCATGTTGACCTCAAGTTTTAAAGACTTCCCACAATGTAAATTTGAGGCTATATTGTCGAGGATGCTGGCTTTTATTCTTGGAGTTCTCATGGGTTTTCTTATGTGTGTCTTTAATCATTTTTGGAAAGCCTTGCAACCTTGGGCAATAGAGAGCCTACAGCAAATGAAGTTGCCAGGGCCTTTCTAAAGGTTCCAAGTACTTGGGAAAGCTAACAACACCAAGCAACTCTTTCATCTCAGTTCAGTTCTCCTCCCCTTGCCATGTGGTGTGCTTGGACAGCCTCCCTGCTCACTTTCTTTCATGAGATTGCAACCTATCCTTGAAATTAGCCCCACCACCATCAAGTCTACACCATGTAAAATTGGGGATGGTGGCGGTGTTAACATCTGGGGACTATCCATGAGAGACTTCACAGGAGAAGGGAACAAGAAGGAATTTGGAGGAGGCAGGAAATGGAAAATGTTTGCATTGGGGAATCTAGAAGAAGATGGCATGGAAGAAGGAAAAAGATGAGAGAAAGGATAAAGGTAGCAGCCAAACAGCCATCTTGGTTGAGCTACGAGAAGAGTTGCTAACAGGAAGAAGAATCTTAGGGGCACTAGGGAAATGGCATCCTTCTACATTTTGGACTTGGGTGGTGAAAAACAACGACAACAACAAATCCAACCCAGAAACTCACATTTATATAGTGCTTTAAGGTTTGCAAAGTAATTTCTTCATAACAGCCTTATGAAGGAGGAAGGCTAGTCTTCATTACTGTAATTAGGAAACAGGGGTTAAATGACTAATCTATAATTACACAGCTAGTATCTGACCAAGATTTAAACTCAGGTTTCCCTTAAATCAAGTCTAAATTTGCCTCTCTCTACCTTTCATCTGTTGCTCTTCTCCCCTCTGCAGCCAAGTAAAAAAAGTGTCATCTCACTTTTTGAGTGACATGATATTTGTAAGGTACTTATCACAATGCCTGTCACAACATAGTAGGCATGTAATAAATGCTTGCTCCCTTCTCCTTCTTCCTCCCCTCTTCCCTTCGGCTTGGCAGTTTTTCAGATCTTCAAAGAAAACTATCATGTCCCCACTAGGTCTTTTTATATCCAGTTCCTTCAATGGATCTTCATATGATGTGGCGTCAAGTTCTTTTTACCATCCTGTTGACTCTATTTTTGAAGTTCTCCAGTTCATTAATAGCTATCCTAGAACTGAACATGGTGTTCAGGATGGGATCCCGGCATGACAGAGACATGGATAGTCCTGGGCACTCCGCCTCTCAGAATGGTGTCTAAGATCCCATTAGCTTTTATGGCTGCCCCGTCATACAATGGAGTCCAATTGAGTATGTGGTCCATGAAAACCTCTGAATCTTTTTCACATGAAATGTTACCTAACCACAGCTTCCTACATGTCATACTTATGTAGTTGCTTTTTTGAACCTAAAATGTAAGACTTTGCTTTAATCTTACTAAATTGTTAAATCTTATTATTTGATTTTACCCATAGTGCTAGTCTGCTCAGACCTTATTGGACCCTAACTACATCCTTTAACATGCCAGTTAGCTCTCTAAGCTTGGAGTCCATTTCTAATGCAACAAATATGCCATCTGCATTGGCATCCAAGGGGGTATTGGAATCTAAGATTTTGACTTAGTATTTCAATATGTTCAAATTATCTGGCCCAGTGGCATCAGTGACTCAAGCTTCAAGGATGTCTGTTTCTATAGTAACAACATTTCACTCCATTGATGGAAATCTGTGGTAATTTACATAACTAGTGGTTGCCACTAGTGTTTAATAATTGGTTTGGATTGCTGGAGGATAAAATGAAAGGGAAAATCAGATGTTTCAGCTGAGAAAGAAAGCAGGATGCTGGGAGATAACCTTGTTTTGGTTTCCTTCCTTCCTTACTTCCTCCCTCCCTCCCTTCCTTCCTCTCTCCTTCTCTCCCTTTCCTGTACTGTAAAAAGGAGATAATGATAGCACCTATCTCCCAAGGTTGTTGTTAGGATTATGTGAGATAATAATTGTGCACACTTGGCTCACAGTAGGTGCTTAGCACAATAATAACAATAACAAGCTTGTTCCTTCCCCCTTCTAAGAATAATGTTTTAAATGCATAAATAAAATCCATAGAACTACAAAGGAAACCAATTATATGAAATATAGTTATTTAGCTATCTATCCATTTATCTATCTGTCTCTCTGTCTCTGTCTGTCTCTCTTAAAGTTCTTAGACTCCAGGTTAAAATCCTCTGAAGCAGAAAATCTCAAAAAATTTCTACTAGCCCTAATGTACCATATGATTTTATGAGTTAGTAGTATAAATCATTCACTGAAGTTGAATGACTTTTACAATTCAGGCTGGATAATTTCCATCATATCTGACTTCCAGGTTAATTTTCAGGAGAGCAATAGACAGTGATATATCATACTCTTTCTGCTCTCCTCTACTTCCTCTCAGAACTCAAAAAGCACACTGCTGCCTAAAGCACAGATTACCAGCTAGCAAATGCCCTCTGGTGACCCAGCCTTGTCTATTTAAGTTACACTAGTCAGAACTGAATTGATGGGGGCAGAGCCAAGATGGTGAAGTTGAGGAAGCACCACAGTCAAGCTCTCTAAACATTCCCCCACAAACAACTCAGATCGATTTCTGGAGCAGCAGAGGCAACAAAAGGTCAGGGTGAGATATTTTTCCAGCCCAAGACAACTTTGGAGGTTAGAAGGAGAGGCCTGTGACACTGGGGTGGGGGCTGGCCTGGAGCCCACGTGGCTCCAAATATTTATTAAATGTATATTATTAATTTTATAATGATTAATTAATATATTAAATATTTCTCAAATGCACAAGGAACTGAGACATATTTATAAAAATAAGAGCCATTCTCCAATTGATAAATGGCCAAAGGATATGAACAGGTAGTTTTCAGAAGAAGAAATCAAAGCTATCAATAGTCACATAAAAAATGCTCTAAATCACTATTGATTAGATAAGCACATATCAAAACAACTCTGAGGTATCTCCTGACATCTGTCAGAGTAGCTAACATGATAGAAAGGGAAAATGATAAATGCTGGAGGGGATGTAGAAAAATAAGTACTCTAATGCCCTGTTATTAGAGTTGTGAATTGGTCCAATCATTCTGACAAACTATTTTGAGCTAAGCCCAAAGGGCTATCCAACTATGCATACCCTTTGACCTAGCAACATCATCACTGGGTCTGTATTCCGAAGAGATCAGGAAAAAAAGGAAAAGGACCTATTTGTACAAAAATATTTATAGCATCTCTTTTTGTGCTGCAAAGATATGGAAATTAAGGGGATGTTCATCAACTGGGAGATGGTTTAACAAATTGTGGTACATGATTGTGATGGAATATTATTGTGCTATAAGAAATGACAAGCAGGATGATTTTGGAAAAACTTGGGAAGACATATATGAACTGATGCAAATTGAAGTGAGCAGAACCAGAAGAACATTGTACACAATAATAGCAATATTGTAATGATGTTGAACTGTCAAAGACTTATCTACTCTGATCAAGACAATATTAGACAATTCAAAAGGATTCATGGTTAAAAGTACTGTCCATCCCCAGAGAAAGAACTGATGAACTCTTCCTTTTTTGGCAACATTGCTAATATAGAAATATATTCTGCATGACTTTACATGTGTAATTGATATATTACTTGCCTTCTCAAGAGGTGGGGGAGGGATGTAAAGGAGGGAGAGAAATTGGACCTCAAAATTTTAAAAAACAAATGTTAAAAATAAATTAAAAAGAAAAAACAACTAAAGATGGGAGAGAAAAAAAAACTGGATCGAGAAGGAAAAGCTAGCCCGGTGACAGGAATGAGGGAAGAGTAAAGATGCTCAAGATTAAGAAAAATGGGAGTTGTGAACTGATCCAACCATTCTGGAGAAGAATTTGGAACTCTGCCCAAAAGGCTATAAAAATGTGCATACCCTTTGACCTAGCAATACCACTTCTAGAGTTGTATCCCAAAGAGATCATAAAAATGGGAAAAGGACCCACATGTACAAAAATATTTATAGCAGCTCTTTTCGTGGTGGCCAAGAACTGGAAATTGAGGGGATGCCCATCGGTTGGGGAATGGCTGAACAAGTTGTGGTATATGAATGTAATGGAATACTATTGTGCTATAAGAAATGATGAGCAGGGAGACTTCAGAAAAACCTGGAAAGACTTATATGAATTGATGCTGAGTGAAGTGAGCAGAACCAAGAGAACATTGTACATAGTACCAGCCACAGTGTATGATGACTGACTTTGTTAGACTGAGCTCTTCTCAGCAATGCAAGGACCTAAAACAATTCCAAAAGACTCATAATGGAAAATGCCATCCATATCCAGAAAAAGAAATATACAGATCAAAAGAATGCAGATCAAAACAGACTTTTCTTTTTTTGTTTTGTTTTATGTTTTTCTTTCCCATGGTTACTCCCATCCATTCTAATTCTTCTATACAATATGACTAATGTGAAAATAAAAAAAAAAAAGATTAAAAACAGTGGTGTCGACAATTGCTGAGTGGGTAGGGCTATGTGGAACCTTTTTTCCCCACCCCTCTGGCCCTGGGTGTTTGAAAGCCTTGTCCCTTAATGATGACCATGAGAATTTTTTGATTGCTTGAGCAGATGTAGAGCCTCCTAGAATTCAGTGCCCTAGCATGAAGGAGCGCATAGCAGAGCCCAATAAGCTGACTGTCCGGGTATTCTGGGAGACTCCGGAGGGAAGGGACACTGCGGACGGCATTCTGACTGAGTAAGTGAATGGTCATTTTAGTTTTCCTAATCCCATTACTCCACACATCCAGTGATGTTGCTGCTGAGTCCTGGTCAGCAGGGCAGGTGCCCTGTACTTCTAGTTGGTAATAGGTTTGTACTTGTCAATAACAGCAACTGATAACTAATGTTTCCAAGGCCCTTTAAAGCTTACAGAGCACTTAAGATGATTCCATTTTAGAGAGGGAGAAGATACACTGCTACTGTGCTAGCTTGGGAAGGGATTGAAGCAGAGAACAGCCTCGTGAAGCAGATCACGGCCACATAACCTCTAAGTGTCAGAGACAGGTTTCAAGCTCAGGTTGTATCATATTGTCCCCTTAGAGTGATGCCAAGTGACTTACATTGTCATGTAGCAGATGGAACACCAGACATGGAATCAGGAATACCTGAGTTCTAATCCTGCCTCACACACTAGCTGTGTAACTCTGGACAAGTCTATCTCTATCTGTAAAGTGAGGATGATAGCGATGCAAGGTTTATAATAATGCAATAGTGTATTACCCCAATTAATGTAATTGAAGAAAGCCCACCTAACGGACTTGAATCAATCAAAGGGTATGAACCAAGTATGAATAAGTCCTTAGTCAATTCTGGAAGAATGACCCTAGGGTCAATCGAGACAGATGACACTACACAAGGAATGTTTTGTGGCTGGATGAACCAATCAGACATACCTTTGGGTCTATGTATTAAGATAGCAAGCCAACTTCACATTGTGCCCTCCGCTTTGTAGGCTGCACAAAAACAGCCAGCTGGCTAGATCTGGCCCTTGGGCTAGAGTTTGATGACCCCTAGTGCAGGAGGAAAGGGGAGGGAACTATCCCTAAAAAGCAATACTGCCACACAGGAATGGTAGATATAGGAGGAAGACAGATGCCAATGGGGAGCAACATGGGAGTTCACTCCTCCCCTTGCTGTCCTCAGCTCCAAAGGCAGGCTACCAGCTGAGACGTGCAACAAACTGGGCATTCCAATCCAAGGCCTCAAGCTGTTCAGGGCTCAAACTTATATAGAATTTTGGACAAAGAGCCAATGTGGCAGTAATAGGCGATTGAAAAGTGGTGAGGTAGTCTACACCAGTGAAGTCAAACTCAAATAGAAATGGGAGCCACTTAACCATACGTAACGATCCCTGTGGAGCAGCCTGGTGGCCCAGTGGAGAGAGCACTGAGGCTGGAGTCAGGAAGACCCATCTTCTTGAGTTCAAATCTGCCCTCAGACACTTATTAGCTGTGGGACTCCGGGCAAATCACTTAATGCTGTTTGCCTCAGTTTTATCATCTGCAAAATGAGCTGGCAAAGCAAATGGCAAACCATTCCAGTATTGTTGCTAGGAAAACTCCAGCTGGGGTCCTGAAGAGTCAGACATAGCTGGCCAACGAAACAAGGATCCCTGTGGGCTGCATATTGACTTAGAAGGTCACATATTGATGTCATTTATGTCTTATTGTATTTTTTCATTTTGTTAAATACTTCCCACCTACATTTCAATCTACTTCAGGCTGTATTCAGGAGTATTGTGGTTTCCATGCCCCTGAGAAGTTAGCATTTGACACCAAGACAATGGTTAAAGTCTAAGCTTAATAAAGGGATTTGTTCTGTAAAACTTGGACTCAGTCAAAAGGCTGCAGCTAAGGACCTAGAAGATCACATGTGGCCTTAAGGCTGCAGGTTCCCCACCCCTGTGATTTAGACCACTGAAATCAGGCTATTTTTGTGCTTCCTAATAGGGAAAGAAGAATGAAGGGCAGGAACCCAGGAAATTTAACTCTAACTGTACCGTAGCGAGTTAGTGGCTGGGGAAGCGGGTCAATGCCCTATCTCCACATTAGTTACACTTAGCACCAACACATTCTGGAGCCTGGGGCTGTCTCAGCCACATCAGTTGTAGTGGACTGACACAATCCCTGACCTTACATTTTGTCTTCTGCCTCCCTGGTGCTCTTCAAAGAAAACAAAGTTTTGCCTTTTGTCCTTTTGTTTCTTATTTCTTCACCACTGGCCACCTGCCTAGCTCAAATTCTTAAAGGAAAGAGATGAAGCGGGTAGGTTTAAGAATGGGTAGCACCGGAAAAATGAAATGAAGTTATTGTAAGAACAGCATTTAACACTGAGCTAGACCCGGCTAGGTCACTGGAGGGTTGTATTTTCTTCAAGGTTCAGCGGCTGCATCTGCCTTGGCATTTTCATTGGTAATCTGGATGCCCTGGTTATAATGGTGACATTTTTAAAGGGCATTTTAACGACCCCATCCCCTTCTACTGCAAATGCTTTTGCAATTTCTGTACTCTACAATACAGAACTTAGAAAAGATGCTGTGAGCAGAGTAGAAATGAGAGGAACTAGACCTTACTCTCAGCCAAATGGGGAGATTTGACTTTGAGATTCTTGTTGTTGCTGTTCAGTCATCTCAGTCACGTCTGACATTTCATGACCCCATTTGGAGTTTTCTTGGCAGAGATACTGGTGTGGTTTGTCATTTCCTTCTCCATCTCATTTTACAGGTGAGAAAACTGAGGCAAACAGAACTCAGTGACTTACCCAGGGTCACACAGCTAGTATGTGTCCGAAGCTGGATTTGATCTCAAAGTCTTCCTGACTCCAGGCCCAGCGCCCCATCCACTGTGCCACTTAGATGCCCTTTTCCACAGGACTTCTGGTTATCTATATGGGTGCTAACCTGGAGTCCTATTTCTACAGATCTATATTCAAATTAGCTATGATATTGAGAACTATTGATAAATAAGGTATTGCCCTTCCCAGAGGTATTTTAATTATAGCTTCTTGGGCCTAGCAATAGACAATGTTATCCAGAGATCAGCCTAGCCTAGTTTAAGGAGACTCATTACCAGTTCCTAATAGCTAATATTTATATAGTAGTTTTTGAAAGCACTTTACAAACATCATAGCATCTAGCATTTTATAGTGCTTTAAGGTTTGCAAAGCACATCACGCATATTATCTCACTTGATTCTCATAACAACCCTGAAAGGGAGGGAGATGGTATTATTATCTTCATTTTACAAGTAAAGAAACAAAGTCTAGGAGATGTTAAGTGACTTGCCCAGGGTCGCATAGCTAGTAAGTGGCTGAGTACAGATTTGAACTTAGGACATCCTGATTCCAAGCATAGCACTCTATCCGCTGTGCCATATAGCTGCCTCCCTCTTAGCTCATATTCTCATGTGTCCCATGTCTTGGGGAGCAGGGGAATCAGCTGTTCACAGAAAATGAAACAAACAAACAAATAAATAAAAGCCAAGAAAACAAACTAACCTTTGCGCAGCTGGTTAACTCAGCTGTCTGGGCTGTTAAGTCAGTCAATAAGCACTATGTGTCAAATACAGTGCAAAGCATGGGGACTGCAAGTAAAGCAGAAAGACACTCTTTGCCTTCAAGGAGCTTATAGTCTGATGGGGAAGACAGCACATAAGAGTGAGTTGGAGAGGAAGGTACCTGCCTGTATTAGTAAGGCAAGATTCATGACCTGGAGGATAACCATGAAGAGGCCCGTATGGTTCAGAATCTCAAAGTATGAAAAACTCTCTAGATAGAATGCAGAGGAAGTATAACATTTATTTAGACACCAGAGGATCCAATCCCAAGACCAATGACTCCAATTCGATATAGCAGTAATTATATTCCAAAACCAGTAAGCCCATCTCAATGTAGCAACAAGGAAGTTATAACACAGTATAGCAGGGAACCAAGTCATCCCTTAACCTTCCCCCCTGCTAGGGCCTTCTCATAAACAATCACTCACGAATCCTAACTATCTGCTTGCCAGTGTCCTCTCCCACAGTTCTGAAAGCCCTTGCAGTTCTCAGAGTCCTTGCAGTCTCTAGGGTTCTCTGGATTCTCAGTTCTCCAATCTCTCAATGCTGTAGATTCTCAGCTCTTTGATCTCCACAATTCTCTAGTCTACACTCTCTGCCCTGCAGTCTCTCTGGATGCTGGCTCTCTCAATGTCTTCTTGATGTCTGTTCTCAATTCTCCTTCTCAATTCTGCTGCTCTCAGTTCTGCTTATCTCACACTCTGGGCTCTCTTTATATACAGTCTTAGCCGCCATCTGATTGGGTAGAACTCAGGTCTCTGATTGGCTGAATTCATGCACATCTGATTGGCTAGAACTCAGTAAACATACAATTTGCTCTGGTCTTAGCACCTCTCCTTAAGGCCCTGAGGGTTTCACATATCTCTGTGACCTAAATAGCAAAAGGGTGTGGGCCTGGGGCCTCACACCTAGTAAGTCAAGGGTACAAGTAAAGGCCCTATTGAATGGGCAGGGAAGATCTTTAATCACATTAACACTACACTGCCCAGGAGGCACAGGAAAGGAAGGAAGGAGGGAAGGAAGGAAGGAAGGAAGGAAGGAGGGAAGGAAGGAAGGAAGGAAGGAAGGAAGGAAAGGCCTGCAGTGATGAGTTGGCAGCTCATCCTGGAAAGGAGTGATGATTGTGTGTGTTGACTAATGGAGGATGTGCTTCAGGGTTCTAAATTGTGCTAAATTTCAGGCTCTAACAATCTTACAATCTGTTTATTTAAAGCCTTTCCTGCTTTTCTTGCTCTGAAACTCTATCTTATTAATCTCCTCACAGCTCTGAGTAAAAAAAAAAAAACAGGGTTCTATGAAAAGCATGAACCTAGAGATATAGGTCACAGAGCATGGTGGGGGTCGGTGCCAAGTTACCTCATTCTTTGACCACATGTTCCATCCACTAGGCCATAGATCTTCCCTGTGGACAGGGGAGGGAATTGTCTTTAACACTTTTTACTTCGACTTAGCTCAGACCAAGAGAGGTACTTGAGCACCATTGATGGCCACCTAGAATGTTCTGAAGCAAGACTCTCAAAGCTGATAGGTGGAATTCTTCAATAATACTTTCCAAGGATTCTTATAGAGTGTGGTCTTTTTTCTCCCCTTGATTTACGCATGTGAAACATAGAGCTAAATTCCCTGCATATTTATCACACATTTTAATTGTGAATTAGGAAGATTTAAACATTATATTAACTTCTCAGGTCTCCATAGCTATTGTAACATGCAAAGCAGAATTAACATTTCCGGACTATTTTCAGTCTTTCAGTGGTTTCTTGCCACATAGTACCACTGACAGAAACTCCAAAAAAGTTAGTTCCTCTTTGTGTTTGGAATGTTAATGGAAATCATGGATGAGTAGGTTTTGTCATAGAGGACTGGCCTCATATAAAATTTTGATGTGAGAAGCATTTGTCTTTGATACCTTCCCAACTTTCAGTGCCCCGCTCCTAATTCCTGGATCACCCTGTCCTGTGCTTCATGAAGCACCAAATAATCTCATGTTTCCCTCTGGCTACCTAGAGCCCCCTTCTACAGAGTCCCCCCAACCCCCAGGTCTGCCCTCCAGAAAGTAGTCCAAGCCCCAATGCTCTAGAATTATCCTTCTCTCCATCCTTCCTGCTCCACCTCCCTCCTCCCTTGGTAAAACACAATTATTGATAATATATTTAGATAGTCAGAGAAAAAAACATTTTCCTTATAAAAGCTGAAAAATAAAATCGTAGCCTATGAGGCTTTTCTGGACCTGATTCTGTAACAATGTAAATGAAACCATCATTCAAGACTATTCACATTCTGGCCCTACCCTACCTTTCTCTTTTAATTATTAAATTTATTTTTTATTTTTAGTTTACAACACTCAATTCCATGAGTTTTTGAGCTCCAGATTTTCTCCCCTTTCCTCTCCTCCCCTGTCTCCCCCCACCAAGATGGCATGTAATCCAATATAGGTCCTATATGTATCTTCACATTAAACTTGTTTTCACAATAGTCGAGTTGTAAAGAAGAATTATAACCAATGGAATGAATCATGAGAAAGAAGAAACAAAATCAAAAAAGAAAAAAAAGAGAGAGCAAATAGTTTGCTTCAATCTGCATTCAGACTCTGTAATTCTTTCTCTGGATGTGGATAGCCTTTTCCATCATGAGTCTTTTGGAGTTTTCTTAGAACCTTGCATTGCTGAGAAAAGCCAAGTCTATCAAAGTTAGTCATCAGAGATACCGTGTATCTGTAATCATGTATAATGCTCTCCTGGTTCTGCTCCCCTCACTCAGCATCAGATCCTGTAAGTCTTTCCAGGTTATTATGAAGCCCATCTGCTCCTCATTTTTTATAGCACAATAGTATTCCATTACATTCACATACCACAATTTGTTTAGCCATCCCCCAGTTGAGGGGCATCCCCTTGATTTCCAATTCTTTGCCACCGCAAAGAAAGCTGCCATAAATATTTTCATACATATGGGTCCTTTTCCTACTTGTGTGATCTCTTTGTCTACTCTACCTTTCACAGTTATCTCTGCCTCCTCTTTCTATAGAAAGTTTCCGCTCCAGCCAAACTTATTTCCATTCTCTAGACACAAAATGGACAATCCTATGTTCATGATTTTGCTCCTGAAGATACTATCTAGGATGTCTTTGGTTATTTCCTTCAGTTTTTTCAATTCGGCCTTTTAGGTCCTACCACTTCTATGAAGATTCACTCCCCTGACAGTTTCAACCCAAAGTAATCTCTCAGCTCCTGTTCCACATCTTTACTCACTGTTTTTCTCTCATTTGGCATTTTTCTTGTACGGTCCTATGTTGGTGGCTGTGACTTTGTATACCTAATCTGCCTTCGCAGGGTGGTTGTAAACCCACAGAGAGCGAGGATGTAGCTTCAGCTTCTCTAACCCCTGGCACAGTGGTCTTAATGCAGTAGGCATCTGATAAATGTTTGAAAATAATCCCTTTGGGGCTGTCTCCTCCTCTGTCTTTCAGTGTTATTTTGAAAGGCCTGCCTCCAGGGTCAGATTTCCCAGAAGGACACCATAAGATCCAATACACTGTCTATGACAGAGCTGGAAACAAGGGAACTTGTAAATTCCATGTTAAAGTCAGAGGTAAGAATGACAGCTGATGCTTTTTGTTTCTATCCCCAAGAACTACTCGATCACTCTGGAGTGGGAGGTGGTGGGGGCAGGGCGGGGCAGAGTTGTCTTTGTTGTTGTCTCACTTTGATCCACTTCAGAAGCCCAGGAGCTAGGGCAGCTCAGCTCAGGCAGCTGGGGTCTTGGCATGTAAAAGCTGAGCTTCAAGACAGAAGCATCTAGGCAGCTGGGGGGTGCGGTGGCTAGAATGCTGGACTTGGAGTTAGGAAGATCTGAGTTCAAATTCTACCTCAGACAATGGATAGCTATGTAATAGCAGTTTCATATTAAATAATCTTTTTTATTGTACTGAATCACAGAAATGTTTGTTTTATTCCATAAATTAAAAATAAAATTTAATAATAAGTAATAGCTATGTAACTCTGAATAAGTCATGTGCCCTCTCTTTGCCTCAGTTTCCTTACCCATAAAAGTGGGGATAATAATAAGCACCTACCTCTCACAATTATTGTGATTATCAAATAAGTGTATTTGTAAAGTGCTTTGTAAATTTTAAAACTATATAATGAATTATATATAATGCTGTTATGATTATAATACTAGTAATATATATAATATTAGTAGAAAGCAGGACTGGACTTTGCATTGGAAGCATCAGGAACTTTAGCTCTGCCATCTATGAGCTGTGTTATTTTGGGCTAATCCCTTTATTTCTCTGGGCGAGGAAGCTGCTGGGCAAACGATGAGGCATTATATAAATGAGAGCCGCTATTACATGGAACACATGCTGACATTCACTATTTCTCTGGAGAAGCCAGCAAAAGGATTCTTCTGTTTTCATATAGGAATATGAATGAGTTAAGGTTAAGGGCAAAGCCAGGCCAGAAGCTTGTCCGCCACGCTCAGCCAGAGCTGGACAATAGGAAAGGAAGGCTGACCGTGTTCAGAGAGAATTGAAAGCTGGGGATGTTTCTGATGGGACATCTGTTAACCTTTCCTTACTGTGGGTTGTCAATCAAAGACCGTTGCCAGGAATGCTATGGGCAGCCTTGCCCCAGAGCCTGAGTTCATGAAGGGAGCTCAACCGGCAAGTATAGAAAGTGTGGAAGGACCAGCCCCCAAAGCTACAGCCCTGATATGCCCATGGCCAGGATGAGGCAGTATTGTGCAGTGAGATGACCATAAAACATGGAGTACCCAAGATCTAAGAGCACTCTTTACAAGATGTGTGGCTTTGGGCAAATTGCTTAACCTCTTTGGAACTATTTCTTTGTAATGTGAAATAGAAATAAAAAGACTTGTGGCACCTACCTTTAGGAAGGCTGTGCAGACTTAAATAAGATAGAGCAGGCCTTACAATCTTATATTCTGTGGAATCTAGAGCAAGCTAGCAGAGATAACTAGTTCCACCCACTCGTTTGACGGAAAGACTGTGCATCTAAAGAAATGATCTGATTGCCCAAGGAAGCCCAGGTAGTAGACAGTAGAACCAGGATTCTTAAATTCAGTGCCTTTGCTGCCTCCCCTGTCCCCAGTCATGTAAATGTTAACTGCCATCATCATTATCAGCTCCTATTTGAAGAGTTAGACCTAAAAATATCATGAGGTAGGTAAGGTTTTCCATTTTCTCCCCTCTCACATCATCCCCGGTGGCCTGTTTCCCCTTTTCTTGCTTCTCTCTTTCTCTTAGATTGCCCAGGGTCCTCCATCACGGCGCCTCATTGAGACCCAGGCCTTGTTTCCTTTAGCAGGCTCAGGCTTTTACTCACCTGCATCCATAGAAGAGAGTCTTCCTATAACTTGTTGTGTTTGTCCTTCATTCTCAAAGAGGACCATGACATCAGGGAAATGGTGACATGACTTGCAGTTGACTTTGATTTGAGTGAGGGAGGGCTGTGCAAGGTCACCAGCCTCAGTTTCTCCTCCAGGGGCATCTGGGTCCAGTGGCCTGATAATCACCAGGACAACTGGAGATGGCCCAGGATGCCTTCTTATGACTAGAAGTTAGGGGATGGGGGAGAGATCAACTAGGGATAGGAAAAGCATGATACGATTTGATGCTAGACTTCTCAGGGGAAATGGAAAGACTTCTTTTCACCACATTCAGTCTGGACAGAAAAAGGGCAGCACCCACACTGTTTAGGGATGAGTGGGAAGCAACTGTACTGCCCTGAAAGGAGGATAAGCTCAGGGACAATTGACCCATGGAGAAGTGGTCAGGCATATCAGGAGAGCCTAGAATACAGGATGTCCCCAAAAGGCTTTTCAGCTATAAAAGCTGAAAACTACATTAATGTACATAAATCTACCCTTGAATGCCCTGCACTAAAAGGTACATAGTGAAGCATGCAGGTATGAGGGCAAGGGTTTGGAATGAGAGAAATACTATGAACCAGACAGAAAACACCTGCAAAAAGAGGGAGAAAGACTCAGGCATTTGTCGATAAAGGCAGCCAGAATATGGATAGGGCTAATATTAAGACAAATGAAGTGAACCTCAAATGAGGAGAGGTTCCTGAGAGAATATGAGTGAATACAGCAATATGAGGGATGTGCTAAGGAACAAAAAGTGAGCCTCCTCCTCCTCTTCCAGGACCAGTGCTTTGGGAGAAATGAGAGAAAGTGCATCCGTTCTAGGAGAGGTCATCAAGGCTGCAATGTTTTCTAAAGGGAGCCAGGTTTCCATGAGTAAAGGACATGGCAAGAAGAAGTCTGACCGCGGAAACTTTGTGAACAATGGAATAGGGTTTCCAAAGCTTACAATGGAAAGAGAGGGAAAGAGTGGTAGGGCTAAAGATAGGACCGGGGAGCACAGGAAAAAGAGTTTATGCTAAGGTAGCCTATGACTCTTAACTCATGCAATACAGAGAGAGAAGAAGTTTGCCAGCCATAGGACACTGGATTTTCTCACCTTTCTACCTTCCCTTTTCTTGGGGGTTGTCACAGGTATCAGAATTCCTACTTGTGGCTCTAGCTCTTGTTCTGGAGAAGGCTTTATTTTCTGAATGCCCTCTCTTCACAGTCCAACGTTGCAATAAGCTTCATTCTCCAGAGAATGGCTACATCAAATGCTCCAGTGATGGCAATAATTACGGGGCCACCTGTGAGTTCTCCTGCATTGGAGGCTATGAGCTACAAGGTAGCCCAGCCCGAGTGTGTCAGTCCAACTTGGCCTGGTCAGGCACAGACCCGACTTGCAAAGGTAAGTGAAGAACTGGCTCCTGAACTGATATTGGGGAGCCTGAGGATGTCGTGTGTTCAGGATTAAAGGGATGGAATACAGGGAAGTGTGATGCGGCTTCTGTTCTATTTTGGAAGCTTTGAATGTCATTCTACTTCATTTGAGCCTCCCCTGTGTGGGGGGTTCTCCTTCCTGCTTTGTCCCTTCCTCTTAGCACTTATTTCCTTCTTTCCTCTGTGCCCGAAAAGGAAGACTGGTGATTCACAAAATTTTCAAGCAGGGAATGTTCGTCTTCATTACTCCCAGTGTAAGAGTGAAAGAGCCGTTGGTTAGGAAATAGAAGACCAGACTTCTGATCCTGACTCTGCCAAATATTTACTGAGGAATCTTGGGGAAATCATTTACTTTGGCAGGGGCCCTTCAGTTTCCTCATCTACGAAATTGGATTTGGTAGCAGCTATACTATTTACCTTACCTGAAAGCATGGCTCAGATGAGATGATGGAGAAAAGCCTTTGTAAACCTTAAAGCACAAATAATGATAAGGTGTTATTACCATCGAGGTGACAGAAGAAGCCTTTGAGCGCTTGTCCCCCCCTCTCCTGTTCTGGGCCTGGAGTCAGGAAGATATGAATTCAGATTGGGCCTCAGGCACTTACTAGATGGGTGACTAGGAGCAAGTCACTTAACCACTGTCTGCCTGATTGTCTTCAACTGTAAATGGGAAGAATAGCAGTATCTACCTCACAGGGTTGTGGCAGGGATCAAATGAGATGTTTGTAAAGTACTTAGCATAGTACCTGGCTTTTTTCCTTCCTTCCTTCCTCCCTTCCTTCCTTTCTTCTCCCTCCCTTTCTCCTTCCCTCCCTTCCTTCCTCTCTCCCTCCTTCCCTTCCTTCCTTCCTTCCTTCCTTCCTTCCTTCCTTCCTTCCTTCCTTCCTTCCTTCTTCCTTCCTTCCTTCCTTCCTTCCTTCCTTCCCTTCCTTCCTTCCTCCCTTCCTTCTTTACTTCCTTCCTTCCTTCCTCCCTTCCTTCCTCCCTTTCTTCCTCTCTTCATCCCACTCTCCCTCCTTTCCTTCCTTCCTCCCTCCCTCCCTCCTTCCCTTCCTTCCTTCTTCCCTTCCTTCCTCCCTCCCTCCCTTCCTTCCTCCCTTCCTTCTTTACTTCCTTCCTCCCTTCCTTCCTTCCTCCCTCCCTTCCTTCCTTTCTTCTCCCTCCCTTTCTCCTTCCCTCCCTTCCTTCCTCTCTGCCTCCCTTCCTTCCTTCCTTCCTTCCTTCCTTCCTTCCTTTCTTCTCCCTCCCTTTCTCCTTCCCTCCCTTCCTTCCTCTCTCCCTCCCTCCCTTCCTTCCTTCCTTCCTCCCTTCCTTCCTCCCTTTCTTCCTCTCTCCCTCCCTCCCTTCCTTCCTTCCTTCTTTCCTTCTTTCCTTCCTTCCTTCTTCCCTTCCTTCCTCCCTTCCTCCCTTCCTTCCTCCCTTCCTTCTTTACTTCCTTCCTTCCTTCCTCCCTTCCTTCCTCCCTTTCTTCCTCTCTTCATCCCACCCTCCCTTCCTTCCTTCCTCCCTCCCTCCTTCCTCCTTCCCTTCCTTCCTCCCTTCCTCCCTGCGTCCCTTCCTTCCTCCCTCCCTTCCTTCCTCCCTTCCTTCTTTACTTCCTTCCTCCCTTCCTTCCTTCCTCTCTTTCTTCCTCTCTCCCTCCCTCCCTTCCTTCTTTCCTTCCTTCATTCCTTCTTCCTCTCCTTCTTTCCCACCTCCCCCCTCCACAACACCCAATTTCTCTTTTCTTCTCTCCCACGCTATTGGGCATTGTTGATTTCTATATTTGTGATACTTTTTTTCCTCTTTCCTTTCAAAGCCATATAAAATAGATTTTGTGCATAAGACAACAGGAACCTCTATGGACCCCACTTTATGTCTCCATACTTTATATAGAATGTTTGAACTCCAAGTTCAAACTTCTTCCCTGGAGCTGAGGCCCAGACAAAGGGAAGTAACTAGTCCAAAGTCACACAGAAAGTTAGTGGAAGAGATCAGAGAAGGTGAATTAGAGAGTTCCCTTCTTCTGCGGTAACTTGACATCCCGTCACGAATGGGAGCTGATGCCTAGTTGCACTTAGGATAGGAAGACCGTGAGACCATTTGGCTTCTCTGGTCCTTAGTTTCTTTATCTGTGACCACCTCCAAGATCCCTTCTGGCTCTAAATCAATGATCCTGTGATCTTAGGATCTCTAATTGAAGATTTACTTCCTGTGTGTTAATTTGGCCCCTCAGTTAGTTACCAGGTGACCCACAACATTTCGATTTCCAGTTAGACTGCTGATGGGTCATCCAATCAGTGAGTCAATAAATATTAAGCACCTTCTATACCAGGCACTATGCTAAGTGCTGGGGGTACAAAGAGAGGCAAAAACAGTTCCTGCCCTCAAGGAGTTCACAGTCTAGTGAAGGAGTCAGCATGACCAACTATGTACATGCAAGATGTATACAAGAGAATTTGGAAATAATCCACAAAGGGAAGGTACTAGAATTAAGAGGAATAGTAAAAGGCTTCCTGTAGGAGGTGTGATTGTATTTGGCACTTGAAGCAAGTAAGAGAATCCAGGAGGCAGAGATGACAAGAGAGAGCATTCCAGGAGTGGGGGACAGCTAGAGGAAATGCCAGGAGTTGGGAGATGGAGAGCCTTGTTTGAGGAGTAACAAGAAAGCTGATGTCACTGGATTAGAGTATATGAAGGGATTTAAAATATAAAAAGACTAGAAAGATGAAGGGCAAGTCAGGCTATATAGGGTTTTGAACACCAAATTGAGAAATTTATTGGTGAGGGAGGAAGAAGAGGGTGGGCCTGTGATACGCTTAGACCTGTATAGGAAGATGATTTTGACAGCAGAATGGAGAATGGACCGGAGTGGGGAAAGACCAACCAGGAGGCTATTGCAGTGAGTGTCTGCGCTAGGATCCTGGCAGGCTCTGTCTCTATGTTTGCATCTGTCTGTCTGTATCTGTCTCTCCTCTGTGTCTGGCTCTTTTTCTGTCTTGGTCTAACACATGCATGCACGCATGTACACACACACACACACACACACACACACACACACACACACACACACCCTGAATGTTCTTTCCTTATTTTTGGTCTCCAGATAACTCGCCAATTGTGAAAGGATTCATGTTCCTCTTTTGGTCACCTGGGATGCCTTTGATTTGTATAAATGTAGGGCAAATGTTAATATACTTGTTTGAAAGTGAAAGAGATTTGGCTATCTGTCATATACATTTTTCTAGCTATCATATTTGAATCTATTACAATATAGATTATAGTAATATCTTTGGGATGAATGGATTCAGTCTATTAAGTATGATGTTGAGCTTTTCCCTATTTTACTTGGGAAAATCTCTACATTTTACATTAATTAAATAGGTTCAAACTTTGATTAAATAGATGTAACTTACAAAAACAGTGATCAGGTGTTTTATTTCCTTAAATTCAGAATTTTGAGCAGTAACTGGGTAAGTCATCACTCTATGCCTGAATTATGGGTAATGTCATAGCATCAGCCCTAGAATGAGAATTAACTTTGAGGTAACTATTCACATGACTTCAAGCAACAATATTTTGATTTTAAAAAGTGTTGAACAAATAACTGAATCATTCAGATTTGTTTGTGGCAGCAGAGGCATTTATGATGGCAATTCAGAACCAACCTATCACAGTCAGAAATTTCAGGAGGGTTATCTCTAAGGAGCTCAGACTGCGATTAATGCAGATTGTGCAAGGAAATGGATAGAAATTGTGCAACAAATCCCTACAGGCATCAAAAATTTAGCACCTACTGAATACCTATTAACATATAATCTGGTGGCTAGAATTATACATGGGAAACTTTTGTGGACTGACAGATCCCCATAATACAAATGCAGAAACAAAAATATCCTTGTGGATTTAACCATTAAAATGCATTGAAACTGGAGTATCATTACCAGCTGTGAGAAATATGGTTTTGGGGATCACTGGACTTCCCCAAATTGTGAGAAAATGTGGCTTTGGGGATCACTGGACTTCCTAGGCAGGCCAAAGTCCTGAGGAAGAACCCTGTGATAATCCCTAGGGAAGGTTGTACAGACCACAGGACTTCCAGGGGAAGACCAAGTGGTAGCCCCCCTTAGTCTGTGGGGTTCACAGGGCCTCCTAGGGTCAGACCCTAAGGAGGACCCAAGTGATGGCACCTTAGGACGGCGGTAAGATCACAAGGCTCCTGAGACAGGGCCGGAAGTCCCAAGTGATGTCCCCTTAAGAAGACTGTGCAGACCACAGGGTTCCCCAAGGGAATCCAGAGTGGTAGCCCTCTTAACACCGCAGTGGGGATCACAGGACTCCCCAAGGCAGGATCAGGAAGCAAGCCCGAGACAAGCTTCCACTGCTCATTGCTTTCTTTTCCTTACTTAGGAAAATCCATGTGATTTGCCCATTCTCACCCAAAGAACTCAGGACTAGAGGAAGGGATTTATTACGCTCCTCAAGAGAGCAGGTATAGTGCTCACAGGAACACTCACACAGATACAGCTGCAGGAGCAGGGGTAACCATTCCCTCCACTCCTGCTAGAGTTATGGTTAGCTTACAATCTTCATTTTTTACGTAGTTTTCCTAGGTTATACAGTTTATGTAGGTAGGATAATAAGGATACAGAAGCAAAAGTGAAGTTAAATGGATTTTCCTTGTCTGAGTTTAGGATTAATCTACATTTTTTACTCCCCTACTGTCCCTCTTTAACATATGCAAATTATGCAAATCAGTAGGCCTGGACTCTTGATCACGACCAGACCCTAGATAAGCTTGAACTGGTTCAAGGGGTTTGGCCTCTCTAATTCCCCTGACTGCCTTCTCAAAAAGCATGCACACGCACAAGCCTCTGACCTCTCACCTGACCGACCTTGAGGCCTGGTTTCTGCTAGAGCTGGGGTGGGGGAGTGGGGAAGTACACCTTTAGTTCTGTGGAAACAAAACTCCTCCTCCCATTTCTTACACAGCCATACTACGACAATCCCCAATAATCTGGAAATAATATTGATCCATAAAAACTTCAGAACAACATTTTAAATGGATGTAATTATGCCAAATATTCATTATCTCCAAGCTAGGTGGAACAAAAGTCTTTGCAAATATAGAGCCCTGGGAAAAGAAATCAGTCATCTAGGAACAGAAAGCGGCACATATCCTCCCTTTCAACCTGTCTGCTACCAAGTCGTGTGGAGAATGTATGCCGTAAGCCTATACAAGATGAGCTACATCCTAATGCTTTTATGTAGCATCAACAACAACAACCAGTTTGTTTTTAATCCACCTGTGCAGCAATGTGCTGAACTTGAAATATGAAAGAATAAATAGGGAGAGTGACTGGTCCAGGTAGCATTATTCTTAAAACATTGTGTAAAAGTCAGTTGTTATTCTGTGTATCTGTTGTCTTACTAAGTACCTTTTTACCCAGAGGCCGTTGGGTGCAGTGAAGGATTTGGAGTCAAGGGACATGGGTTTGAATCACACTTCTGTCACAATCTTTGAATCCAGACTTAACCAATCTGGGTCTCAATTTCCTCATCTTGGAATAGATGGCTCCCTTCAAGTCTAACACAAAGGAAGCCTTCGGAGTGACATTCCTCGTCAATCTGAACTTTCTCCCTTCTTCCCGCCCCCCCCCCCCAGTGACTTACCCTTTTATACTGACTTTAGGCCGTCAATCCATGATAAGCTCCTACTGCACAGGGAGGGTTTCATGTTTTTATCCCTAGTATTAGCATGGTGCTGGCACATTGGAGACTCTTCATATATATCGATGGATTGATTTCCTGAACAGAAACAGAGAATCTCTGCCCCAAGTACTGACTAACCTTTTCCCACTGCAGCTATGAAGATCAATGTGGGCGTCAGGACTGCCGCTGCCCTCCTGGATCAGTTTTATGAGAAAAGAAGGCTCCTTATTGTGTCCACCCCAACTGCCCGTAACTTGCTCTACAGGGCACAACTTTCGATGCTTCAGGTAAGACCCACTTGGGCTGAAGGAGAGAGGTGGACAGGGTAGAGCCTTTCCTGAAATCAGCCTCCACTTCTTCCCCTAAAACAAATCAGAAATGACCTATGCTCCTCTAGCATTATAGAGCACTTTGTTCTTTGGAAACACAGTTCTCCTCTGCACTTGTTATATACAAATCTGCCTCCCCTCACCATAGAATGCAAGTACCTTGAGGGCAGGACCATTTGTTCTTGTCATCCGGTCCTCAGTCTCCAAGCCTAGTGCCTGGCACATAATAGGTGCTTAATAAATTTAATAAATACTTGTTGGATTTGAAATATATTTAGTATTATCATTCTCTGTGTTTGTGTTGATCATGTGAGCAGCAACTGTCTTCTCAAAACTTTTTCTCTCATCCATTTCCTGGCTCAGTATCTCCCTGGGTATTTAATGCATATTTGGTGAATTAAAATAAATTAAGGGTAAAATGGGTACCAAAGAATCAAGCCAGTTTGTAGACTTCCTCCTTCCTTCCTTCTTTCTGTCCTTCCTCCTTCCTTCCTTCCTTCCTTCCTTCCTTCCTTCCTTCCTTCCTTCCTTCCTTCCTTCTTTCCCCACCCTCCTTCCTTCTTTCCTTCAAGTTCTCCATTTGTTAAGTGCCTCCTAGCAAATAACTGTGCTAGAGGATGAAAAAAAATACTTCAGAACATTAAATATCTGTGATTTCTTGAGTGTGTGTACTATTTGTTCCAACAAAGATCAAAATGTTTCTAATACAAGAGTTGCTGTGACCAAAGAAAAAAGTGCTCACCTTGTCACCAACCTGGTGATGAACTTTTCTGAATTTATTTGAACTGGTTCTCGGATGACAACCACACATTCCATCATTGGCCCATCCCTAACACTTTCGTATCTTGTGTTCTGTTGGCTGAGCTTTCAGAAGCCTCCAGTGTTAACTTCATGCCACAGTGAGGCATCAGAACAGGATTTTAGTGGTGACTAGGAGAGATTAAAAGATAAATATGATATATTCCCTGCCCAAAAGGAATTACCAGCTTAGTGCAAGTCTTGACATGGACATAAATAGAATACAAAGCAGAACATGTGTATGCCTTTATTTTCTTTGATGAATCATGTACCCTTATAAATGTGAGGACCTTGACTTTATTAGCATCTAAGAGATACTACATCCTGAATATTTTGAACATCTAAGAACTTGTAGCACTTACTTGGAGCTGTTGATGTATAGTGAAGATTGCCAATATGACGAAAGGTGGAAGCCAGAATTTGTCTCTGTTACTGACAAAGAGACCAAATGATAGAGCCTCCTAATGTGTCTCTAGGTGTAATCGTTAGCAGTCTTTCAAAAGACAGAATGGTACTCTTCCTCTCAGCGTTGTTATAATTTAGAATGGCATTTTTTTTCTTCATTCTTGGTGCAGAAATCAAACACAAACCTCCAAAGAGCTGCTTCTCATCTATAAAATTTATTCTGGCTCTTTCCTAGAAGCCAAATTCATTGGAGAATTGAAAAGCAGGAGGCTCAGGAGCAGACCTAGTGGTTATGAGACCAATAGGACTGACTTCATGTGGCCTTGATAGCCTGATTTTCCTTGACACCCAGCCTGATGTTGGTGTTCCTGTCACATAACCCTAGAGAGGGGGCAGCCGGGGGTGATGGGTTAAGCCAGGAGTCTTGGTTCTGCCAACTAGCTGTGTGACCTGGGGCAAGTCACTTCAATCCCTGGGTCTTCAGTTTCTTCATTAAAAAGTAAGTGCGTTGGATTAGATCAGGCTGGCACAACCTGCAGCCCGCCGAAGGATTTCAGGCGGTAGGTGGCAGCCCTCAGGTTGTGCAGGCCTAAACTAGATGATCCCTAATATCCCTTCCTTTAGGCAGCAAAGTGGTAGAGTGGATAGAATTTTCCACCTAGAGTCAGGAAGAACTGAGTTTAAATCCTGTTTCAAATATGTACTATCTGTATGACCCTGGGTGAGGCACTTAACCTCTCAGGCTCAGTTTCTCCACCTATAAAATGAGAATGGTAATTGTTCTTACCTCCTGGGTGGTCCAGAGGCTCAAACGAGATAACCTAGTGCTTTGCAAATCTTAAAGCACTGTATAAATGCTAGCTACTGTTATCCATTTCTAATGTTCATGAGCTCCACATCCATAAGGACAACGTCTTGATTGTCTTTGTGTTTCCCCAGTTCATAGCTCAGTGCTCAGACTTAATGGTTACTTTGTAAATGTTTGGTTTAATCAAGCAGGTAGGACACAGCTTATGCTTAGATTTTTAATTGCTTTTGCTCTATAAAATAGTATTGTTAGGTTGGCTTAAATGTATACCTTCACAGTCATTCGTTAAACACCAGTTCTCTGTACTAAGCAGAATCCTTGGTGTTCCTTTGTTTATTGGTTCCAGTCGGTAAGCTTCAGTCTCACGTCTTAATTCTCCTGGGTTGGCTGTGCAAATGTCTGAAGGATTGTTCCAGGGAAGGATTAGATTTATTCTACTTGACTCCCCAGGGCAGAGCTGGACCAATAGGAAGAAGTTACAAGAGGCAAATCTTGGTTTCCTGTAAGAGCGGACCTGATGCTAGAGTTATCCTAACAGGGCATGCACTACCTTCGAAAGCAGTGACTTTGTTCTCATTTAAAGTCTTCTAGGAAAGATGACGATTTCATTTGCTCTTTTGTTGAGATGGCCACAGAAGCTCTTCCCTTCCAAAGCTGGAATTCTGTGACTGTAGAACATGACATACCTACTCAGAGATCCCCTCCCCTTACTCCTCTTGGTTCTAGGACCCTCCATAGAGTCTCATATTAATCAGGTCCAGTCCCAGATAGATTATGATAGAGGATGTTTGGGCCCCAGTACCCTTTCATCCTTTGTCACATTTCCTTCATTCCTGCCAACACAACTCTTTCCTTATTACCCACCCCTGCCCCCACCTCCCAGGAGTGTTGTGTCCTGAAGAGATCTGCAACTCTGTCAGCATCCCAGGATCTGATCCCTTCTTTCTCCATTACCTCACCTAGCGAGGCTTACCATTTCTCTGTCTCATGTTGCTAGATGTCTTAATAAAAGCGCTTTGCATTCATTCCAGTGTGAACAGCTTAATGTGTCACTCCTATTAGAAACTGAGCTCTCAGCTGGAGCCCTTATCCCAGTGTAGTCCACTGATGCGGAAATTCTAGGCAGGCCTGCTGTGAGCAGAGTCTGTCTCAAAAGCAGACCATAGACCTTCCTGCCCAAGGGAGGGGTTATGGCAATATATGTGGTCTGAAAATAAAATGCTATTTACTTGAAGACATTTTTTATTTTCCTTTTCAAAATTCTATTTTAGTGATTTCAGTGACTTTTCTTTTCCATTGTCAGGGAAAGTGCTTATCAGATCACTTGACAAAATCTGTCTGGACCTATGTTGCTCAGTCTTTTTCCCAGGACCAACTCATATGATTGGAACTTTTTTTAAAACTTGGAAACATTTTTTCCTCTTTCTTTGCAAGTCAAATTTAAAGTTCTCTAGGGAAGCCTTAGGTTTGTTTGTTTTTTTAAAGAAAGTTTGGCTCCGTGGAGTTTTTATCAATTCTATACATAGACACAAAGACTACCATTTTTTTTAGGTTTAAAAATACCCCTAAAAGCCGAATTTTCATCGAATTCCAGTGGGAAAAAAAGCATTGCTTTTGGAGGCAGAAGACATGGGTTCATATTTTGTCACTGTCACTATCAGTGTTATTTTGGGCACACTTAACTCCATTGGCCTCAGATACATCTAATATGGAAAATGAGGGGGTTGGTTAGATTAGATAGCATTGAAGGTCCCTTGCTGCTCTGAATCTATGATTTTATGATTCATAGGAAAGTATTTTAATATATTTTATTTCATTAAATATTTCCCAATTACATGTAAAATTTTTTAACATTCATTTTTTAAATTTTAAGTTCTAAAATCTCTCCCTTTATTTCTTGAGAAGTCAAGCAATATGATATAGATTATACATGTGAAACAATGTAAGATGTATTTCTATATTAGCTACATTGCAAAAGAAAGCACAAAAAACCCAAGAAAGATAAAGAAAGGAAAAAAAAAGTATACTTTGATCTGCACCCTGAGCTCATCAGTCTCTCTCAGGAGGTGTATCGTATTTTTCAACATGGGTCATAGGAAAGTATTTAGAGATTATATAAACCAGAGGTCTGGGCCTAAGTTACTTTCTAGGATCAAGCATAAACTTCTGTATTTATCATTAAAAGCCACCCTTCACAATCAGGTCCCTGCCTGTATCCAGTCTGAATAATTTCATGATTCCCCTTCAGATACTCTGTGTTCCAGCCAAACTGGCCTTTTGCTATTCCTTACACAGACCAGCCACTCCTCCTGACTCTGTGCCCTGGCACTACACTATCATGCCCAGAATGCACTTCTTCCTTCTCTCTCAGAATTCCTTACTTCTTTTAGATATTCAGCCCAAACAGCACATTCATTATGAAGCCTTTCCTGATCTTGCCCTCCTGGTGCCCGCAAGGCATCAGGGATGAGTGCTTTCACTGTATATACATGTTGTCTCTCCTGATAAAATGTAAGCTCCTAGAAAGCAGGGACTGTTTGATTTTTGTCTTTGTACCCCCAGTACCTAGAGGTCTGGCCAGTTAACAAGTAATGACTGATTGGTTGCCTCTACTTGGCAAAGTTCTTTTCCTCCAGTGATACCTTTTTAATTTGTACATTTTTCCCCTGACACTAAAGACCTCATTTCCTAAAAACATTCCTCTTTCTCATGTCGGCTTTTTCAGCAATCACAGTGTGGTCTGGACCTAAGGCACATCACGGTTATTGAACTGGTTGGCACCTATCCAACCCTGATAGGAAGAATAGGAATGAGGATCATGCCCCCAGCACTCACCCTACAGCTCAGGTAAGAGAAAATCACCATTTTTTTTCTTCCCAGGTAAATGCATTTTCCTTTGCTATTCCCTAAAATTCATTCCCTTTCTTGTTCACACCAGTGAATCCCTTTTATTTTCAATGCACCCTAGGATAGGGTGAGTGTTACAACAGTACAAATTGACAAATCATTCCTTGATGAGTTTTAAGAGACATCAGGCCTGGTCTTTCTCAGGCCTCGGTTTGAGGCCTGGGAAAGACCTTGATTTAGAAAAGCCAGGGTCACCCAGTGCATCCTGGGCCATCACCAGTCATCTTGACTTTTGTCTGGCCACTGGCCTTCTATGACTCTGGAGGAGAGAGTGGGGCTGATGACTTTGTGAAGCTCTGCCTCTCTTAAATCCAATTCACAATAAGTCAAGATGTCATCCTCATGATGTTCTTGGTTCCTTTTGAAACGAAGGACAAGCAGCAACAACAAAAGAAATTAGGCAGTGTTTGTGAAAGGAATCAGAAAAAAATCCTTCTCATTTCTAAAGGGTCTTTTTCTAGTCTTTTTTGTGAAATTGCTTGTTAACTATCTAATCAATCCATATATGTATTTTGTTGTTCAGTTTTTTTTAAGTCGTGTCTGACTGTACATGGTGCACTTAGAGTTTTCTTGCAAAGATATTGGAGTGGTTTGCCATTTCTCCAGCTCAAATTGCAGATGAAGACATGGAGGCAAACAGGTTAAGTGACTCTCCCAGGGTCACACATCTAGTAAGTGTCTGAAGCCAGATTTGAACTCAGGAAGATGAGCCTGCCTGACTCCAGGCTGCCCTCCATATATCTATACGCTACAACAGAATGTTCTCAGCAATTGGACCTCTAGCCCCGTTCAATGCTTTGTCTGGTTTCAGGTTGCTACTGCGGATTCCTCTTAACACCTTCAGCATATTATTGGTGGATAAGCATGGCATGGATAAAGAACGCTACATGTCCATAGTGACACCAGTATCCCTCTTCAACCTGATTGACACTTTCCCCTTGAGAAAAGAAGAGATGGTTATACAAGCTGAAATGGGCCAGGCATGCAACTGATGATGGCAAAACCTGGAAACTTCTGATTGGTGAATGGATTCCATTTCCCTGCCTACATAATACCCAAAGCATGCCTTTTTTAAAAAAAATGTCACTGATGTACAGATTTCTTTTGTAATTTTAAAATTTTATTTTATTATATAACTTCTTTGTATCTGAAAATAAACATTAAGGGTTTTTTTTGGTACTTTCAGGTATCTCTGGAAAATTTCATACTAATAACAGAATTTAGAATTTCTAACCCTCTCTATCCTCATAACATTCTCTTTCCACACCTATCTCACTAAAGTGAGTGACCATGTACAGAATTTTATAGACTATGGCAACATACAGATCTGGGACATTTCATTCGGTGCGTAATAGAACTCTATTACATTGTATTTTTTTAATTAAAACTTTTATTAATAAAATATTTTGGGGCAAATTCAGAATTGAGTATTTTTAAATTTGCTTAGCATGTATAGACTTACCATTGATCATGAAAACATCCAAACTAGAGCCTGGCTTTTATGAGAGAGAGAGAGAGTGAGAGAGAGAGAGAGAGAGAGAGAGAGAGAGAGAGAGAGAGAGAATTAGAATAGCAGCCTTGGTCTTATTCTTTCAGAGCAAATAAGCTACATCTCTCTCTTAGAGTTTTAGGGGTGCCCTTCAGGCCTTCTTAGATTTTGAACTCATTGAGGATAGGGATGGTTGTTTGCCTTCTTCTGTATCCCCAGTGCTTAGCAAAGCTCCTGGCACATAGTGGGTGCTTAAAATGTTTATTGACTGACTATGGGGTGTCATCCTCTAATGCATCAGCCTGAGTCCCCATTCCAATGTATTTTGCTCACTTTCAATTGCCAGTAATGGCTGCTTCAACTATACTCAACCAAAAAACACTTTGCTTTTACAAAGGGATATTACTCTTAACATATAGCAAGACCAGAAGTATAGATATTTATCCTCAGCAACAGGGAGCATACTTTTTCCTATGCCATCTTAGTCTCTGAAAGATGGAGTTCAAACTTTGAGCATTTCTTACATAGTATTTATTCTACCAAGCTTGCTTCCATATTCTACATAGCCATTGGAATAACTAGATAGATAGATAGATAGAATTTATTAAGTGCCTACTACGTGCCAGGCCCTGTGCTAAGTCCTAGGAACACAAAAACAAGAAAACAAGATGGTCTCTACTCTCAAGGAGCTTATCTCCTAATGGGATAAAAAACCATATAAAGTAGAAAGGTGGAGGGATGGTGGTAATACATACATAGGATTGAAGCAGCTGATATGGAGGAAACCAGCAGATCAGAAAATGAGGTAGGAGGGAAGTAAGCAGCATGACTGGGACTCCTAATGACATGGTGGTTCCAGGCTCCACAGGGTGGTTTGCCATTCACTGAATGGATCTCAAAGGGGAGTTCTATTTAGGAGGGAAAGACAGACAACGTAGAGATGGAGCAGACCACAGGACGAGATGGTGAGATTGCTCTAGCTCTCTCTTGGCTGCCTTCAGTCTATGCACCATTTGGGCTGGCTACAAAACATGGTGTTAATTCCAATTTCCAGTTTCCTCTGGTGGCTTGACATGCTGACCTTTCCAAGTCCACAATTTCATAGATGTCTACAGTACATCTTTACCTAAAATCACGAAATAATAAAGGCAAAGAAGCAAAGTAACAGAGATTTGTATTCACAGGCCACCTGTTGACCTCAGGTGGAGAATGGGCATGAAGGGCCATACAGTATTTTCTCTCTCACCCAAAGAGCAGCCAGACAGGAAAGAAGAGGAAGAAAAGAAACAAACATTATTAAGCACCTACTATGTGCCAACTACTATGCTTACAAATATTATCTCACTGGATCTTCACAACAACCCTGGCTGGTAGGTGCTATTATCATCTCCGTTTTATGGTTGAGAAAACTGAGGCAGATTGAAATTAAATGACTCACCCAGGGTCATACAGCTAGTAAATGTCTGAGGTCAGATTTGAACTCAGGTCTTCCCGTATCTAGACCCAGCACTTGATCCATTGCACTACCTCTGCCTTTGTCCCTCTCTCTATCTAGTTAGTACCTTTTAAATGTACAATGTTTTGTCTGCATAGGGACAAGACAGGGGAAAGAAGGGGTATACAAGATGGACAGTGCAGTAAGGGGGTAGTTATAAGCGAAAGAAACTCAAAAGTTGGAGATAAAAATATGAAGGAAGGGATTAAAGGGAAAGGAAGAAAGAATAAAAAGTGGGCATAAAGGGTGGGGCAAGTAGAAGAGAAGGCTTATGATAGAGGAAACAGACTATGTCATATATAGTAAAACAAATTTCCTCTTTTTTTTTACCACCTTCTTATTGTTAAAGTTGGAGGTAGCAGCAGCACAGAAGAGAAAAATACAAGAGGACAGGATGGAAAGTAATCTTTATTTAACAATTATAACTGTGAATATGACTGGGATGAACTCATTCATAAAAGGGAACATAGCAGAGTGGATTAAAAGACAAAATTTGACAATCTGTTGTTTCCAAGAAATACATTTAAAACATAAAGATTCACATAGAATTAAAATGAGGGGCTAGAGCAAAATCTAGTATACTTTGGATGAATCCCCAAATCAGAAGCAGTAATCACAATTTCACATAAAGTTATAGTAGATTAGATATGATGAAAAGAGACAAGCAGGGAAATTTCATTATGATTTCATCAATAATGAAATCAATAGTTAATATTTTGAGGTTGTTGTTGGTGATCAGTCATTTCTGACTCTTCATGACCCCATTTGGGGTTTTTTTGGCAAAGAAAGTATTTTGTCATTTCCTTCACCAACTCATTTTACAGATAAGGAAACTGAAACAAAAAGGGTTAAGCAATTTTCCCAGGGTCACATAGCTAGTAAGTGTCTGAGATTTGTACTCAGTTCTTCCTTACTTCAGGCCCAGCACTGTATCCATTGTACTCTATTCACTGTGCCACCTAACTAACCCCTCCCTACCCCAAATTCAAGGGCTGGCTTTCAGTAGTTTCCACTGAGAGAGCTGCTCTGTGACACATGAAACCCCAACCCAGAAGCAGGTCATGTATAAATGATATAACACCAGGTGCCCCACAAACATATGCTGCACTCTGAGTGAGAGGCGGTGCTCCCTTCAGGGGCACTCTCCAGCCCCATCCTTAAAATATAAGCACTAAATAGAATAGCATGTAAGTATTTAAAAGAAAAGTTAATTGAATTTTAGGTAGAAAGAGATAATAAAACTTAATTTATTTCTTTCAGACCTAGACAAATCTAATCAAGACATAAACAATAAGTTAAAGAACTAACTAGAAATTTATAGAAGGTAGAGATGATAGATCTCTGGAAATTGCTGAATGGGAATAGAAAGGAATTTATATACCAATCAGGTGAACATGGAACCTTTACAAAAATTGATCATGTTTTGGAGGCATAAAGACCTCTCTAAAAATATAGAAAAACAAAAATACTGAACATATAATTTACTGATCAGAATGCATTAAAATTATATTCAATAAAGAGCTTTTAAAGAAGGAATTAAATAAAAAAGGAATATTAAATAACATAATTCTAAAAAAACTGATGGATCAATTAAGAAGATATGGAAAAAAAATTTCATCAAAGAAAATGACAGTGAGTTAATATTCTAAAATTTATGGGATACAGCTAAAACAGTTCTTTGGGGGGAAATTTTTATTTCTAAATACCTTCAGCAACAAAAAAGAGAAAGAACAAAAAATTAGTTGGGCATATAACTAAAAGGTCTGGAATAACAAATAAAAAAATCCCCAACTAAGGAACCTAGTGGAAATTCTTAAAATTAGAGATTAACAAAACTGGCAGCAAAAATATCACTGAATTGATAAATAAAATTAGGAGCTTTTTTAGAGCAAAAAACTAATAAAATAGATTAAAAGTTGACTAAATGATTTTTTTTAAAAAGAGGAAAACAAAGTTGTAACAAAAATGAAAAAGGAAAACACGACAATTGGAGAAGAAATATGGAAGGGTATTTGAAATGATTTTGTTCAATTATATGCTAACAAAACTGATAATTTAGAGGAAATGGATAAATAGTTGCAAAAATATAAAATATCCAGTTTAACAAGAGAAAAACCAGACTATTTTAAAAACCCTAAAACAGAAAAAGAAATTGAACAAGCCAAAAATGAAATCCCAAAAGAAAAACTGCAGGAACAGATGCATTTACAAGTAAATTATATCAAACATTCAAGGAATAGTTAAACACAATATCATATAGATTATTTGCAATAATAATGAAAGCAAGCACCTTTCCAATCTCTTTCTGTGACATAAATATGGTCTTAATATGTAAACCATACCACGACAAAGCAAAGAAAGAAAGAAAACAAGCCAATAGAACATTGATACAATATTTTAAAATGTGAGCAAGTGTGCTACAACAACATATAAGAAATATTTTGCACTATGACTGGGTTGGATTTATATTAGAAATCAACTATATGTGTAAAACCTCTAGAAAATATAGGAATAAATAGATGTTTTCTTAATATAGTAGGTACCATCTATCTAAATCCAAGAACAAACATTATAGGTAAAGAAAAGAAGTTAGAACTTCCCGGGGTGGAGCCAAGATGGCGGCTGGAAAGCAGGGACTTGCATGAGCTCCCCACCATGTCCCTCCAAAAACCTATAAATATGGCTCTAAACAAATTCTAGAACTGCAGAACCCGCAAAATAGCAGAGGGAAGCAGGGATCCAGCCCAGGGCAGCCTGGATTGTCACTGGATGAGGTCTATCATGCACGGAGTGGAGGGGAGCAGAGCTCAGCATGGGAGGCAGCAGGACCAACCAGACCAGGAATTGGGCAGGACAGGCCCTAGCACCCTGAATCAGTGAGCTGTGGCAGTTACCAGACTTCTCAACCCACAAACACCAAAGACAACAGAGAAGGTTAGTGGGAAAAGCTGTGGGGGACAGAGTTCACGGTTTGGCCAGGGCAGCAGGGGAGGTGCAGCTACAGAACTACAGCTGCAGTTACTTCCGGCGCCAGGCCCACGTGGTGGGAGGAATTAAGTGGCTGATCAGAGCAGGAGTGCAGAGCCTGCTGAAGATTTGCGTCAGGTCTGGGTTGGTGGTTCTTGAGGAAGGTGGAGTGCTGGGGTGGCAGAGCTGGCTGTATAGAAATAGCTCTGAAGTCAACGGTGCATCCCTTCAATCTTGGAACAAAGTACTCTTTGCTCTACAAGCAGTCATACCCCAACAAAAAACTCAAGGGTCAAATTAGTTGGTTGGGAATATGGCCAGGCAGCGAAAACACACCCAGATTCAGTCTCAGACTTTGCAATCCTTCTTCGGTGACAAAGAAGACCAAAACATATGCCCTGAAGAAGTCAACAAAATCAAACAGCCTACCCCAAAAGCCTCCAAGAAAAACATGAACTGGTCTCAGGCCATGGAAGACCTCAAAAAGGATTTGGAAAAGCAAGTTGGAGAAGTAGAGGAAAAATTGGGACGAGAAATGAGAAACCATGAAAAACAAGTCAATGACTTGCTAAAGGAGACCCAAAGAAATACTGAAAAATATACTGAAGAAAACAACAATTTAAAAAATAGACTAACTCAAATGTCAAAAGAGCTCCAAAAAGCCAATGAGGAGAAAAATGCCTTGAAAGGCAGAATTAGCCAAATGGAAAAGGAGGTCAAAAAGACCACTGAAGAAAATACTACCTTAAAAATGAGATTGGAGCAAGTGGAAGCTAGTGACTTGATGAGAAATCAAGATATTATAAAACAGAATCAAAGGAATGAAAAAATGGAAGACAATGTCAAATATCTCATTGGAAAAACCACTGACCGAGAAAATAGATCCAGGAGAGATAATTTAAAAATTATTGGACTACCTGAAAGCCATGATCAAAAAAAGTGCCTAGATATCATCTTTCAAGAAATTATCAAGGAGAATTGCCCTGATATTCTAGAGCCAGAGGGTCAAATAGATATTGAAAGAATCCACAGATCACCTCCTTAAATAGATCCCAAAAAGAAAACTCCTAGGAACATCGTCACCAAATTCCAGAGCTCCCAGGTCAAGGAGAAAATACTGCAAGCAGCCAGAAAGAAACAATTTGAATATTGTGGAAAAACAATCAGGATAATACAGGATCTAGCAGCTTCCACATTAAGGGACTGAAGGGCTTGGAATACAATATTCTGGAGGTCAATGGAGCTAGGATTAAAACCAAGAATCACCTACCCAGCAAAACTGAGTATCATGCTCCAAGGCAAAATATGGATTTTCAATAAAATAAAGGACTTTCAAGCTTTCTCAGTGAAAAGACCAGAGCTGAACAGAAAATTTGACTTTCAAACACAAGAATCAAGAGAAGCATGAAAAGGTAATCAAGAAAGAGAAATCACAAGGGACTTACTAAAGTTGAACTGTTTTGTTTACATTCCTACATAGAAAGATGATGTTTATGATTCATGAGACCTCAATATCATAGTAGCTGAAAGGAATATGCATATATATATATATATATGTATACATATATATATATACATATGTGTGTCTATGTATGTATGTATGTAGGTATATATATGTGTATATATGTATATATACACATATATATATACACACACACACAAAGGGCACAGGGTGAGTTGAATATGAAGGGATGATATCTAAAAAAATAAAATCAATTTAAGGGATAAGAGAGGAACATATTGAGAGAGGGAGAAAGGGAGAGATAGAATGGGGTGAATTATCGCACATAAAAGTGGCAAGAAAAAGTGGTTCTGTAGGAAGGGAAGAGGGGGCAGGTGAGGAGGAATAGGTAAATCTTGCTCTTATCGGATTTGACCTGAGGAGGGAATACCATACACACTCAATTGGGTATCTTACCCCACAGGAAAGAAGGAGGAAGAAGAAAAAAAGGAGGGGATGATAGAAGGGAGGGTAGATGGGGGGAGGAGGTAATCAAAAACAAACATTTTTGAAAAGGAACAGGGTCAAGGGAGAAAATTCAATAAAGGGGGATAGGTTAGGAAGGAGCAAAACATAGTTAATCTTTCACAACATGAGTATTGTGGAAGGGTTTTACTAAATGATACGCATGTGGCCTATGTTGAATTGCTTGCCTTCTTAGGGAGGGTGGCTGGGGAGGGAAGAGGAGAGAGAATTTGGAACTCAAAGTTTTAAAAACAGATGTTCAAAAACAACAACAACAAAAAAGTTTTTTCATGCAGCTAGGAAATAAGATACACAGGCAACAGGGCATAGAAATTTATCTTGCCGTACAAGAGAAGAAGGGAAAGGGGGATGGGAAGGGAGTGGGGTAACAGATGGGAGGGCTGACTGGGGAATGGGGCAACCAGAATATACGCCATCTTGGAGTGGGGGGAGGGTCGAGACGGGGAAAATATTTGTAATTCAAACTTTTGTGAAAATCAATGCTGAAAACTAAATATATTAAATAAATTTTAAAAAATAAAAAAATAAAAGAAGTTAGAGGCCTTTCCAACATAATCTAGGGTAAAGCAAAGATGCCTATTATCACCATTACTATTTAAGATAGTCCTAGCAATAGCACCAAGACAATAAAGAAATAGAAGTTTGGGAGGGGGGCGGGGGGGACGAAGTATAGGAAAAGAGGAAACAAAATTAGTATTTTGTGCAGATAATATGATGATTTACTTAGGAAACCTAAAGAATCTACCAAAAATTAACTGAAATAATTAATAAATTCAGCAAAGTTGTAGAATATAAAATAAATCCACATAAATCACTTTCATTCTTGCGTATTGGCAGCAAAACCCAAGAGGGAGACCTAGAAAGAAATCTCCTTTAAAAAAAAAACAACAACAACAACTGTAGAAGCTATAAAGTGACTGGGAATGTATCCACCATGATGTACCCAAGAACTATATAAATCAATTTATAAAATACTGCTTTCAGAAATAAAAATAGATACTGATTATTGGAGTAACATTAATTGTTCATGGTTAGGTCAGACCAATATAATAAAAATGACAATCCTTCTTAATTAATTTACTTATGCACTACTCTACCAATTAACCCACCAAAGGCATGTTTTGTAAAGCTAGAAAAATAATAAAATTCATATGGAAGAACAAAAGGTCAAGAATTTGAAAAAATGGGGGAATCAGTACCAGATCTCAAACTGTATTACAAAGGAGTAATCATCAAAATGATTTGGTAATGACAGAGAGAGAGAAAGAGAGAGAGAGAGAGAGAGAGAGAGAGAGAGAGAGAGAGAGAGAGAGAGAGAGAGAGATCAAGGGAACAGATTAAATATACATCATACAGAAGCAAATAAATATAGTAGCATAGTGTCTGATAAATTAAAAGACCCCAGTTAGTGGGAGATGGTCTCATTATGTGGACAAATTTGCTAACAGGATACCAGTCTGGCAGAATTAGGGCTAGATCAATACCTCCCATATCATATACCAAGACAAACTCCAATTGATACATGATATAAAAGATTACAGAGTATTAAACAAATTAGAGGAGAAAGAAAGAAATTATCTTTCAGATGTACGGATGGAGAAGAGTTCATGACTAAAGAAGTGATAGAAAGGAATACATAAAATAAAAGGGACAATCTTGATATTATAAAATATTTAAAAGATTTTACACAATGAAATACAATGTAATCAAAATTAGAAAGGAAATAGGTCCATGGATTTAGACTTGGGAAGATGAGACTTCCTGACTCTAAGGTTGATACTGTGTCTACTGCACCACCTAGCTGCTCATTCTCTTGTTGAGCTAACCAAATGCTGGCATACGAATGTAATGGATTATTGTTCTATTAATTTTTTTAAAAAAAATGGATAGTTTCAGAGGAAACTGGTAAGACTTCTGTGAACTGATGCAAAACAAAGTGAGCAGAGCCAAGAAGAATTTCTAAGGAGAACAATTCACATGATGACAGCATTATAGACAAAAACAACTTTGAAAAACCTTAGAACCCTGATCAGTGCAATGATAAACCACAAGTTCAGTGACCTAAGGATGAAACATGCCACTCACCTCCTGCAGAGAGATAGACATTTCTGGTAAGATAATGGGAATTTGTTTTGCCAGATATGAATGTTTATGATGAGGGTTTTAATTATTTTTCTTTTGGGGGGATTCAATTTGGGAGGAGTGGTAGGAATATTTTAAGTGGCTATAAAATAAATACATATAAAACAAAGAAAGGAAGATGAAAGGAAGTTTGTAGGTTATGAGCAAATATTCCAGAAAGAACAGGAAAAGGACCCAGGATATCTAGAGTCGGGAAATAAGGGTGGAACCTAGGGTAGAGGTGGCTAATGAAAGAGTATTGCGTCCAGGCTGGAAAGTGGTATTTCTACATTGGCCGCTGAAGTTAGAGGATCCCTGGGAAGGCATGACTATAGAAAGAGGAGATCAACACTCACCACTGAGCAATGACTCCAGGTGAAGTATCAGTAGTTAGAGAGAAGTCCGTTAAGGGGAGGAGGGGAGGGACAGTGCGTGAAGTTGGAAAATTTGAGGTCCTCTCTTAAGACGAGACAATTTGTTGTTCAGCTGTTCAATCATGTCCAAATCTTCATGGTCCTGTGGACCATAGTACATCAGTACTTGTCCATGGATGGTGTTTTCCTGGCAAACATACTGGAATGGTTTGACATTTCCTTCTCCAGTGGACTAGGGCAAACAGAGGTGAAGTGACTTGCCCAGGGTCACACAGCTAATGAGTGTCTGAAGCTGGATTTGAACTCAGATCTTCCTGACTCCAAGCCCAGTGCTCTATCCATTGAGCCATCTGACTGTCCCAAAACAAAACAATAACATTTTAAAAAACTGACCAAAGACTCAAAATAAACCAAAAACAAAGAATGAGCACCAGGAGACAGAAAGGTCTAAGGGTATAAAGATTAAAGGGGAGCTTAAATGCTCAGGAGAAGGAGAGCAGAGAGAATTTAATTAGAACTGTAGATATTAACATTCCAAGGACAGCTAGGTGGCACAGATTATAGAGCGCCGGGCCTGGGTTCAGGAAGCCTGGAGTTCAAATCCAGCTTCAAACACTAACTAGCTGTGTCACTTTGGGCAAGTCGATTAACCTTTGCTTGCCCCAGCTTCATCAACTGTAAAATAGGGGTGTGATAACACCTATTTCACATGATTGTTGTGAGGATCGAATGAGATAATATTTCTAAAGCACACTACTATGTGCTTGCCACATAGTAGGCAACATAAATTTGTTTATTTCCTTTCTCCTCCAAGTGCTAAATGCACTATTCTCCTATAAGTAAATCAATGGTTGTTTTTGGAGATGGAGAAATAACAGAGGGATGTCCCTTGAATGAGGAGAAGATAGAAAGGAACCATAGGCACTCTTCATCCAGTTTGGGCATAAGGAAAGAAGGGTTAGTAATTTCTTTAGTCTCTTAATGAATAATAACTAACAATAATAATAATTTATGTCATACCTACTATGTGCCAGGCACTGCACTGAGCATTTTATAGTTATTATCTCATTTCGACCTCACAACAATCCTTTGAGTTCGTGGGAAAACAGGATCAACGCAGTTCAAGGAAGGGACTATTTGGGGGTTAAGGAGTAGGAGGTTGGTTAGCCTTGCCATAGAAAGAAATGATGGAGTGGTACAGGGAGGTGGGGGGAGGGACCCATATGTATGTGGGAGCTACAGGGGTTTTGTAGAGGCTTTGTTTGTGGAGTAAATGGCCACCTTGGGATATCAATTACTTTGAGCAAGGGTTCAGCTGCTCAGGACTTTCATTCTAGGACAGGATAGAGGGTCTCTGTGGGTCTCTAGGCTAGCTAGCAACTAGGATGGAAACGTACATAGTTCAAGAGACAAGATATAATGGCATTAAGAGGACTAAATTCTAATAATAAAGACAAGCTGTGTTATAATAATAAATAATGTAAATTTAAAAATAATAAAGACAAAATGTGCTAGGGCAGAGAGAAAATATAAATATGTATTTACAGATATAGAAATAACTAGAAAAAGGCAGATATCAAACACATACTTTATAGACCCTAAAATATATTCCTACAATCACACTAAAGTGATCTTCGTCTTAATTTAAACTTAGATCCTTCCCTCCCATTCACCTGTCCTAAACCCACGTTCTCTGAATTTGTTTAAGTTGTTAATAATAAAGAAACAGCCCTAAATGGGGACTAAGTAACGTTATTCTAAATGATGGATAGGTTCAAGAACAAGTTATAGGAACAAATGATATAAACAAACCAAAAGCTGGGAGACATAGCTAAAGCAGTCTTCAAAAGAAAAATAAAATATCCCTGAAAACATTAGCAAAATAAAAAGA
This sequence comes from Trichosurus vulpecula, assembly GCF_011100635.1. NCBI lineage: Eukaryota > Metazoa > Chordata > Mammalia > Diprotodontia > Phalangeridae > Trichosurus > Trichosurus vulpecula. The sequence continues at coordinate 432,056,239 of NC_050574.1, read as the reverse complement.
GGGGATTCATCAGCTGTGTATGCCATTCAAATAATTAGGACATCAACCAATTAACAATACAAAACAAATACAAAATAAGAAAATTTGAAAATTAAAAGAGATGCAGAATATTATAGTGCATTTAATCTCAAAGAAGTCTTTTTCCATTGTAACTATTGAATCCACTGGTTTTCTTTTAATAAAGACATCTCATGATGAAATGTTATATCACATTTAGAGATTAAAAAAAATAAACAAAGCACCTTTTCAACCTATTGCTCTTCTGGACTTCTATACATATTGTCCTTAAAAACAAAACAAAAAAGAAAAAGAAGACAAATATAAATAAATAAATACCACACAGAAACTTCTGCATTTTCTTTTGCTGGTGCCATAGCCATTAATTAGGGCTGAAAGTGGGGCTAAAAAATATTGTTGATGATTCAAGACAATTCCAAGGACTCCTGATGAAAAATACTGTACACCCCTAGAGACACAGAACTGATGAAGCCTAAGTATAATTGAAGTATAATTTATTTTTACTTTTTTTCCAACATGGCTAATATGGAAATATGTTTTGCATTATTTCACATGTATAATTAGTATATTGCTTGCCTTCTCAATGTGTGAGGGCCTGGAGGAAGCAAGAGAATTTTGAACTTGAAATTTTTTTAAATGAATTTTAAAAATAAATAAATAATATTTTTTAAAAAAAATCAATATTGGTTGAGAGGATATAACAGAGGTGAAAGGGTAGGCATGGGGAATGGGGAGAGGAAAAGATCTGTGTCATTCACTGAACTCTGCAGACAAAATCTTCCATGGTTTTTGTTTCTGTTCTTATTATTTTGTGAGGGAGAAAATGAGAAATGGAATAGGTGGGGAGACAGAGAATATGAGGTCATTGAAAATACTAAAAAAGAAGAGATTTGATACCCAAAGTTCTGGTATTTGTTCTGCAATGTAGTGGAGTCACTGAAACTAAGCTGGCCCAATAAATGCTACCAATTTTTTGGAGTGATGGTTTTTTTTTATTGTTTAGTTATTTCAGTTGTGTCTAACTATTTGTGATTCCCCCCCCCACACACACACACATTGGGGTTTTCTTGGCACAGATACTGGAGTGGTTGGTCATTTCCTTCTCCAGCTCATTTTACAGATGAGGAAACTGAGGCAAAGAGGATTAAGTGATTTGGGTCACACAGCTAGTGAGTATCTAAGGCTGGATTTGAACTTAGGAAGACCAGTCTTTTTGACTCCGAGTTCAGCACTCTATTGACCACCTAGCTGCCATATTTTTTTGTTATTAAAGAAACAAAAAATTCTTTTATAAAACCCTAACCCATACTCCAATCAGAATTTAAAATACAGGTTAAAGACATAGCAGTAATTTCAAAGTCCTGAGTTTTATTAATCAGTAATCCATTTGACAAATGGTAATACACTAAAGGAGCCTGTGGAAAGTAAGAATTGCCCTTCATTAAAATAAGGAACAATTAATTTAATTTTTTAGTTGCTTTTCAGTTAATGTCAGGGGTTTAATTATTTATTTTCTCATTTGGTACGTGGCCATCTTAAGAGTCTGGGAAGATTCATTTCTATTCATAAGGCTCAGAATCATTTTAGAGTGCTCTGAATAAATGGGAAGTGGCATTCTCCCCTCCAGGAAGGCTCAGTACTTAGGTCGCAGCAGTCTGAGATGAATAAATGAATTTTAAATGGAACTGAAGCTGTAATCATCCTTCTGGTCGCAGATCACATTTGAATGACTCTCACTTGGGTATCTGGGTATCTTCTAAGTTATCTTTATAGAATTCAGCTTAACCAAATAATATAATTCATTGCTTCCCATTTGCTCATTTGTTCATTTTTCTTTATTTAGCAACATTTATTAAGCATTTTGCTGAGGGGAGGGAAAGAAAGTGAGACAAAGGGAGGGGGGAAGGAAGAGGAAGAGAGAGGGAGAGGAAAGGAGGAATAAGAGATACAGAGAATAGGTAGATGCCATCTCTGGAGAACAGGCATAGACCTCCAGATTCAAGGACAAAATTAGGTAACCTTCAGCTTCACTACTGAAAATCCCAGAAAGAAAAATATTGCTATTTTGCAGCATGTGGAGGATGCTTATACATCAGAAAGGTAAAGAAAACCGAGCATCAAAGCACCAGATCATGGCCTGGAAAGAAAGAAATATTTCTCCATGAAGTGTTCCTTTGGCCCTTTGATTAGAGACTGTTCAAGGACCATAAAAAAGAAAAAAGTAAATACTGGTGATCACAGAAAGTCGACATCTTTTTGCAAAGATGCAAAACCTTTCAAAGAGGGGAAAACCATCATGACCAGGTCTTAATGCTCAGAGAACTGATAAAGTATAACAATCAGTAACAACAACTAGTTTTTATACAATGTTTTCAGGTTTGCCTCAGTAGACCTTCTCATAGATAGGCTGGCCCCTAAATATGCTATTTGTTGAATCTGACAGAAATGTGTTTCCACATCCAAACCTATTTTGCATTGGTGCTATCAGGGTGAATCAAGTTCCTTGCTCCAGACTCACAAAATCCTAGAATTGGAAGGGACTTCAGTTGGGTCTGACTCTGGCAAAGATACTGGAGTGATTTGCCGTTTCCTTCTCCAGCTCAGGAAACTGAGGCAAACAGGGTTAAATGATTTGCCAGGGTCACACAGCTAGTAAGTGTCCGAGGTTGGATTTGAACCCAGGAAGATGAATTTTCCTGACTCCATTCCCTGTATTCTAGCCAATGAGCAACCTAGCTGCCCCAGATATGTACACACATAGACACATGTTTGTGTATGATAGAGGGGGGAGGGAAGGAGAAAGAGGGAAAGAAGACAGGGAGAGGATTATATAATATATGATATGATAACATACATGTACATACATATATGTATATGCTTAGGTATATATTATAATATTCAATTGATTTCAATAAACATTTATTGAGTACCTATCACATGCTAAGCACTGTGCTAAGTGCTAGGGAAATAATTAAGAAAAAGAAACATAGTTTCTACCCTGAAGGAGCTTTCAATCTAATGAGGAAGAGGGAAAACACAAAAGTAGGTAGCTGGGGATGGGGTGGGGAAGGGAGACCACTAAGGAGTACTCAGTGTAGGGGCACCTTGTTCCATGGAGTTGAATCCAGACAGAGCCGCACAATAGGTTTTCATTTGTGTGTAGATGGATAGATAGATAGATAGATAGATAGATAGAGTAGGTCACATCAGAAAGAAGTAATTGACTAATTGACAAATATAGTAAAAATCCAACTAGTTAGAATTCTAGTATCCTTGTGTTGTGTTGTGTTGTGTTATGTTGTACTGACTTTCTCTGAAAGCAGGAATCATGTTGCTTTCAGGCTTGGTCCCAGCCACAGTGCCATATACACTCTAAGTGACTAAATGTTTATGGAATTCGAATATATTGAATGTTAAAGGTCTTTGAGTGCCAAGTACTGTTCCTGGAACTATTTCACATTGCGGAGCTGTCACCAGTTGTTCTGACCTATGTCTTGCCACTGAGCTCTGATGACTCTGAAGGGGAGGCTGAGGCTGGTGACTTTGCACAGCTTTGCCTCACTTAAATCCATTTCACTTGCAAGTCAAGACATCGCCTTCCTGATGTCATTGGTCCTCTTTGAGAATGAAGGACAAACAACACTATTTGCATTTACGTGCCTTTGTACAGGGGGTAGGTCCCCTGTGCCTGGGATGTACTCTCTTCTTACTTCCTTCTTTTAGAATTCCAGCTTCCTTCAAGGCCCAGCTTTGCTACTTCCCATGGGAACCCTTTCCTGACCCCTGCACACTCCGTTTTAATTCTGTCTGCTTCTTGAAATTACGTTGCATTTACTTAGCTATTATGTACATATTGTAAATTGATTTGTGACATGGGAGACACTGGCACAGGACCACTCAGCATGGCGTGCCTACATCAGAGAAGGTGCTGTACTCTATGAGCAAAGCAGAATTGAAACAGGTCAAAAGAAATGCAGGATGCTCAAATTTAGAATATCCACCCCAAATGTTCACAGGGACTATTTGTGCCTGACCTGTGACAGAGTATTCTGAGCTCGTATTGGTCTGATCAGCCATGGTTGGACACATTGAAACTTGACTCTAGCATAGTGATGTCATTTTGGTCCTCTCTGAGAATGAAGCACAACAACCAAGCCCCTTGAGGACTAGGACTGTTTCATTTTTGTATTTGTATCAACAACATCTAGCAGTGTCTTGCTCATAGGAAATGGTTAATAAATGTTTGTTTAATTGAATTAAATTGTTCGAATAAGATCGGGTTATGGATCCCCTAGAAAATGCCTTTAGGGGAGTCACAGGAAACTCCAAAACATCTCCAAAAAGGGAGTACTAGTTTGAAACAAATGAGACAATGAAGGAGGATGTGAAGGGAGAGAAAGAATAGAAACTGGCAGCAACAAAAAGAATTGTCAGCACAGTAAAGAACTTGGGGTCTTCCACAAAGAGAGATTCTGGATTGCCCTGTTTTGCCACTTAAAATGGTTGTGGGCATCTCTAGCCATTTCTACCATTTCCTTTTCTCCATGAGGAGCAGGTGGTTTGGCACCACTCACATTTTCTGTTCTCAGAACGAGAAGTGCTCACTGCCACTAGGAAGAACAGTGGCAAGGTCACTAGCCTTGAGCAAGACAGGATGGAGACAAAGAATCCATGGCTGAGCTGGATAAGGAGAAGAATGAAGATGATTCTGGTAATTCTTCAAGTCTCAAAACCAGACAACCAATCAACCAACATTTTGCCCCATCAGCAAGTTTATTTTTATTTTTTATAGTGGCCAGGAATACAAAACATGAATGTAAGGTGACAGACTGCTCATTACAAACGAATCCTAAAATAATTGATAATAAAGCACGTCATGGAGACATACTGGGAATGTGAATTTAACCAAGAGGGAAATCCATTACATGTTATAAAAATACAGTGTATGGCTTAGCAAGTTGGGTCAAGCAGATTACACAGACTGTATGCAATCTCAGGAACAAGTGTTACATCATGTTAGGTAATGCTATTGCCTTTGTTTTATACATGGTAAAACAAGGAAATGGGTAGGAAAAAGAAATCTCATGTACATTTAAGCAGGGAATATCATGTTGCTCAAAAGTCACTGCTTAATTTCCTTTTTGCACCTAAAACAAAACAAAACAACAACAAAACATTTCCCAAAGGACCGGGAGGTCGGGGTTATATTACAAAAAGTTGATAGTCTCCAAGATCAAAGCTAAAAATGTCTCTCCAACTTAATCAGAAACATGCAGGTGTCAATGACTCAGGAAGAGAAATAAGCTTGTCTTTAAGTGATTCAGACTTTGGACAGGGTCTACACCAGTGTCAAACTCAAATGCAGCATGGTGGGGGCCATTAAGCTGCATCACAGTGGTTGTGATCAGGCTGTACATTTATTTAGAAAATCACATGTTAACATAATCTACATTTGACTGTATTTTTATTTATTTTGCTAAATATTTCCTAATTACATTTTAATTTGATTCAGGCTGCACTGGGAATGTTGTGGGCCACCGGTGGATATTTGACACCTTGGGTCTAGAGCAATCACTCTTTTTCACGTCAGTCAAGACCAGTGTCTTTACATGTCTTCAGTGTCTTTTGATAGATATTAATAGATGTAACACAGACATTTTATGCATTTTGTAATTATTCCTCTTTCTATTATTTCCTTCTGGATTTTCTTGTTATATTGAAATTCTATTGATTTCTGCAGATTTATTTTGTATTCTTTATTTTACCGAAACATGTCTCAGTTTCTTTGCAGATTCCCTAGGGCAGTGTGTCAAACTTAGAAATGTCCGGCAGCATATTAACTTAGAAAAAACACAAAATTAACATTATATATGTTGTATTATATTTATATTTATTTTGTTAAATATTTTCCAATTGCATTTTATTTTGGTTGGCAGCACTGCAGTAGTATTGCCTCCCTGAGTATGACACCTCTACTCTAGGGTTTCTAAGTAAACCCTTATGTTATGAGCAAATAGGAACAATCTTGTCTCCAGGTTATGTGCCCTCATTTTAATAAAACAGGCTCCATAAACCCTTCACCTACTACTCAGCAGCAGACTCTTCAGCCAAGTTCAGACGTAGGGAAGAGTGTCCCAGTGATCCAACTGAGTCAAGGGCCTTCCCACTACTGCTGTCCAGGGAAACACAGAGCCCTGAGACTTAATAGAGAGCATTATGTAGGCAGCAAGACTTAATAGAGGGTTGAGTCCAGGATTGGAAAGAGATTGCTTAAAATGAACAAATTCTTTAGCCCTTACACTTTTATGAATGGCATAAAAGCATTTCATAGGACAAATTTCTAGATTCTCTGGGAATATTCTTTATCCTTGGAGCCATCTCTTGGAGGGGCATGATATGAGAAGGTTTTTAGTTATTTCAAAGGCAAAGGGTCAGGGTTGGGGCAAGAGTCAGTCAGTCAATAAACAATTATTAAGGACCTACTATGTGCCAGGCTCTCTGTTAAGCACTAGAGACTAGAGGATTTGGAGACAGTCCTAGGTTGTTCACATGTATTGAGCAGTCATACCACCCCTCTGAGTTCCCTTGCCTATAAAGTGAAGGGGTTGGACAGGTTGATCTTGAAAATTTCTTCCAATTCTAAATCCTATGATCCTACTAAGAGACATAAATGTCTCTTTAAAATTCTTTATTGGTTCAATGCAGCCCTGCAGTCAAGGGGATCTGCACACATGCCTGGCTCGAGAAGAGGGATGGGGTGAGGGCTGTGATTAAGAAAGAATTGTGGAGTGCTCTAATATTTCCTTTTTCTCAGTCTTCTAGTTTGTGCCGCAATGCCTCTACTTTGCTTAACGAAAGAGATAGATTTGTTCATTGTTTAAAATTGTGTTAATTAAAAAAAAAATGTCACTGTTAACTTCATCAATATCGATGGAGTGTACCAAAAAAGCTTATCTTTAAAAAAGCACAATGACCTCAAGGAAGAATGGAGTACGAGGGCCTGTGCAGGGGTCTCAGCTTTGATATTTACTATTTAGGTGGTATTGGCAAGTCATTGAACCTCTCTGGATCTATTTCCTTATCTTTGAAATTCAAATGCTATAAGTCTGTGACTGTAATGGAAAGGACATGGTCACTATGCCTATTAGTGCTTCTTCTTCTTCTTCTTCTTCTTCTTCTTCTTCTTCTTCTTCTTCTTCTTCTTCTTCTTCTTCTTCTTCTTCTTCTTCTTCTTCTTCTCCTTCTTCTCCTTCTCCTCCTTCTCTTTCTCCTCTTTGTCCTCCTCCTCCTCTTCAAGAGAAGGTTCATTGGAGAGTGAGGTATATTGGAAAATAACTGAAGCATCAATAAAAATTTTTGGAATAAAAATAATCAACTCCTGAAAAATGAACTTAAAGAATAGTTTTTCTTAAACTGAATGAAAACAGAATATTCAGTTTCAACCAGATATTTGCTTCTCTTCCCCTCTTAAAAGGCATTTATTTAGTAGCAAACCATCTGCTGTTTCCCTTTCAATTATTATTTTATAATCATTTCAATTATCATAATTTAAATTATCATAATACCTACTGTCAAGTTCTGTTCTATCTGAATAGCAAGGAAAAAGAGAAGTACAGATGAATCTCTTATATTTAAATAATGAATAGAAGAAAAACGCTTTTATCCCACTCAATTCTTCCCCCTTATTAGTAATACAAATTATTGAAAATATATTCTTCTTCCTCCTTTGAATGCAGAAGCAAGTGTCCTAAGAAACAGTTTAATAAATTCTAAAGAGTTTAAAAGGTTAAAGAGTCTAAAGGTCTAGTGCATATTACTTTGGCGAACATTAATTATCCTGTTGTATGCGTCACTTAATAGAATCAGTATGTCATCAAACCAAATGACATGTGGGCTGTTCTTTAATATCATTTACAAAAGCTTGCCCTTCCCTCCTCATACCTTCAGTATAGATGATCTGAATGCATGTATTGATACTCTTCTGGTCATGTCATCATTGACTACTACAAGCTCAGAAGATTTCAAGTTGTGGGGTCGCCCAAAAGGCAATACCTGAAGGTATGTGGTGGATGTAATAGCCTGTAGCATATTACCAGTGATTGATTACATATGAGGAGCAGCATAAGGAACATCACCACTAGGAGAATGGGTTTGTCAGGTGGCAAGAATGAAGGGGAACCAATGACCACTTTGTATGCTGTCCCTGGTTTTCATTAAATGTCAAAAGATCTAGCTGTTTCAGCACTTTGAGTTGACACCCCATTGTCAAGGATTTACAGGAGGATATGGGCAAGAGCTACAAGGGATGAGAAAGTGAGTGAATGATGATAGGCATCATTGGGGGTGAAGACAGCAATATGTTCACAGATACAATCCGCGGAAATGCTGAAGTATGCCGTACTTCAAATAACGTTAGGATATATCTCTAAGCAGTGGATGCCCCCAGAATGGCAAAATATCTCTTTTCAGTATTCTGACTAGATTGTCAACCTATTAGTATCACTTGTTCCTGAATGCAGTGGTGGGATTCAAATAAATCAACAGCTGATTCTCCAGGGAACCAAGCCGAGGTGTCGCTGCTGCTGACGTGGGCGCAGGCTCCGCCCCGCTAACAACCCGTTCACCCAACTCAGACTAAATTAGGTACCAGTTCTGCCCAACTGATGTGAACCAGCTGAGTCCCATCACTGCCTAAATGGTTATACTCTCAGCTTTCCAGATTATTTCTAGTGATATTAAGAGAAACCAAGCAGTGTTTACTTAGAGCTTTTGTAGCAAGAGCTCTGGGTTTCTAGCTATGCTTAGTTTTCTAATTGTATTTGTAGTCTTCTAGCTTCTTAGTTTTATAGGTTTCTGTCTATCTTTGTACCTTTTCACCTAATGTGGACGTTCCTAGCCATGTCTGAAGCTTCCTAAATGTGTTTTTAGTTTTCTGAATAGATTTCTAGTTTTCTAGCCGTGTTTCTAACTTTCTGAATACATTTCTAGCCGTGTTTCTAACTTTGTACGTCTATGGCTCGATTTATAGCTTTCTATGATTTTCTGTAGCTTTCTGGCCAGATTACTATATTTCTGGTTGTGTTTATAGATTTCTAGCTACAAGTCTTATTTTCTGTCGTTGTGACTTTAGAGTTTCCTAAATATCTTTGTATTCTGATGGTCAAAGTCATCCCCCTTTGTAAAATGCACGTGATGAGCACACATCTGTTGCTGATGATAAAGAGGTAGAAAAAATTCTGTTATAATTATATGGTAATTACATTGAGATAGATATTAAATTAAAACAAACACCTTATTGTTTTATTATCTTGGATGGATGAAATTAGATGACTGGATGACATTAGATCAATGGAATTAGAGACTAATATTTCTTGATTGTAAAGTTTACTTTGGGTCTTATACTCTGGAGAAATTCTGTGTTATTGTTGGTTTTGCATGTCATAAGCTGTGTTAAACTCTTCCACTTGAACAAAGTATTGATATTTTTACTGATGTTTAAATGACTATATTTTGTCTTAAAAGTATGTTAACTTTTGCTAAATAGATGTTTTGAAGGGAAATCTAATTTTCTTCGATTTTTGAAAAAAAACCACATTCCAGTTATTTCTGTCATTTCTTATCTTTTCTGCAAAAATCCTATGCAATTCATATTGATGTTCTTTGCCATGTGATTTCCCCCTCTTCTCTATTCTTTGTAAAAAAAAAATCATCTCTTTGTTGTTGGAGCTTCAGTGTTAGATGAAATTTCTGGGTGAGTTGTCTAAGGCTCTGCCCTGATAGTGTCCTCTGAAATATATCCATCTGCATTCTATCCCTAAGTTACAGTCAATCTGGAGAATTTCTCATGTACTATTTTCTAAAATAGAGTAGTCAGATTCTCTTTTTACATTTTTATTATGAGCCTATTAACTCTTATGTTTTTTCTTTCAACTTGTCATCAAGATTTATCACCTTGCTTATGAAGCTTACAAGTATTTTTCTAGTTGGATGGTTTTTTAGCTTGTTTGTTTTTATTGTTTCCTTCATTGTTTCTACCAGTCTATCCTTCAATAAAAACAGTTCTATTTCTTACTTAATCCATTGTTTAGTTTATATTCTCCAATGATATATCTAGGCTATTAAGTTTTGTAATTTGAAATTTTCTTTTTCTTTCTTTACATCAGTGTGCATATTATTTATATTAATGTACCTTTAAATCATTTTATTTTTATAGGCCATTGTTGATATTAGTAAATTCTATTTTCCATCTGGAATCTTTGCTTTTTTTTGTGCTGCACAATATTCAACTATCTAATTGGAATTTCTTTTGTTTATTTGTCACTTTCCCTGTTTTGGAAGACTTTTAAATGTTTTCTTTTAATTTCTTTTTTCTCTTTCTATGTACATATGTTTGTAACATTTCTACACTTATTCGAGAGAGAGATATTGAAAAGTTGAGTTTTCTCAAAATCTCTCCCTATTCCATGTTGCTAGAAGCCAGACATTACAACTTTTCAACTTTTTGTGTTTATGGGTTTCTAGCTTGATGGATCACTTTTTAGCTTTGTTTGCAGCTTTAAGATAGGAATCACTCACCCAAACAATATTCCTCTTCAGAATATATAACAACTTTCATGTTCTTGGGGAAGTAAATGTCCATTGAGTAAAGACAGAAGACTAAAGCAGAAAGAAGGATCACGATTTTGTTCAGGCCGCACAGTCAATATAAAATTTAGAAGAGGACATTTTATATAATCAGGTTCTTTTCAGGTACTTCTGTCATATTTGCCATTTCATCAAGTGAAACCCTTTCAGTAATGTGAATCCTTACTAGGTCAAACACAATAATAAATTCCAGTGTTGACTAAGATTAAAATTGTAGTTTAACAAATGGTTAATTAGGATTGCTTCTTCATACTCACAAAACTTAACTTCATCAAAAGTCAGTATTCTTTCATGTACTGCCATCTTTCCATTACATAGTACTCACATATAACCTATACATAGCTTTATGTATAGTCTCCATTTTTCAATGATTCATGTTCCTAACTCTGTTTACTTGGTGTTGCCTGATAAAATGTACATCTGTTTTCTTGCTCCTTTCAAAAGCAGCTTCATGGTCAAAGTCCTGCATTAGGACAGTGTGTTTTAAAATGCAGGCTCCAGGACCATATTTTGCTTAAAAACTGAAGACCATATGTATTTCTTCTATTGCTTTTCCCTTTACCACTAAATCTAATACTATACCTAGCAGGTCTTGACATAGATGTTTTGGCCAAAAATTTACATTATTGTGAGTGAGCCAGATAGCAATTAAGGGTTGGTGGGTCACATATTTCATGTATTGTTTTTTTTTTTGATGGAAAAAGAGGTTCAAGGAATCAAACTTGATTTTCAAAAAATGCCTTTGTTTTTAATGTTTATGGGAACATGACATTCAAAAGGACAATTTGAGTAATAGAAATAGCATAAGCAAGTCTTCCAAGTTTAATAAGGTACTTCTAAGTTATCAGAAAGAGCATTTGAAAAAAATACGCTTTTAAATGACAACATCCCCTTTAACCTGACTGCTCTGCAGTAGGTCTGTCTGATTCCCAAATGCTTGCTCACTGATGGATTGATTCAATATGAAAAGGGAGCCAAAAATGAGTACACAATTTCAAAATAAGCCTCAGGATGTCTCTGCCATAATTCTACTTCTAGGAGTTGGATGCACTGTATTAAGAAGCTTATTTAGATCTTACCCATGAAAATGCCAGATGTCATGATCTGATCTTACAGCAACTTACAGAGGGGGCAGCCTGGTAGGTAGCACAGTAGAATTAGTCCTGCCTGGGGAATGAAAGGACCTGGGTTCAGATGCCCCCTCTAATGCTAACACCCTATATCACCATAGACAAGTCACTTCAAGTACTTCATCTGTTAAACTAGGGATTTGACCTTGATGGCTTCTGGGGTACTTTTCAACTCTAAATCCTATGGTTTAGTTATATACTTTCCAGAAAGCCAGACCAAGAGGTAAGGACAGACAAAAGGGTTGGTTTCAATATCTAATGTGGGGGGTGGGGTGGGGTGGGGGGATTTCAATGGTTTAGGAACTTCTGTTAAGAAAACTTCTTCCTCCAATGCAGATCAGCTACTGGTTTGTGGCTTGTGGTCTTAAAGAATTGCCTGTGTCACTGAGGCGGGGGGGGGGTTACATATCGTTGTTGTTTGTGCTTCATTCTCCAAGAGGACCGTGCCACCAGGAAGATGATGCCATGACTTGCAACTGAAATTGGATTCGAGTGAGGGAGGGCTGTGCAAGGTCACCAGCCTCACTTTCCTCCCTAGAGCCATCTAGGTCCAGTGGCCAGATACACACCAGGATGCTGGAGATGCCCCACACAGGACTGCCATTGGGAGAGGTTATCTGATTGGCCCAGGGCCACAGAGCCAGGAATCGTCAGAAGGGGGTCTTGATCCCAGTTTTTCCTGACTCCCAGGCTGGCTTTCTCTCCACTATGCCACATTGCCTTTCTAATATCCCATTAAAATACATCATTTCTATTCTTTACATTTGTCAACTTTCTCCAGCGTTGTTTGTCTTTAAAAATATTTGGGAACTATGTAGACTACCATAGATCTGAAGATCAAGCTGTCAATTACTTTCAAAAAATAGAGCCCGATGGGAGGCCCTGGGAATCAGTAGGGTAGCAGAGTATCTGTGCTGGAATCTTGCAATGTTAAGAGAAATTACTTAACCTCCCAGGATTCCACTATTCTGTAAAATGAGGGATTGAATCAGATGACTAAAATCCTTCCCAGCTCTGACACATTGTGATTCTGGTCCTCCTTTGTCTCTCCTTCTCTAAGGTAAGTCCCTGGAGACTTTCGTTTTTGTGTGTATTCATAGTGCCTAGTGCAGTGCCTGATAGTAGGCATTAATACCTTGGTAAGTTTAAAATGCCCAATTTTCTTGTCACAGAGAAACCCATTGAGTGACATTTTATAAACATTGTGATGTTTATACAGAAACATGTCCACTTCTGGCTATGGCTGATTACTCACAAAGCTTTCTTATGGGCTTAGTTTAAGTTTTAAAGTTCCCTGCCTACTTGCTACATACGTATGAGAAGCTGAGAAAGTAATATTATGCATTCCACAGCAAGCCCCTTTCTATCCCTATGTGGTTGTTCAGTTGTGTCTGACCCTTCATGATCCTGTGTCCATGGAGTTTTCTTGGCCAAGATGCTGGAGTGGTTTGCCACTTCCTTCTCCAGTAAGTGTCTCAGGCCAGATTTGAACTCAAGCCTTCCTGACTCCGGGCCTAGCTTTCTATGCATTGAGCCTCCTAGCTGCCTCCTCTTATCCCTATAGAATGAGATAATTCCCTTTCCATAATTTGAAGTAGTCTACCAACCAGCAGACTCCACCCTGTTCTAAAAAGTCCAGTAAAACCTACATAACTTTAATCAGGTCTGAAGGCAGCTCATCTTTATCATTCTTCCTTATGTAGAAATGAATGAATAGATTTTCTTTGTTATGTTTTGTTTTAATGAAGACGTGGGGCATGTGAGCTAACTAGAAAACCCAATAAATGAAATTAGGTTGGCCAGGCTGGCTTATCTTCCAGAAGCAAGAGATATGTCCTGGGATGATGCTGTTCAGGACCTTATTATCATAAATAGTATCAGTTACTTTCTTAAACATATTCTCAAGGTTGAGTCAGGAACATGAAGTTAAATAACTTTCTAGAGTGGGTCTGACAATCATTCTAGCCTTTACCAAACCACTCACCTATTAATAACACTACCTTACATACACAGAATGGCCTCCATTTTTTGAAGCCCCTTCAGAGCCATTGGAGTCCAACAAAGGAAGGATAAAATAGTATTCTCCCCATCATATAGGTAAGCAAACTGAGGAAAAAGAATGGCGTGACTTGACTGTCTTGTAGCCGGGCAGAGGTGGGACTAGAACTCTGGTATCTTGGCACTTAAGCCGGTTCTTTTTCTGTTGGACAAGCATTGCTTTTGCTAAAGTTGCATCTGGGAAAGGACATCTTTTCTCATGATGTCACGCGCGCGCGCACACACACACACACACATCTTTCATATGTATCAAGACAATCCATGAGTGCTTTTCTTTGGCCCAGACCTGTAAGTTGACCAGAGTAGAGAACTCTTGGTATAAACACTCCCTCCACTGATGCAGATCAGTAAGCTTTCTTTGTAACTCATGGTTTGATGAAGTGGCTGTCTGCTTCAGTGTCTTGCTGTGGTCACATTTGGACAGCCAGGGGATGTCACAATCAGGACATAAACTCAGGTCTTTGTAACTCCAAGGTCAGGCATCTGTGCACTTTCACACACTCCTCTTCATCCTCTACTCTTAGCAAAAAAGTACTCAGCACAAAGGAATCCCTAAGAAAACTTAGATTCCTAGCACTAATCACAGAATAAACAAGGCTGATTTTTCATTTTCATCCTTAAGGCTGATATTTTTTAATGTATTTCCCATTACATAAAATAGATCCCTGTATTTTGCAACTACATTCCTTGCTAAAATTTTATATCTGTATTCTTGAAATATCCTGATTGCCACAAGGCACAAGAATTCCACATTACTTCATGTAAGGCACCTGGGTAGCATAGGGGATAGAGCGCTGGGGAAGACCGAAGTCCAAATCGAACCTCAGATGTTTTGTGTGACCCTGGGCAAGTCCCTTAACCTGTTTGCCTCAGTTTTCTCAACTGTAAAATGGGGGTAATAACAGCTCCTATCTCCTAGGATTGTTGTGAGGATCAAATGAAATAATATTTGTAAAGTGCTTAGCATAGTGCCCGGCCCTTTGTTGGCACTTAATAAATACTTATTCCTATCCCCTTCCACCCCCTTCCCCCAGACCGGACAAATTAATCAAACAATCAACACGTATTTATTTACCATCTACTATGTGTCAGGTGCAACGTGTAGATGCTGGGAAATAAAGACCAAATGAAATAGTCTCTGCCCTTTAAAGAAGCCTGCAAGGGTGAAAAGGTGAAAAGAGGAGGCAGGTGAAGGAAGATTCCTGAAAAGATCAACATTCATGTCTGGTCTCACCCACCTACCTCCTTGGTGTCCTTCTGTACCTCCCTGGAGTCATCCTGTGATGCCAGGTGGTATAGTGGGAAAATCTCTGTCTGTCCTTGGTCCCAGAAGCCCTGGGTTCTGGTCCCTCCTCTGCTTTTGACTCCTTGAACTCTGAACTATTTATCTGTAAAATGGACTAGATGGCCACAGTGGTCCCTTCCTGCTCGAAAGCTCCATAACTCAATGATGCTTCCATGATGGCCTCATAGAATCTGCCTTGGGGGTAATGCAGAATACAGAAGGAGGTGGAAGGGACCATGGCAAATACCTATGTTTGTTCTGTCCCATAGTAGGGCAGAAGAGGTACTAAGGATTCTTTTCATTTAATAAGGAAGTCACTGCCAGAAAGTGAATGTAAACAGAAAGGCAAAGGGATATAAATAGGGTATCATTTTTGGCTCCTTTGATGTTACTATAGATAACAAACATATTTGTGCCAGGGGTCACCAATAGGGTCATCACAACCTACCAGTCTGACTTTCAGCTTAAGCCCTTTAAGGGCTGCCAGCCCTTCTTTCACTTCGTGGGATACCCAGTGGAGACGGGAAGATGGCCAACAGTTTCTTTCCTAAGTAATTGTGCCTGTTACACTCAGCAGCCTTTACCTTTCTACCTTCAGGCAATCCTCAGACTTGGGGGAAATCAAGATTAGGGGACCTGCTAGCTATACCCTAGTTTCATATGACCTTATGTCATTTCCCTTGAATCTCCCAGTGTGTAAAGTCCAAGGATGAATTGCTCTTCAACAATACAGGATGAAAAGAGGGCACTTAATGTTCAGACAACAGGATCATGAAAAGGATGCTGGCTTGGGGACATTTAGCTATATGGGCTGTGTGAGTCACACAACAAAAACACCCAAACATTCAGGATATGGAAGTCTTTCCCTGTCTCTCCCAACATCCGTAAGTGCAAAATGTCCATGAAGCAGAATTGCTGGAGTCAGGCGTGCTATTTTTAGGAGACTATGAGACCAGAGGTGCCAGGCTGGCAGCTGGAGACTCATCCTTGGGCAGAATCGATTGCCTCTTAGAGTCTACGTTTTCCCATGCTAGATCTCAGCATTAATATTCCCTCAACAGACTCCCCAGGGCTGTTTGCCATCTTCTGCCAGAGGTGCTGTTCTTCACCCTGAGAATCCATCCAATTCACCTCCTTCCCATGACTCATACCTGAAAAATGGAAGAGGGTCAACTTCCACAGTGTGCCAGTGGGTAACTCAACAGTCAGTCTAAAGGTCTTGTTGCCAGAATACAGTGGTCTTCTAATTGCTTCTTGCCACTTTTAATAACTCAGCCATTTTACTCATTTGACATAATTTTTAGGGGAAAAAAATCTTTCCTTCCAATGCACTTGTATAACCACCACCCATGCTGTGTGGTTGTTCGCTCAGTAGGATTTACAATTTGTGCTCTAGATCATCTCTCTAAACAGACTGGAAGCCAGTGAATCTTCTATTCAACACCTGCATATTCTTAGTTCTGGCCCTTTTTCTTGACTTTTTTGGGTATGACCTGTATTCAGATTTGGCAATAACACAGTGATAAGCCAATTAGACAACCCATGAATATTCCCCCATTTGTGTTCAAGGCCATTTCTCTCATAGGATCATGGCTGGAGAATTAGAGACCTTAAGGACTTAACGAGTCCAATACTCTCATTTTATAAATGAGGAGACTGGGTTACTGAGAGGTGAGGTGACTTATCCAAGGTCACATAGGTAGTGTCAGATGTGGGATTCAGATCCAAGGTGTCTGATTAAAATTAGGCCTGGGAGATTGTGATCTAACCAGTCATACATAATCAGTAAACTGCAGAGGTGGCATTCACACCTAAGTCTAAGTCTAAAATGACTCAACTTAATCCTCTTACTCTTGGTCCATACAGCCTGAAAAATATATACATTAGAAACAAGGAAGAAATATCTAGCAATTCTTTCCTAATTCCTTGTGCTTCCCTCCCCCAATTCCTCTCACTATCTGTTCAACCCACCTCGTGTTCCTCCCCTTTCTTCTTCAAATTCTCTCTCTCGTTTATAGCATACATAGCTCAACTAGAAGCAATACTTGGCTTTCTTCCCTTACGTAGTATGGTTATTTCTGCTCTGATGGAGTCAGTCAGGATCTTCTCACCATTCTCCTTAGCAGGAACGTGGGTGGAATCATCCTGCACCAGTTTTTAGTACGTGGTCCCTCCTAAACTCTCCAGTCACCCCTCCTATCCCCACGTTTTCCCTCTAACTATGCTGACCTAAGAGAACTTTCAACATTAGCAGACAAAGACAAGATTTTCATTTAGAGAATTTGGAGGGAGCTTTCTTAAAATCCTGAAAACTACAGAGGTGGCAACTATTCTACCATTCTATACAAACTCATGGAGCAGAACAAGGACATTGCCTATTCCTAACCAGTCACTTACCACTGCCAGAGTTCAGTCGAACACCTCCAAGAAATATGTTACTGGAGAGAGCCTCTTTGTCCCAGACTGTCAATTCTAGGCAAACATTCTTTATATCCTGGGGATCCAGGCCACTGAACAGGAAAGTATGATTCCACTGGGGGTTAACATTCTTTTTGATTACAGGAGTTTTGTGCTTGGTGGCTTTGGTGGTATCTGGAAGCAGGTATCTGGAAGAGAAAAAACAGATTGCAAAATCAACCAGATGAGAGGATTTCTTATGTCTTTCACCATTTGGAATTCCCATACTAATTATCTTTTTCATGTTTGTTCTTCCCTGCTCCAACTCTAACCTAGCCTTTGTTCCCAAATGCCTAGTTTAGTTTGGATTTTAATTGGCAGAACGGCTTATTTCTTGGGGATGGAGAGCTAGGTGGTAAATGTCCTCTTTCTCTTTCCAACCTTGCTGTCATCCATTCTTTCTCTCAAGAATGGAACACTGGTAATTAAACTTGTGGAGAAAGTTAGGTTGTACCAGATTTTGTTTTGTGGGTCTCCACTAAGCTTCACAAAAAAGGTATGCTCTCTTTTCTTTTTTTCTTTAAAGCCCAAGATTTTTTTTTTTAAATTAGCTTAACTTCTAAGACTAGTTACAGAAAACTTATTGGCTCTTCTTTTCAGAACAAGAATAATTTCCTTTATCATTCATGCGACACAAATTTAAAAAAAATAATAAAATTGACGTGCTGCAGGAGATGTTTGGATCTTTTCTATAATGTCCCAATGGGAAACATTCCCCTTCACCTTCCTCTACAAAGTTCAAGTTGGACAGGATGGGTGGGGTAACTTTTGAATTAACTTTCCTTATCTAGGAGATTGCACTCTTTATATTTATAAACAATTGATCTGAGCAGTTCCCAGATTAATTTAATCAAGTTAAAGGGAAGCCACCTCCCTAAGGAGGATATAGGCATGCCCACAGAAGGAATGAATAAGGCATGTATTACGCCCTTGACTTTCTATAATTGCTATTCAGTCCTGTCCAACTCTTTGTTGGACTACATTTGGGCTTTTCTTGGCAAAGATACTGGAGAGGTTTGCCATTTCCTTCTCCAACTCATTTTATAGATGAGGAAACTGAGGCAAATTAGGCTAAGTAATTTGCCCATGGTCACGCAGTAAGTGTCTGAGGCCAGATTTGAACTCATGAAGATAAGTCTTCCCAATTCTAACTCTATCCACTGAGCTACATAGTTGCCCATACATTGTACAAAGCACTGTGCTAAGTGCTAGGGTTACAAAAAGGAAAGTGACATAGTCCCACTCTTAAGGAGCTTCTATTGTAATGGGGAAGACAAAACATATGGAAAGTTTCAGCTGCAAGTGAGATAGAAAAGTTCCTTGATTGTTAGGGCACAGCCACCAAGCAGATGCTAATGTCTCCTCTTTAATGTCAGCTCCACTGAAATTAAGGATATCTCCTAATACTAGATTTGTTGACTGCATTCTCACCAGTGAGGATCAGGGACTGGGAATGGCTTGGTTGGTTCTGCATGCTATCTCTTTGTGTTGTGAT
This sequence comes from Trichosurus vulpecula, assembly GCF_011100635.1. Classification (NCBI taxonomy): domain Eukaryota; kingdom Metazoa; phylum Chordata; class Mammalia; order Diprotodontia; family Phalangeridae; genus Trichosurus; species Trichosurus vulpecula. The sequence goes on along the minus strand of NC_050574.1, from coordinate 432,037,152 downwards.
TTAGGTATTAATATTTGTGGTGGTTATTTTTTGGGGGTGGGGTAGGGCATAGAGAGCATCCCTCTCCCATTCCCTGACACTCCAGGCCAGGTAGAAGAGTTGGCATACTCAGCACTCCCCACAGCTACCTCTAGATCCTCTCCATCTTGACCAGTCTCCTCCTTTGAAATCACCCATAGAATCCGCCTTTCTTTTGAGAGATGTCATGCTCATTTTCCTTCATAGTTCAGTTCCTGATTTAGACTTCTCTTCCCCCCAACCCTACCTTCATTTCTGGGAACTTCACTACATGTGGGGATGTCCCTTCAGAGACTCTTGCCTCCTAGGCCACCAATGTCAACAGGCAGGAGGGCCATCCTCACTTCCACCTCAGCCACTTGCTGAAATTGTTGTGCTTTAGACTACTTTGGAGAAAGTCTTTTGGCCTGTAGAGACCTTGCAAAAGAATTGTTCAGATAGGCTGAGGAAACTTGGCCACACACAGTGGTTAACTATAGATTACCAAGCTAGTTAGAACTATACATATTTGAGAAGCTAGAGCAAGTATTGCATTCCAGCCCACTCCTGAAAAGCAAAAATAGGACTGAGCTGTGGCAGAGAAGGGAGATATCTAGGAGAGCCACCATAGTGGGCACCTCAGAGCAGACCTGGGTTGAGGGAACCTCCCTTCCCCCAAAAAAGGCCAGTTCTTTTCCCAGCTGTCTTCCCAGTGTTTGTCCATCCATAGACATTATACTACAAAGCTGCTGCTTCTTTATCTAAATGTTTCCAGTAAACCCAATTTAATATTAATCACAAAAGGTCAAAGGTTAACTCAAGATAAATATAAATGTAAAGTTAAGCAGAGGGTCCAACATTGGCCTAAATGTTAGGGATTTTCCTAATTGATGGCTTGGAGTCATTGCAACTAAACTCTTAACTTTTCATTTAAGAATAAAGCCTCTATGGACCATTGAGGCCATTATATATTAATCCCTCAGCTTAAATTGAGTGAATTACCATGAGAGGGTATCATGGAATTTTGCCCTGCCTACTTTCTTGGAAATCTTTGTAATTCTTTGTAAGTCTCCATTGCTCCTGGGAGGAATTCAAAGGGAATGATGAGCCAGACTGTCTGGGGATGACTTTCAAATATTGTCTTCCCATAATATTTCCCAGAACAAAACAATGGAGAAGGCCCTAGTCTAAGTCACACACACTGAGCACACATAATGCATGTTGCCAGAATCAAAAGATAATTGAATGTAATAAAAATACATTACACTTAGAATTCACTCTTCCTCTTCCTCCTAGTAATGAAATGCAATCACACAGGAATATTTTGTCAGCCCTGAGCTCCCTGGAGATGACCACTATTAAAATATGTTGCTAACAGATTAAACAATTCTTTTTGCAAAAAAAAATATAGATCCAGTAGCTTGTACTAAAGGCTAGTCCTTTATGAGGTAGAAGTTCTAAACATGCACATCTAATATTCTAATTTATATTATATTTATGTGGTGCTTGTCATCCCTCCTTGCTGTCTTGCTGTCTTTCTTTCCTCAGTCCTATGATTGCATTGGGATAAGGGGCTCCCATTGAAGAAACTGCCTTACCAAAACAACTTTTCTGCAACTTATGGCCAACTTATGGTCCAAGGCACCCCCTCTGCTGGTCTTGCCAGCTCACAACCTTACTCTCCCCCAAACCACTCTGTTTGGTTTTTAAAGCCCCTCACAACCTGGTCACTGTCTATCTTTCCAGTCTCACCATATTTCTTCCCCCTTCTCACACTCTGGGATCCAGCCAAAGTTTTTCTGTTTCTCACACATGGCACTCCATCTCATCTTTTTGTACTGACTGTCCCCCATGTCCAGAATGTACTTCTACCTCTGTCTCACAGAATTCCTTTCTTCCTTCACATCACTTCTTAAGTACCACCTTCTAGGTGAAGCCTTTTCCAACCACATCAATTGTTACTTCCTTCCCTCTCACAACAACAATGTTACTGGCAGCTGCTGTGGCTGTGAAAGACCAATAACACCAGCACACAGAAGGGCTGCCAACACAGGTCCTTTGATCTGCTTTTCTAAGGAAAGCAACTTTAATGGGTTAACAATCTCACTTTAATTAAACACATATATACCATTCACTTAGTTCAGGGGGAAAAGCCAGAACCCTGAACTTCACAGCAAATACAGACAGAAATTACAAGCATACATTATAAATGACCAAATAACACAAACCAGTCTATCCGTAGCAACACATAGTTACCAGAGAAGCATCAATATCTGGGTTATCAAAGCCAGAGGGGCTGTTTCAATGGCTTGCCTAGAGTCTCATCACCCACATGCTTTCAACGAGTGTACCCCCAATGGCAAAATGCCAACCTTAGAGCTCTTATACCCTGTTCAGGACCCTGAGGGCTGGGGCCAACTTAGCACTTACGGTGTGGGAAAGTTCTTCAATCACTAGCGCCATTACATTATTTCAAAGCAATGACTCCGAATTGTCTTAGTGCTGAGAAGCACTCCAAAACAAAAAGATCCCACTTTACCTGCCCCATTCAAACAAAGGCCAGACTCATTAAAGGTACTTGATAGCCTTAGCCTCCCAAAAGAGAAGAACAGCAAAAAATCCTGCCCTGATTACCATTATACCTCCTAACCAATCTATATTTATTCTCTTTACATTTATTCTATACTTACATACATAGTTGTTGTCTACTCCCATTAGAATGTAAGCTCCCTGATGAAAGGGATTGTTTCTGGCTTTTTAAAAATTAAATCCATAGCAACTAGCATAGTTCTTGGTACATAGGAGTAGAAGCTTAATAAATGCTTGTTTGTGACTGGTAAGAGAGTTGCCTAGAGATTCCCAGAGAAAATGACTTTCCCAGAGCTATGTGGCCAGTATGAAGCAGAAGGATTTGAACCTAGCTTTTCCTGACTATCTCTCTATCTACTAGGCCAAGGTGCCTATTGATTCCATTAACAGATAAGATTTCATTAGTATAGGGAATATATACACACACACATGCACATACATACATACATAATATACATATACATAAATGTATATATATACATGTGTGTATGTGTATATATGTATATGTGTATATGTGACACACTCTCTCTCTCTTTCTCTCTCTCTCTCTCTCTCTCTCTCTCTCTCTCTCTCTCTCTCTCTCTCTCTCTCTCTCTCTCTTTCCCCTAATGCAGGTCAGCCTCCTCTCTTCACTTCATAACGTTGGAGGGAGCTGAGAGGCTGTGTCCTGCTTACAGAAACTCATTGAAGTACATGGTACAAGCAGCATCATCCTCATTTTACAGATGAGGACACTAAGTTTCATAGAAATTAAATGATTTTCCCATCTAATTGCCAGATCTGAGAAATGATGCAAAGGCCACTGTCATGTCACTATACACTCAATTAGAAATACTTCAAAGAGGAAGTCAGGGGGTGCAGTAGAGAACGTGCTGGGCCTGGAATCAGAAAGACTAAGTTTGAATTTGGCGTCAAATACTTACTAGCTGTGTGACCTGGGCAAGTCATTTAACCTCTGCCTGCCTCAGTTTTCTCATCTGCAAAATAAGGATAATAGGAGGGCCTATCTCCCAGAGTTGTTGTAAAGATCAAATGGGACAATATTTATAAAGTACTTAGCACAGCTTCTGGCATGTAGTAGGTATTTAATAAATCCTTCCTTCCTTCCTTCCTTCCTTCCTTCCTTCCTTCCTTCCTTCCCTGTCAATCTCCTTCAGTTGCACATTCTTTTGGGGGGGGGGGGAGGGGAGAGGAGAAGGAACCTATATATCAGTATAGGGAATTCTCAGTGAGAAAAATCCCCCATTAATGCAAATTAGAGTCTGCCCTGCAATTTCTGCTCTTTACAGAATTGCCTCTTGGCACTGAGAGGTCATACCACCAGCATGTATTCAGTGACTGGATTTGAACCCAAATCTTCCTGATTCTAAGGCCGGCATTCTATTCACTACTCACATAGTAAATGCATAATAAAATTTACTTAATGATCACCTGAATTGTATGTGTGTGTGTGTGTGTGTGTGTGTGTGTGTGTGTGTGTGTGTTAGACTTACCCTTTCACAAAAGTGTCTGAAGTGCCTCCTGACTTCACGGCTGTCAAATTTTTGGCTTCTTTGATCAACACTTCTAATTGCCCCCCAGAGACCAGAGAAGGCTCTTTCTTCTTTCCCTTTTTAAAGGACTTCTTTCCTATATCAACCATCAAAAGAAAAGAAAAAGCATTTTTCAAAAATGCAAAAGAAAATATTCAAAGACATAAATGTAGAACACATGCACACACACATACATATATTTGCATACGTTTATAGATAGATCCTAATTAGTGAGAGTAATGAAACCCTCAAAGTGGCTGCATGAATTTGAATTCACATTTTTTGAAGTTACAATTATTTAAAATATGGTCAATGGTTCCAGTCTGATGGAAGCATGCAGAGAGAATTCAAAGGAGGCAACGACTTCAAGGGATTCACCATTTGAACTAGTCAGGACTAGCTGTGCACATATATATAGATATAAAGAGACCATTTTCATGCTTAGCAATAATTGCTGACCCCAGGTCTTCTAAAATCTGTGAGTTTTTTTGAAGGAAATGAAAATACAAATATTTCTATAACTTTCAAAAACTTCATGTAACATATAGGACTAAATGATCTAGAACTGGAAGAGACCTCAGAAATCATGTAGTTCAAGCCCCTAGTTTTTCATATGAAGAAAGTGGAGCCCAGAGAGGTTAAGGGACTTACCCAAGGTTATACAGGTAGTAAGAAATAGAGCCAGAACTCAAATCCTGCTCTTCTGACTCCATGGCCAGTGGTTTTTCCATTAAACCATACTAACCGTCATATTTGAATGGGAGAGGATAATCCTGAAATGAAGGTCCAAGAGGAGGCAGGTAGGAATGGAATTTAAAAAATGGTTGAGCAGTTACCATGAGGGATGAGCAGATACATCCTCTCCTCAGACTGAAGAATAGTATGAAAGTATAGAAAATGGGAGTGTCTAGAAAGCTTAGAGGGAAATAACAGCCATCCTCAAATACTCAATAAGCTGTGTCACAAATAGAGCTATTCTACCCTGTTTCAAAGGGCAAAATTGGAATTAATTGCTATGTTCTTTTTAAAAAATAATATTTTATTTTTTCCACAATTACATGTTAAAACAATTCTTAACTTTTTTAAGTTTTGAAAAAATGCTCTAGATCACTATTGATTAGAGAAATGCAAATTACACATACCTATCAATTGGCTAACATACCAAAAAAGGAAAATAATAAATGTTGGCATACTGGCATTGTTGGTGGAGTTATGAACTGATCCAACCATTCTGGAAAGCAGCCCTCAAGGGCTATAAAAACTGTGCATACCTTTGATTTAGCAAGGTTCTTAAAGCTCAGGACTGACTATGTCATTACCCTGCTCAATAAATTCCAACTAAATTCTTGCCTCTTGGATCAAATAAGTTTTTTTGACATTTAAAGCCTCTGACAACTTGGCTTCAACTTGACTTTTCAGAATTAAACGTTACTCCCCATTCATGCTAAGGACCACCCAAACTGGCCCCGTTGCTTTTCCTCATCCATGAGGAATCTCTCTCCTATCCCTATGTCCTTTGCATAAATCCCTCCTTGCTACTACTGGCCCACTGTCCCACCCCAAAATGACTCTGTATTTACTTCATATGTGTACATATAAATTTTGTACAAATTCATATATACATGTTGTTTCTACCAGAAAATTATAAGATCCTTGAGGGAAGAGACTGTTTTGTTTTTGTCTTTGTATCTCTGTCACTTGGAACAATGACTGGTACAAAGGATGTACTTAATAGTTGCTTGCTGATGGATCGATTAGAAAACTTAATAAGAATCTAGCAATAAGCATTAAGAAATATAATAGTTGATTTTTCAATTACCACTCCCTTGAGCTAGGTGGCTAGCAGCCTTTCCCATGTACTGGAGAGTGAGCACCAATATGGCCTATTGCAGGAACCACAATGAACAGAATGAGATCAAGCGCCAGAGTTTCCTATTTTCAATAAATACGGTCTAGTGCCTCCAGGGTCACTAAGGATCTCTATGCACTGGGGTAATAGCAAGGCAGTAAACTTAATGGCAAAGCTTTTCAGAAAGATTGCTAGTCACGACAAAAAGAACTCAAATGAAGCACTTCATTAATTCACTGAAGAAAGTCTAAAACAAGAAATAGGCCCTATCTTCAAGATCACCCCTTTATCATCTCTGCTCACTGACAAAGAATTAGGTGGCCATTCATTGACTCTTCAGGTTACCTCTCTTGAAAACATCTGTTACACCTAGGGAAACTTATCATAGTAAAGTGAAAACTGAGCCAGGAGATAAGTGACCTAGGTTCTAGTCTTGACTTTTTCCACTAATCATTTGTGTGATTTTTAGCAACTCATTTGATCTTAGTTCCCTTGTTTGTAAAGTGAGGGGATTGGAGCAGATTGCTGTTAACTATTCATTTATCTTAAAAGTTATTTGGATCTTTTTTTCAGATAAAAAAATCATAGGAACAGAAAAATCCTTTTTTGTTTAAATTTATTGTTTATTATTAACATTCTTTTAAAAAATTGAGTTCCAATTTTTCTCCTTCCCTCCAGCCCCTTCCTCACCCATTGAGAAGGCAAGCAATATGGTATCAGTTGTATATCTGAAGTCATGCAAAACATATTTCCACATTAGCCATGTTGCACAAAAAGCGTGAAAAAATATGCTTCAGTTTGCACTCAGAGTTCATCAATTATCTCTCTGGAGGAAGACTGGAACTGTCATTGATCGCCGTATTGATCAGAGTAGCTAACTCTTTCACAGTTGATCATCATTACAATATTGCTGTTACTGCGTACGATGATCTCCTGGTTCTGCTCACTTCACTTCACATCGATTCATATGGGTCTCGCCATATTTTTCTGAAACCATCCCCTTTGTCATTTCTTATAGCCCAACAATATTCCATCACAATCATATACCACAACTTGTTCAGCCATTCCCCAGATAAGCATCCCCCCAGTTTCCAATTCTTTGTCACCACAAAAACAGCTGCTATGAATCTTTTTGTATACATAGTTCCTTTTCCTTCTCCTTTGGTCTCTTCGGGATACAGACCTAAAAATGGTATCACCAGGTTAAAGCATCTGAACACCTTACCATCTTCATGCTGAGAGCTCCTGAAGGTGCTGCATCTTCAGCTGCATGTACTTTGGGCCAACCCCCACCCCAGCCGTCTCCTATGGACGTCCTAGCTGTCATGGGCTGGAAAAAATGTCTCATACCACAACCTTTTATTGGCTATGCTATTCCAGAATTTGATTTGTCACGTTCTTTTAAAATTGTTTGGAGAGGAATGTTGGGAAAGTTTGGATTAATTACTGCCTCTATTCTGCCATCTTGTTTTCCAAACAAACAAATCCTTGAAGTGTTATCTAGTCTAATCTCCAGCTGTCAAGAGTATAAGAATCAGTCTTCTCATGCTCAATCAACCAATCAACCAATAAACGTTTATTAAATGGCTTCTCTGTGCTAGGCACTGTGCTAAGTGCTGGGCATACAAAAAGAGGCAAAAAAAAATAGTCCTTTCTCAACTTCTCCCTATGTAGCCTCTACCTTGTAATTCAACTGAAATTTCCCTCTGTAAGGTTACCAATGATCACAGATAGACGACTTCTTAGTACTCATCCTTTTTTTCACCTCTCTGTAGTATGTGGCATGGTTGTCCATCTCCACCTAGATACGCTCCTCCTTCTTTTCTTTTGTGAGACTGCTCTCTCCTGGGTCTCCTACCCTCTAGTTCCTCCTTTGCATTCTCCTTTGGTGGATTATCTTATGGATCCCCTTCCCTAGGCATGGTGAATTTCATGGCTCTGTCCTTGGTCCTCTTCTCTTTCTATATTCCCTCTCCAAGATCTCATCAGGTCCTATCTCATCAGATTTCATTAGATTTTTATAATTGGCTCCAGTGTCTCTCCTGAACTCTAGTGCTGTATCATCAACTGTCTAATGGATATTTCCAAATGAATGTCTCTTCGGCTTCTCAGATTCAACATATCTAAAACAGAACTCAATCTTTGACCTTCCATTCTTCCTTTTTTCTTCCTTTTCCTATTTCTGTTGAGGGCATGACCATCCTTTCAGTCACAAGATTCACAAACTCAATTATCCTGAACTTTTCTCTTATCCTCATAGTTGACATGTAATTAATTGCTGTCTGATTTTACAACCTCTTGCATACATTTCCTTTACTCAGTGACCATTCTGTTTCAGGTCCTCATTACTTCTCACCTTGACTATTACAACATCCTCCTAACTGGATACTAAGCCTCCAACCTCTTCTCTTGCCAGTACCTCCAATCCATCCACCTCACAGCTGCCCAAACACCAGTTCAGTATTCCTGAAGCACAGGTCTGATCAAGTATGTTTCCTATTCAAGAAGCTCCAAGGCCTAATCTTTGCTTCTAGGATAATGTGCAAACTCCTCTGGCTTTTAAAGACCTTCCTCCAAAATGCCTTTCTAGACTGATGGCACACTATTCTACAAACACTGTACAGTCCAACAAAATTGGCTTGCTCGCGGTTCCTCTATATGAAATTGTCCTGTCTCCATGCAGATTCTGTCTCTTGTGCTTGGAATGTACCCTTCTCACCTCCACCCTGTATGAGCCCTAGCTTCCTTCAAATTTTAGCTCAAGTTTCACCTTCCATAGGACAACTATGCAGATCTCCCCAAATGCTAGTGTTCTCCAAGAAACTGCTTTGTGTATTTTTTCTATTTAATTATCTATATGCATGTTGTTTCCTGCCAATAGTATGTAAGTTCCTAGCAGAACCCTGGCACAGAGTAGATGCTTAATAAATACTTGTTGAATGAATGACCTTCAGAATGAATTTATCTTCATAAAAGAATATTCTGTTACTTTTCCTGATAATTCATTCTGATGGTTTTTCCTAAATAAAATTTCAGTCATTTCCAGTGGCTCCCGATCATCTCCAGAATCAAATATAAAATCCTTTTTGGCTTTCAAAGCCCTTTATAATCTGGCCCCTTTCCTACCTTTCCAGTTTTTAAAACCTTACTTACCCCTATCTACTTGTGATACAGAGACCCTGGCTCCCCTGCTTTTCCTCACAGGAAACGCTCCATCTCGACCCCATTCATTTTTCACTGGCTATTTCCCATGCCTGGAATGGTCTTCCTCCTCACCTCAGTCTTCCCTGGCTTCCTTTAAATCCCAGTTAAAACCTAATCTTCTGCAAGAAGGCTTTCCTGATCTCTCTTAATGCTAGTGCTCCCCTTTGTTGATTATCTCCGATTTGTCCTGCATGTATCTTATTTGTACATAGGGATACAGGGAATGGAACAAGCATTTAAGTGCCTACTATGCTCCTGACACTGTGCTGTTTTACAAATATCAATCATCTTGTTTGAGATACTTGTTTGCAACAAGATAGTTGTTTGTATGTTAGCTCCCTCTTTAGACTGAGTGCCTTGAGAACTATCTTTTGCCTTTCTATGCATCTCCAGCATTTAGCACCATTCTTGGCACATAGTAGACACTTGATATTAATATTAACTAATACTATTAATAAGTAGCATTATTAATTATATTAATTGATTAATTATTAATAAGTAGGCATTAAATGCCTACTGTGTGCCAAGAACTATGCTAAGTGCGTATTGACTGACTGGTAACCAAGAACCATGTCCAAGGTTGCAACCTGAGGCAAACTACTCTGTAGTGAGGGCAGTGGTGGAAAGAGAATTCCTGTAACTATGGAAACAGGGGCAGGGTTGTCTGTGCAAACTGAACTCGGAATCAGGAGGCTAGTCTTGAATTCATTAATCTTGTATATGATATTATGTTGACTTTGCTCCTTGGCACCCAGTGAGCATCCCTGAGTCACCGGCATGATCCAGATTAGATGGTTCTTGTAGCAGCTGAGGTTTCTTAAGCTTAGGTCCCTTATTTGCTATAACTCAAGAATGAATGTGGCAACAGTTCACTATCACTTTTTAAAAAGGTCAAACAAGATAAAAGATCTGTCTTTTTCTCATGATAATTATCTCCCCCAACTCTCCTCTGCAAATGAATACGGCCACTTCATTATCCTGATATTTTATGTGAATGATGCGGAAAGCATTTAGAATAACCTTTGAAATTTATCCTTAAACTTTTAGAAAACAGCATATCTGGTGACTGTAACCAAATATGATCTTACCTTGAAGCTGTTCAAGTGGGGGCATTAGGTTATTCTCAGGGGGAATGTAGCGTAAGACCACAGTCAGCTCTCCTTTGTACTGAAGACCAATATCTGGGGCAAACTCCACCTGACACAAAAAGAAAATGAATTCAGTGTTTCTCAGTTCCAGTTTTCAACTTGTTATCTTATGTGGGCTAATTATGATATGTTTGGCTTGACTATAACATTGTCAATCCCCCTGTGGTGTGAGTGGTGTCTATTTTACATGAGTTGGGCTGGTTACTTTTTAAAGTGGTAAGACAGCCATCCTTAGGACTTAAATGGTCTAGAAGAGTAGGGCTTGAGCAATTGGAATGGCATCTTGGCCACCTGAGGCGCAAAAAGCCAACCCATGTGGAGGTGGGGCTTCTCAGGCATGTGGAATTCCCACTACTCTGAGAGGCAATATACCTCTCTGATTAGGAATTTTTTTTTTGCTGTGATAGGTACAGAAACAAAGGGGAGCCTTATCCAACTATAGTAATGTGCTATCCTTACTGATCCTTTCTTATAGGTAAATAAACTTCTTTCTGTTAAATATTTTATGGCCAAATGTCTTTTTGTGTTTTAATCTTGAGCGGGGACCACTGGACTGACTAAGGTAGGCCTGGCCCAGAACACTTCCTTATTCAGTTACTTTTGGCTCTAATGAGTTCAATAAATGACTTGGAGCAATAACAAAAAGATTGAAAGATTTAATGAAGCAAACTATCCCCAAAGCGATGGGAATTTTGCGAAAGATACACTATACACAGAGACTGCACTATTTTATAAAGCCAGGACTTATCAATACCTGCCTGTTACTGAGCCATGTGAAGAGCAGGAGAGAAAGATGCCCCAAAGGGTGATCTAGACTAGGCTGCCTGACTCTTGTAGGCTATTATTAAAAGCAATGTTGGCAGTTCAGATATTCAAGGTCAATGGGAATACCTGAGCCGACCTGACCTGTCATTCTCTTGCATTCCCTGAAGAAAATATTTGTATTTCCTACAAGTAGGGAGAGAAAGGTAGAGTCCTTTTTCAGCCTTTTCTTTAAATTAATTGATTCCTAGATTTTTATAACCTCCCCAGGCCCATTTCGCTCACTCTTTTCTAAGACAACATAAGATAGGAGAGTTTCTGAGCTAGAGCAAAAAAAAAAAAACTTGACCAGGGTCATCAGCAACACTTTATGAAAAGTGACTAATGAGAAATTATGCATAGCCTGACACCAAGAAGCAAGACATTTCCAAGGAGAGGCTTCCTAGTTTGATTCCTATGGGCAGCAATATACTCCTTGATAAGGGGGAAATAATTTAAAATGTTTCATCTATGCTTCACACCAAGGGCAAAAGTGGAAATGTATATGATCCTTAAAATAGCAGAATCTTTAAATAACAAGAGTTGAAAGAGGCCTTAGAGCATTTAGTTCAAACCTATGCCAGAATAAAAATCCCCAGACAACTGTACTTTGGAACCACCACTAACAGAGTGTGGTATGGTAGCAGCAGTGCGGACAGGGCTCTGGACTTGGAGTCAGGAAGACCAGGGTACAAATCCTGCCTCAGATGTTTCCTAGCCATGTGACCTCTTAGTTTCAATTTCCTAATCTGTAAAATGGGGGTAATTATAGCACCTGCCTCCCAGGGTTGGCATGAGGACCAGATGAGATGACGTGGAAAGCTCTTTGGAAACCTTAAGGTGCTATATAAATGACAGTAGGTGCAATTGAGATTCCTCCTCAGATCTTACAGGTTCTATATACTATGCTAGATGAGATGGAACTCTGTCAGGTTCTCTAGGCTAACCAGGCTTCCCAGCACAGACAACATTTGCTTTCCAAGGGCCAGGATAACTAAGCACTCAACACTATTAGACTGGCCATTAGGTGATTCATTTGGCTGTTGTATTGCCAACGGAAACCCATGAAACAAAGAAAAACAGAAAATGTTTCTTAGTCCTGTGTCGCTCTTTCCACTGGTGCAGTGGCAGTGGCAGAGTCGGGGGAAAGGGAGGGAGAAGGTGCAAAAGAACTACATGCTATTATCATGTGTCACCTCACCAGGTATCATGAATAGATATTTTTTCTCCAAGATAATAAACACAGTGATCAATAGAGAGCAACCAAAAATAAAACAGTCCCTTAATAGACAAGAAATAAGTGGTTGCTGATCTGAGTTGTTACTCAATTATCTGCTTACAGGTAGAACATGTATTTGTTAGAGCAAAAATCAACATTGATGTGAAATGAGAAGAAAGAATAAAGATGAGAAGAAAGTATGGCATCATGGATATGCTGGTAAATGTTTAACGACTGGGTCTCTGAAGAAAAGAAATGGACACACAACATACTTTTAAGTTAAATCTGCTTGACTAACAGGTTTCTCCATCACTTTCTTAAGTCTAGACAATCAACAAAACAATAAACCAAGCCCTGATTTGTAGCATCCGCTAATTTGCAAGTATAAATTCTCATACTGTAAATTTAACAATTGGCTCTCACCAGCTTGTTTGAGCTGGCTCCAGCACACCCCTGTGTGGCATGATCTTAAAACAACCTGACCTATTCAAGCAAATTACTAGTTCTGAAAAAAATGGGAAATGGATAAAGGAACATCGACATAGACTATCACCTTGTATCATTTTATATGGAAGTTGAAGAATTGTAGAATGATCATAGAAACAAGGAACATGCCAATGAGTTTTGGTCTCTTTTTGAAGAGGAAGACATAACAGTTCTTCTTCCCAGTTCACATCAATTGTGCACAGAAGAAGACTGTGCTGGAGGTAACAGAAAGTTGGGGGCGTTGAAAGACTAATTTTTAAGACACAATAGAGGGGATGATATAAAATAACTGGAAAAATTACTACTGAAAGAGACAATGAAGAAATCAATAACTATTGACTCAACACCTGCTTTAGCGTCTCTTTAGCATGTTTATGAGAGTGATGCATACACATATAAAAAGCGTCTTTGAAAAAAGCAGAAGGGAACAGCCATTCTTTCCTATGTGATATTATACACATAGCATCTTTGTAGTCATACAAATGATTTAGTGGTTTAGACAATACAAGGTCTTACTATGTTCATTGATTAATTAGTCAATCAGTAAACATTTATTAAGGGGCTACTATGTGCATTTGTTATAGTAGAGCAAAATGAAGTCTTAAAGGCTCTCGTCCAATAAGATGTCTACAATGCATATGTCAAGGTTATAGAATATTGATCAATCATGTATTAAGTTCCTTCTATGTGTCAGGCTCTGTGCTAGGTAGCGGAGATTCAAAGAGAATCCTCCAATTAACTTACATTCTAACTGAGGCATTATGTATGTGTACCTATGTGTATAAACAAAATAAGCTCATAAATAAAGAGTAAGTTTTTGGTGGAATGGTACTAGCAGATTGAGAGGGGCTGGATAGACCTCGTGTGAAATGTGGATTCTTGAGTTAAACTGTGGTATATAAAGTCTTTCTTCCTTTTGGAAGGAAACAGGTTTTTAAGAGGTGTAGGTATGAAGGAAATGCATTCCAAACATTGGGGCCTTTTGACAGCCATGTGCAGTGTATATCGGAGAAGGGAGAGACTTATGGTAGGGAGAGCAATTAGGAGGTTATTGAAACAGTCCAGGTGAGAGATAATGAGGGACAACATCAGGTGGTAGCCATGGAAGCAAAAAGAAAGGCAGCAATGAGATAAATACTGTGGAGGTAGAAACAAAAATATCTTTTAATAAATGCAACTTAACAATTGAGATTTCATTGTTTGGTGATCTTCGATTATTAATAGTAAACAACACATACAAAGGGAATCACTTATGCTCACCAAACATTTTTGACACCATTATGGAAGATGTCTAGCACAGTCTAAACAGAAGAGGAATTACTTATTGATGGTGAGGTCCTTTGGATTCTCTTATTTGTATATGACATTGTATTGCTTGGAATATGTTTCTGAATACTTCAAAGCCTCTAGGTTCATATATAGCCAATGAAGGAACTTGTGTTATTTGACTATGCATAACTGTTACGAGATTTTTGCTTTTCTTTCTGGTTCGGTGGGAGAGGTGAGGAGAGATGCATTTTCATTAATTGAAAAAATTTTAAAAATAAAAAATGAAATTCATAATTACTCAGAAGGGCTTAGCCTAGCCATCTACATAGGAAAATCCAAGTAGATAAAGAACATTTACTATTCAGAGCATGTTATGCAGTTGAGTTGACTTCTAGTACATATATCTTGGATGTACATGTCAGGTGGGTAATAAACTGAACTAGAAATTGGACAGGAGGAAGAGAATGGGCTGTTCTGCATCTGGGGAAGTAAGCAGTACTTTCAGTGACCCCATGTTTCTCCCTGAAACAAAAATTTATCTTTTAAAAATTGATTTTCATCCAATGACGCTCTTTGAGTGAGTCTTGGTCCACCCCCAAAATTAAGGTCATTCAATGCAAAATGGAAGAACGTAGAATATACAAGCTGTCGTGAAATGACAATGATCAGTGACACACCAAAATGATATCAAAAATATCTAGGAAATGTATGACCAGAAAAAGAGGTAGCTGGTCACGTAGTCAGATCAAGGGATAACAAACACGAATAGCTGAGCGATGCTTTGGTACTCCAATCACATCAAAAGATGTAGAGGACGGCTTCTGACATGAGGAGTGGACACTTTAGGGAGGGTTTATAGGATCATAGAGAAGGTAGTAACATAAAATTAGGGTGGGCTGTGATCAGCGCCCTTGGAGAGAGTCTTACATAGATGAAACTTCAGATGCACTTAAGTATTGAATTATACAATTGTGATTTACTAGTATTTAATCATACAGCTTTTCTTGCTTTAATGCCCGCAGAATTGTTGACTACATCAAAATTAAAGTGTTGCGGTGAGTCTGATCCATTTCTTTGCTCATAGGATACGATAAAGAGCCAGAAAGGCTCATTTGGTTTGAAAACATTCTCACATAAAGAGATTAAGGTTAGCTGGCCGTCCAGCTTCATTTAGGTAACAAGTAGCGTTCCTAAAATGCAACCCTCAGTCTTCCAACCTGGAACCTAGCGTTCTTTCCCTTTACTTGTCTTGACTACAAAGTTTTCCTTATGCTCCTCTTGAGTTTGATACATTTTTCCCTTCCATACACAGACGGTAGCACAACAAAACATTATTTATAGAAACGTGCACTGAGTGAACATTGGATAGGACAAAGAAATCTCAGTAAGGCCCATTTTCCTTCACTGTATGGGCCCATTATGGTGTGTGATTGATCGTTGGAGGTTTAAAGCCTTATGACTCTCACATGTGTAAGGGATCTAGTGTAACATATACCTGAATACAAATGCCCTCTTCACCATTCCAGACAAAAGCTTATCCAGTCTCTGTTTGCAGACCACCTCCCAAGGCAACACATTTTATTTTGGGACAACTTCAGTTTTTAGGGAGATTTTCCTTAAACTGAATCAAAATCTGTCTTTTTGTACATGCACTATTTATTAATTATTAAACATGTTTACTTCGAACTGAGCATTCAGTATCACAAAACTTCTCTAACACATTTTCAAGGGGCTCTAAGCGTTTTGTTTTGCTTTTTTATGTTGTACGGGGGAAAAACATAAAAGGCAACAATTAATTATTTATTGATGATTCAATATTGAGTGGGATACTTAGGCAAGAAATCCTGCTTCGTGGAAAGCAATAAAAACAGATTTTAAAATATAAATTATTTAAAACATATCATAGATAACATAATATGTACATCATGGAAATTACATATTTTATGTATGTTTTGTACGTGTATGTGTATATATACATATGTGTGTGTAAATATATATATATAATATGTATATATATATATTCATATATGCATATACACATTCCCCCATAAAAGTATTCCCATGTGTCACAATAGAAATGAACCTGGGTTCTCAAAGGATATGCTAGGAGAGGATATGATCTGTAAGGTAACACCAACCTGGGAGAGTTTCAAGTTCAGGCCTAGCAATGGTTCTTTGTTTCTGTTTCCTGGGAAAGGGTCTTAGCTAAGTACAGAGTGGCTGATCACTCAAAGAAAGGGTATCAGGTGACTGACAGTTTTACTAGGGTTGTACTGGACAGACATAGAACAGAATCTGTGGAAGGAATACCCCTACCCATAAAATCATGCCTCTTCTGAAATCCTGAGGTCTTGGCAGGAATCCCTCTGCCACCATTAATAAAATGTGTTGGGATGTTAGCAGACAATTTTCTATTAACACCAGGTTAATGTACAATACTGCAGAGCCTCATCTAACTGAGACTATAAGGGCTAGGATATCAGACCATGTTATAGCTGAAATCACATAAAATCCTAATTTGTTATAGCTGAGATTAGCAGGAGGGGACACTGCACCACGTCTGTCTGCTCATAGTCTGATGCCTCAGATCCTTTGGACAAAGCATTATTTACCCTCCTTCCTTCTCACCTGTAGCCTCTTGGACATTATAATATTTATCCTATTTGTTTTCACATTCAGGGAGGGACATCAAAAGCCATGGTCTATAAGACAATATCTCAAAATATTTTCTTTTCACAGATGATGGTGCAGAGAGATATACCTGTTTTTCTGAAAGGCATGAGGCTAAACTATGCCATGCAGATATCTATGCTATAATTGCTAAATGGCTAAATTGAGATCTAGTGTAGTTATGGGATTAATGATGCCAATACCATTTCTGTAGTGCTTTCAGATTTGCAAAGTGCTTTATAAACATTATCTTCATTTTAGTTAGTGTTACAACCATCCTGGGAGGTAGGTACTACAATTATCCCCATTTTACAACTAAAGAAACTGAGGCAGACAGAGATCAAGTGGCCAAACTAGGAAAGATGAGTGCTTTTCACAGTAGTAGAAAATACTTTTTTTTCATCTCTGAGCTAAATTAATTATATTCTGTTCCTGAAGATGTAATAAAATAAGATTTAAAAACGAAGCTTGTTATTGGTTGTCAACTAGTTGGTCTTTGGTTTTTCAAGAGTACCGTTTGGGAATTCATGAAAGGTCATAAATACCCCCAAGATCATTCTTTTAAAACTACCTAATGTGTCTGTCCTAGAGATAATGAGTTGGAGCTGGAGTACATATTTGTTACGTGCCTGCTCTATAGTGAAATGTAGGTTGTTACACAGTGCTTCCCACAACATTTGGCATCTCTCTTCCCATTCTGCCTCCTACACAGGAGATGCTGTACAATCAATCCGTTACAATGGCTCAATATTGAGTGTCTCTCATTTAGGCTGGTTAAGTCAATGAGGCACTATGGCTTTCGGGCATTCCAACTGTGAAGAGCTATTTCCCAAAGCTTGACTATTATTAATTCTGATCCCTCATTAGCAGAGAAAATGGGCCCTCCAGGTCATGTTTCATCTCCCAACTTGGATAATGTGTGCAACATTTCACAGACTCCTTATGACTCAGACTGTGAAGAATGAGGGAGCTATTGTTTTGGAATGACTGAAACAGGACCGGGAATAAAATTTTGCATTGGTAATCATGTTGTGTGGTCATAGTACTAAACATCTTGCCCCACGATTTCTGTTATGAATCTGGGACTAGATTGGTTCCTATAGAGAATCAACATCCAACCATATTCCTGCCATCTTGGAAAACTTTGACATCTACTTGTGTCCTCAGCACAGTGGCAGAGCACATCAAATGTTCAAAGTGAAGTGTGAAGTATGAATAGCTAGGAGATCAATGTGCACAAGGGCCCTGCAGTTGTCACCATTTCCTCTAATCAACTTTGTCAGTTTAGCAGAAGGGTAGGGAAGGATAGGAATTAAAGAAACCCAATAAAACATGGACTTTTCCTGCCATTCAAGGGAGACTTATGAATGTACCCTCACATACACACACACACACACACACACACACTCACCCTTTGATTTCAAATAGTAATCCATGACCTCAATAAAAGATTGTAGTTCATTTATTTGAGTATTTGATATCTGGCAACTAGTGAATAATTTTATACTTGAAGGAAAATGGCATTTTATCTGTTTCTAGGACAGGATTGAGAAATTGGTGGGAACAATTCCAGGTATGGATCGTTGCTACCATTTTCATATGATTATGTATCTTCCTGCTGCTTTCAAAACCCAATCCCATGCCCCAGCTTTGCATTTTGGCATGCAATCTATTCTTGCTATTTTCACTTATTTTGTTATGTACAAGGTGCCATGGCACTGTTACATATTAGTTCAACCAAAGCTCATATTTGGGACACTACACCTTTGGTGTCCACAATGCTTATGAGGTATTCACAAAAGAAAACTATGCCAGAGGAAAAACCATTAATTCTGGAGTCAGAGAGGATCTGGGTTTAGATCTCACCTCTGCCTCTTAATACCTATGTGACCTTGGACAAGTCACTTAACTTCCTTTGGCTTCATCTTCTCATTTATAAAATGGGAGGACTGGATTACATTGCCTCTGGAGTCCCTTCTAGCTCTCAATCTATTACACCATGATCCTCTGAATTTTGGTAGGCTAAATCACAAAGATCATTGATCTTTGATCATTGATACTTAAAGTCCTTATGGTTTGGTAGGATCTACGATGGCTTGTATTCTTTTGAGAATCAAGGATTACTTCCATGAGGCATCACAAGAGGACTTTACTGGAGATATCATGCGCATCTGAATTTCTATGTCTGATGGCAGGGGTTTGTGTCATACCAAAATTAAGGGTTATAGCGTTATGGCCCTGGTAGATTTATTTGCTGTGATGGGTATCCAGCCATGCTGATTATTCTTGGCTCTATTATTTATTTTTTAACATTCTTTTCTTTTTAAATTTTGAGTTCCGTTGGGAAAATTGGAAAATGGTAGGGCAAAAACTGGGCATAGACCAATATCTTACACCATATACCAAAATAAAGTCGAAATGGGTTCATGATTTAGGAGTAAAAGTTGATACTCTAAGTAATTTGGGAAAGCAAGGAATAGTTTACTTATCAGATTTGTGGAAAAGTAAAGAATTTATGACCCAACAAGAGATAGAGAGCATTACAAAATGCAAAATGGATAATTTTGATTATGTCAAATTGAAATGTTTTTGTACAAAAAAAGCCAATGCAACAAGAATTAGGAGGGAAGCAGAAAATTGGGAGAAAATCTTTGCAACTAGTATCTCTGATAAAGGCCTCATCTCTAAAATATACAGGGAGCTAAGCCAAATATATAGGAATACAAGCCATTCCCCAATTGAGAAATGGTCAAAGGATATGAACAGGCAGTTTTCAGAGGAAGAAATTAAAGCTATCTACAGGCATATGGAAAAATGCTCTGGATCGCTGCTGATTAGAGAAATGCAAATCAAAACAACTCTTAGATACCACATCTCTCCTGTCAGATTGGCTAAAATAACAAATCAGGAGAATGATAAATGCTGGAAAGGATGTGGGGAAATTGGAACATTGTTGCATTGCTGGTGGAGTTGTGAGCTGATCCAGCCATTTTGGAGGGCGGTTTGGAACTATGTGCAAAGGGCTATAGAAATGTTCATACCCTTTGACCCAGCATTACCACTTCTAGGGTTGTATCCCAAAGAAATCACGCAAGCGGGAAAAGGACCCATATGTACAAGAATATTTATAGCAGCTCTCTTTGTGGTAGCCAAGAATTGGAAAGCAAAGGGATGCCCATCAATTGGGGAATGGCTGAACAAGCTGTGGTATATGAAGGTGATGGAATACTATTGTGCCATAAGAAATGGGGATGATGCAGACTTCATAACAACCTGGAAAAACCTACACGACATAATGCTGAGTGAGCGGAGCAGAGCCAGGAGAACGTTGTGCACAGCCACAGATATGTGGATTCCGTGAGGACCAATCCTGACATACTGCGCTTCTCTCAGCAACCTAAAGGGGCAAGGACAACTCCAGGGGACTCACGATGGAGAATGCTATCTTCATTCAGAGAAAGAACTGCGAAGTTTGAATACAGACTGAGGCACACTACATGCTCGCCTTTTCTGCTTCTCTTTTGTTTTTGTTTTTGGGGGTTTTTTTTTGTTTTTTTTTTTTTGTTTTTTTTTTTTTTTGGTTCTGTTTCTTCTTTCTCATGATTCATTCAATTGGTCAAAATTCTTCTCCACGACTTGACTAGAGCATAAATTAATTCAATGCGAAGTTATACATGACAGTTATATGAGACTTCATGCCGTCTTGGGGAGGGAGGGGGGAGGGAGGGGAGAAAAACTGGAACTCAAAACTATGTAGAACCGTGTGTGGTAAACTAAAAATAAATAAAGAAAAAAATATATATAAAATTAAAAAAAATATAACTTGAAAAAAAAAAAAGAAAAAAAAATTTTGAGTTCCAAATTCTCTCCATCCCTCTTGTTCTCTCCCTCCATTCAACGAGAAGGCAAGCAATATGATATCAATTATACATGTGAAATAATCCAAAACATATTTCCACAGTAGCCATTTTTTAAAAAGCAAGAAAAACAAAGAAAGGGAGAAAAGTAGGCTTCAATTTGCGCTCAGAAAATGAAGCCAAAGTCTCTGGTGATGATTAGTATTTTTTCACCATGATTCCTTTGGAATTGTCTTGGATCACTGTGATGATCAGAGTAGACAAGTCTTTCACAGTTAATTATCATGACCACATTGCTGTTATTGTGCACAGTGATCTCCCGGCTATTCATACTTCACACTTCACTTTGTGTCAGTTCGTATAGGTCTCGCCATATTTTTCTGAAACCACCCCTCTCATCATTTCTTAGAGTACAATAGCACTCTATCATAATCACATGCCACACCTTGTTCAGCCATTCCCCAGCTGGTGAGCATCCCCTCTATTTCCTTTTCTTTTCCAACACCAAAAGAGCTGCTATGAATGTTTTTGTACATACAAGTCTTTTTCCTTTTTCTTTGATCTCTTTGGGATATACACCTAGTAATGGTATTGCTGGGTCAAAGGGTATGCACAGTTTTAAAGCCCTTTGGGTATAGTTCCAGATTTTTTCCAGAATGGCCAGAGCATTCTGGACACCAATAGTTCATTAGCATGCTTATTTTCCCCCATCCCTTCCATCATTTGTCATTTCTGATAGGTGTGAGGTGGTACCACAGAGTTGTTTTAATTGGCATCTCTCTAATCAATAGTGATTTAAAGCATTTTTCATATGACTATAGATAGCTTTGATTTCTTCTGAAAACTGCTGATTCATATCCTTTGACCATTTTTCAATTGGGGAATGGGTCTTATTTTTGTAAATTTGACTCAGTTCTACACTCAGTATATACTTGAGAAGTGACATCTTTATCAGAGAAGCTTGCTATACAATTTTTTATAATACTTCATTTCCTATGGTACCTTTTAGCATAATGTAGTTTCCCTGATTATGTCTTTTAATTGGGTCTATTTTTGCTTTTGCTTTGTCTTAAGTCATGATTACAACCCCTGCTTTTTTTTTAGTTCAGCTGAAGCATAACAGATTCTGCTCCAGTCCTTTATTTTAACTCTGTCTGTGTCTTTCTGTTTCAAGTATGTCTCTTATAAACAATGTATTGTTGGATTCTGGTTTCTAATTCGCTCGCCTATCTGTTTCCCTTTTGTAGGTGAGCTCATCCCACTCACCTTCAGTTATGATCACTGTATATTTCCCTCCATCTCATTTTCTTCTCTCTCTACCCTTTTTTAAAATCCTGTCCCTCCTTGAAAGCCCATTTTGCTTCTAACTACTCCCTCCCTTTATTTTTTCTTCTTGGGATGAGAATGGGGTTCAAGGGTCAGCTGCTTCCCCACCTCCTCTTCCTTATTGTAGAGGTCTACTTGTGTATCTTCATTATATGAGATAATTTCCTCTAACCTTTCCTTCCCTTCCCCACCCCCTCAATGTATTCTTCTTCCCCTCTATTTCCATTAGTTTATTAAGATCACCAAGACATAACGGAACAACTTTCAGACCTTGTGCGATCAAATTCCTGCTATGAACCAAGATGATAACAGGGATCAGAGGAGACACGTGTATCATCTCCTCATCTTTGAATGTAAGCAGTGTATCCTTTTTTAGTCGTTTATCATTGCTCATTTTTGTCTACCTTCTTACATTTCTCTCCACTCTTGTCTTTGTACTCCAAAGTTTTTTTTGCAGCTCTGATCTTTTCTTCAGGAATGCTTAAATATCCTCTATTTCATAAAAAAATTATTTTTCCATCTTTAACATTATACTCAGTATTTCTGGGTAAGTTATTCTTAGCTATAAGCCCATATCCTTTGCTTCTGGAATATCCTATTCCAAGTTCTCTGCTCCTTTATACTGGTGGCTGCCAAATTGTGTGTGAGCTTGACTGTGACGCTTTGTTACTTGAATTCTTTCTTTCTGGCTGTTTGCAGTATTTTTTTCTGGTTCTTGGCTATGATATTCCAGGGAGTTTTCATTCTGGGGTTTCTTTCAGGAGGTGACCAGTGGATTCTATTTCTAATTTGTACTCTGGTTCTAAGAGATCTGGGCCATTTTATTTTAAGATTTCTTGCAACATGATATTTACATTCTTTTTTTCAGGTAGGGATTTCAGATAGTCTAATCTATTCTTAATTTTTTTTTCTCCTCAATTTGTTTTCCAGATCAGTTCCAGGTCAGTTTTCTGTAAGATACTTTACATTGTCTTCTATTTTTCAGCTTTCTGACTTTGTCTAAACATTTCTTGTCTCATGGAATTATTGACTTTTTTGTTCCACTCAAATTTTTCAGAGAATTTGTTGCTTGGGCAAAGTTTTATACCTCTTATGCCAAGCTGTTAATTCTCTTTCCAATTCTTTCTTCCATAGCTCTCATTTATTTTCCATTTTTCCTTCAAGTCCTCTCATTCATTTAAAAAACATTTTAGGCTTTTCAAAAAAAAAACTTTTGTTTCACTTATTCCAGGAATTCTATTTGAGCTTGCGCCCAAGGTATGTTTTTCTTTGAATCAATTGTAGATATTTTAGAGTCATTCTTTTCTGTGTTTATGTTGAGCATCCTTGTTACTATACTAACTTATTATGATGGGTTCTGAGTGCCCATTGTTCCTGTCAGCTTCCTAACTTCAGATCTGACGTTAGGGCTAAGCTCTATGAAACCTCTGGAGGGAAAGTATGAGCTCGTCCTGTTGCTGCATTCTTGGGATCTTGAGTTTTGTGCTATTCCAGGAACTAGGGACAGGTCAGGGACCTCCAAGCTTTTAGTGCTGCCATCATGGTGTGATGCAGGGCAAAGTCTGATTGCTGCCTCCCTGGTTTCTGCAAGTTCCTGACCTGGATTTAGGTCTGAGCAAGGGTAGAGTTGGCTCAGAGTGGAAGAATTGTAGATTCTCCTTTGGTCTGGGATTCCCACCTAGTTATTCCTCTGCAGGCTGGGCTAGACATTGGAGGTAAGACCATACTTTGTGTTTGAGGTCTGAACCATACCATGGTGGCTGCTGTTGCTGCTAGTTTCTTAACTTCCTCCTTTCTCTGTACACAGATCAGGGTCCCCCAACCTGGGGACACCATTGCCATTCCCAGGTCCCCCATCCCTCCATCATGGCTCTGTACTCTGGGACTAAGTAGTGGGTTGTTAACAAGGCTGCCAGTTGATACCTGTCCCCATTGCAGTGCCTCAGTGGTGGGGTCTAAGAAACCCCTCTTACGTAGTGTTCAGCCTCTACCTGAGGACTGGAGAGCTCCATGCACAGCGTGCTCCTGACTCAGCCCTATCTCCAGTGTCTACAGACCTCCCTGTCTGTCTCCCTATTCTAAGCTGAGCCTGATGAAGGACTCACCGTAATTTTTCTGGATTTCTCCACCAGGATTTGGGTCTTGTGCATTTCTAGAACTGTTACAAGGAGATTATGGAGAGGGCTCATTGTATTTCTTCCTATCACTCCAATATTTTGGTTCTGCATCTCGCTCTGTACCTCTTCTTATGATGCCCTCCTTCCTTTCTCAATTACTTCAGTGTCTGGCTCACAGAATCCTCTTCTCTACTCTGATTTCTGCCATCATCTTTGGTAACTTTAACATTCATGCTGATGGCCATTCTAAGATCCTTAGCCCTCGACACACAGTTTTCAACATCCTTGGATCCAGTGACTCCCAACTTCATGGTTTTTTAAGCCACCCACATGCACAATCAATTTATTTTAATAAACATTCACTAAGTATCCACTATGTGTGAGACCCTGTGCTAAGCACTGAAGGTACAAAGGCAAAAAAAATTAGCAAGTCACAGCCTTTAGGACTTTACTTTCCATGGGGCAATTATAACAACTTGGATTTCATCATCACTTGGAGTGGCTATACTCAAATCCTCTTTCTGGCTGCAACCTCTTTACCTTCCACTTTGCTGAGGAAGACAGCATATTACGGTGAAAAGAGTGTTGGATTTGGATTCAGGAGACCTGAGTTCAAATATGTACTCTGGCACCAGTACCACCTGTGTGACTCTGGATGAGCCATTTAACCCCTTTGGGCCTCAGTTTCCTCAAATGTGAAATAAGGGGGTTGTTTTAAATGACCTCAAAGTTTCTTCCCACCTCTAAATCTCAGATACTATGATCCTTCCTTCCTACCAGACTTGTTCTTTCTCCTCCCTGGGATCTCTACTCCCTTAAACATCCCTAATCTCTCAGTCTACTACCATGGTTCTGTGTTTATTTGATTCCCTATCCAGTCTGAAACCATTAAGCATTTCAAAGATGTACTGGCTATTGTCCTAGGATCCTCAAATCTCTTTGAATTCTTACCCTCCTACACTCCTTTCCTCTTGCTTTTTCAAAAGAAGCATCCCTCTTCTTTGGTAAGGTTAACTACTCTGATACTAATAGCTGGCATTTATGTAGTACCTTAAGACATGCAAAGTGATTTACAGATATTATTTCACAAGAATATGATCTTCACAACAACCCAAGGAGCTAGGTGCTATTATCATCCCCATTTTACAAATGAGGAAACTAAGTGAATTGCTCAAACAGCTAGTAAGTGTCAGAAGCTGGATTAGAACTTCTGACTTCAGGTTCAGCACTCTATGCACTGTGTCACCTACCTGCCGAGGTGTTGCCTAACTGTGCCAATTTATGTTCTTGATTCCATCCCTTTTCACTTCCTAGAGATCTTGTTTCATCTATCTTTCCTCCTTTTTTTGCATGTTCAGTCTCTCTTTTTTCACTGTCTCCTTCCCCTCTGCCTTCAAATATAAATCATTTCATTGTCTACTAACCTCTTTCTTCTCTATCCATCTTTTAGCAGATGACTTCCTTGAGAGAATAATCTTACTGTTTTTTTTTCTCAAAAGTTACTCACTCTTTAACTCTTTGGAAACTCTCTTATTCACTATCACTACTTAATCACTCCCTAAAGATGTTTTCTTTCAGGTCATGGGTGGCCTCCACCCCTCACCAATGGAACAACCTCATGACTTTTTCTTGGTTCTTATCTTACTGAACCTCAGTGCAGGATGTAACACCACTGACCAACCCTCCTTCTTGAAGCTATTGTGGAATAAAAATTAATACTAAACCTGACTCCTACTTGATTGATTTTACAATGTAATTAATGTTATGCTGGATTGGTTTTTATAATTGGTATTATTTGCCTGAACTTACCTGGGTCAGAAATGCTGTCTTTCCTAGTCTAAGTGTGTTTAAAGGTGTAGTTGAAAGGGAATGTTATTATTACTTACATAGCTAGCCCCTGGGACATTTGCTTGCTGTCTTTAAGCCTCAACCCCTCAAAAGAGAAACCTTGCCTATCCTAGTGCAAGTAAGGGTGGTTTGCTCTCCCTCAAGGGGACTAACTGGGTGGTTCTGATTTCCTAGCCAAGATTACAAGAGAAAGATGAATACCATAAAATAATCAATCTTCCTTAATCATCAGAGAAGCACATGATCAGCCACACCCAGATGCCAACCGACTTTCCCCAGTAGAGTAAATTCTAATGTTCCCCAACTACCCAGACCCACTCCTTTCCTGCAATAAAAGAAGTCACTCATCCTTCACTGGCTTTACTGAGGTAGCCAGTCTGACCCTCTTTATTAATAGTGATATGCATCATTGTTAATAAATTGATTATGCTGAGAGAATGTATCTCAGTTTACCTTTACTGCATTGCTTGCCACACTATTTGTTCCTCCCTTGGATTCCATGACATTGCCCTTTCCTGGTTCTCCTCCTAACTCTCAGACCATTTCACTTCTATAACTTTAAATGTAGTTCTTCAACAAGGCACTATCCTGGACTCTCCTTTTCTTTTCTCTCCTCCTGGGTTATTTCATCTATTTCCATAGTTTCCACTCTTACCTCTATGGGGACATCTTTCCTTATTTGTAAAAAATACAAGTAGGTTGGACTAGATGGTTTCTAAGGTCCCTTAGAAGTTCTAGATCTAGGCATGAAAACAGCATCTTACTGGAGCTCTCTCACAAGTTGTGTCACATTCCTATAAAAAAAGTGAATTTGAGCAGATTTGAGAGAGTTAGAAACCGCAAGCAGTCTGAGTGGGGCAAATTTCCAAGCCAGTCTGAAAGGCTGAAGGAACGAATCTGTAGGCTTGGAGAGCCCTCGGTGTGTGGAGCTGCTCCAGACAGCACTAAAGCAGAAGTGGCCGGCAGGAAAACCCATGTGGGAGACAGGCTGGGAGAAAGCTGGGTGCCCGAAACTGGTGGAGATCCCCAGGCCTCCCAACACAGGATGGCAGTCTATGGAAGCAATGAGAGGCAGTGCAATGCCACCGGCTGGGAGACATCAACTCCTGAGGCTTGCAGCCCAAAGGTATGAAACGCCGGCTTCTTGAACTTCTGGGAGACATAATGGCCAGGTAAGCAGCTCTAATCCCTCCCCATCTCACCCAGAGAATTCCTCGGAAAGAAAGAACGCTGGAATAGAGGAGATAGAAATGGGGCTTCAGTGGCCAAGTAGTAGAAGTTCATTAGTCCCAGAGGGGCAGAGCCGGCAGGCGTCAACACCAGGACCCCAGACATACTCTTGCTCCCCGACGGGAAGTGCCAGACACCAGCTCAAACAACAAAGAGCTGAGGCCATTGCTGAAGAGCAATAGTTCTGGAGAGCAACCCTAGGGAAAGAGACATCAGGCAGCCAGACCCATCCCCCACACCTCAGGAAACTGAAGGCTATAATTCACAAAGCCAACAGCTAGACTCACAATCCCCAGAATAAGAAAGCTGGGACATAGAGCCCTGAGCCCCAAAAGCATAAATTTATTGTAAAGCCAGGAAAAGGCTAACCAACATGAAGAAGGACACACACACACACACACACACACACACACACACACACACACACACACAAAACCGAGGACCATTGATTCTTTTTATGGAGACAGGCATGATCAAAATACCAATTTTGAAGAGGATAGCAATGACACTATACCCACATCTGATACCTCAAAAGGTAATGTGAACTGGTCTCAAGCCTCAAAAGCATTACTGGAAGAGCTAAAGGAGGATTTTAAAAACAAAATTAGGGAGGTAAAAGAAAAACTGGAAAAAATGGAAAAAAATCCACTTATGAAATCAAGTCCCTAAAGAACAAGATTTGTGAAATGGCTATGGATATTCAGAATCTAAATAGAGAAAATGACACCCTGAGAGGTAAAATCAACCAACTGGAAAAGGAGACTCAAAAACAAAATGAAGACACTAACTCATTAAAAATTAGTTGAGCAAGTGGAAGCTAATGAATCTATGAGGCACCAAGAAGTAGTAAAACAAAATGTAAAGAATGAAAAAATAGAAAAAAATGTGAAATATCTGATAGGTAAAACAACTGACCTGGAAAACAGATCTAGGAGAGACAATTTAAGAGTTATTGGTCTACCAGAAATCGACGATGAAAAAAAGAGCCTTGACAGTATCTTCGAAGAAATTATCAAAGACAACTGCCCAGAGGTCCTAGAACCAGAGGGCAAAATAGTCATTGAAAGAATTCACCAATCACCCCCTGAAAGAGATCCCAAATTGAAAACACCAAGAAATATTATAGCCAAATTTCAGAATTACAAAGTCAAGGAGAAAATACTGCAAACAGCCAAAAAGAAACAATTCAAATATTGTGGAACTACAGTCAGGATCACACAGGATCTGTCAGTTTCTACATTAAAAGAGAGGAGAAATTGGAATATGATGTTCTGAAGGGCAAAGGAGCTGGGACTACAACCAAGGATCTACTACCCAGAAAAACTAAGCATAATTTTTCAGGCAAGGAGATTGACATTCAATGAAATAATGGAATTCCAGACCTTCCTGATGAAAAGGCCAGAACTCAATGGAAAATTTGATCTTCAAATACAAAACTCAAGAGAGACATAAAAAGGCAAACAGGGGGAAAATCCCCCACAAACCCTATTAACCAATAAGGGCAAATTATTTGCATCTTTATATAGGATTATATCATCTTATGTATGTTTTATATATATATATATATATATATATATATATATATATATATATATGCACTAGGATATATATGTCAATCTTGAGAACAGTACAGCTATTATGACAATTGAAAGGGATACACATAGATTGTGAATACCTGTATAAAATAACTGATACAAGGATAAAAAAAACATAATTAAGAGATGTAAAGGGAGGGCTATGAGAGAAGAGGTAAGGAGGGAGTAGAAAAGAGTCAATTACACCAAATGAAGAGGCACAAAAACACAGTTTTAGTGGAGGGAGGGAGAAGAGCAGTATTTGAGCTTTACTGTCATCTGATCTGGTTCAAGAAGGGAATAGCATACCCTGATAAGTATAAAAATCTAATTTGTCCTACAGGGAGTAGGAGGGTAAAGGGAGAAAAAAGAGAGGGGGGTCAGAAGGGAGGGGAGAAGTAGCAAATGGGAAATGGTAAGATAAGGGAGGGGAATAAAGAGAGAAGGTAAACTGAGGAAGGCAGCGGTCAAAAGCAAAACTTTGTTGAGGAAGGGAAGGGGAAAGGGAGAAATAAAAGCATAAACAGGGGGAAACAGGATGGAGAAAAAGGCACAGATAGAAAACATAACTGTTAATGTGAATGGGATGAACTCTCCCATAAAACGGAAGCAGGTAGCAGAATGGATTAAAAACCATAATCCTACAATATGCTGTTTACAAGAAACACATTTGAAACAGGGGGATAAACACAGGGTAAAGGTAAAAGGCTTGAGTAAAATATATTGTGCCTCAGCTAAAGTAGAAAAAGCAGGTGTAGCAATCCTAATCTCAGACAAAGCAAAAGTAAAGATAGATTTAATTAAAAGAGATAAGGAAGGACATTACATCCTGCTAAAAGGCACCATAAACAATGAAGCAATATCATTGTTTAACATATATGCACCAAGTGGCATGGCATACAAATTCTTAGAGGAGAGGTTAAGGGAGTTACAGGAAGAAATAGACAGCAAAACTATAATATTGGGAGACCTCAACCTCCTCCTTTCTGAACTTGATAAATCTAACCACAAAATAAACAGGAAAGAAGTTAAGCAGGTAAACAGAATTTTAGAACTGGCAGAAATGATAGACCTCTGGAGAAAACTGAATGGGGATAAAAAGGAATATACTTTCTTCTTAGCGGTACATGGCACATACTCAAAAACTGATCAAATACTAGGGCATAAAAACCTCACAACCCAGTGCAGAAAGGCAGAAGTAGTCAAAGCATACTTTTCAGATCATGATGCAATAAGAATTATTTGTAACAAAGAACCATGGAAAAATAAGCTAAAAATTAATTGGAAACTAAATAATCTAATTCTAAAGTATGAGTGGGCCAAAGAACGAATCATAGAAACAATTAATAACTTCATTCAAGAGAATGGCAATAATGAGACAACATACCAAAACTTATGGGATGCAGCAAAAACAATTCTTAGGGGAAGTTTTATATCTCTAAATGCTTACATGAATAAAATAGGGAAAAAGGAGATCAATGATTTGGGCATACAGCTGAAAAAGCTAGAAAAAGAGCAAATTGAAAATCTCCAATTAAATACCAAATTAGAAATACTGAAAATCAAAGGAGAGATTAATAAAATTGAAACCAAGAAAACTGTTGAATTAATAAATAAAACAAAGAGCTGGTTTTATGAAAAAATCAATAAAATTGATAAACCTTTGGTCAATTTGATTAAAAAAAAGAAAGAAGAAAATCAAATTACCAGTATGTAAAATGGAAAGGGTGAGTTCATCTCTAATGAAGAGGAAATCAAAACAATAATAAGAATTTATTTTGCCCAATTGTATGCCCATAAATTTGACAACCCTAGAGATATGTATGAGTATCTACAAAAACATAAATTGCCCAGGTTAACAGAAAAGAAAGTAAAATTTCTAAATAACCCCATCTCAGAAAATGAAATTGAGCAAGCCATCAATGAACTCCCTAGGAAAAATCTCCAGGGAGAGATGGTTTTACATGTGAATTCTATCAAACATTTAAAGAACAATTAATTCCTATACATTGTAGACTATTGGGGAAAATATGTGAAGAAGGAATCCTACCAAATCCTTTTTATGACACAAATATATTACTAATACCCAAACCAGGTAGACTCAAAACAGAGAAAGAAAATTATAGACCAATTTCCCTAATGAATATTGATGCAAAAATTTTAAATAAAATATTAGCAAAAAGATTACAGCAACTTATCATGAGAAGGTAGGATTTATTCCAGGAATGCAAGGCTGGTTCAATATTAGGAAAACTATTAGCATAATTGACCATATCAACAACAAAACTAGCAGAAACCATATGATCATCTCAATAGATGCAGAAAAAGTCTTTGACAAAATACAAGACCCATTCCTATTAAAAACACTAGAAAGCATAGGAATAAATGGAGCCTTCCTTAAAATTATAAATAGCATCTACCTAAAACCATCAACAAGCATTATTTGTAATGGGGAAAAGCTAGATGCATTCCCAATAAGATCAGGGGTGAAACAAGGATGCCCATTATCACCCCTACTATTCAATTTGGTACTAATTTCTAGTTAGCTATAGCAATAAGAGAAGAAAAAGAAATTGAAGGAATTAGAATAGGCAAAGAAGAAGCTAAATTATCACTTTTTGCAGATGATATGATGATTTACTTAGAGAATCCTAGAGAATCAAGTAAAAAACTACTTGAAATAATAAACAACTTTAGCAAAGTTGCAGGATATAAAATAAACCCACATAAATCCTTGGCATTCCTGTACATTACTAACAAAGCCCAACAGCAAGAGATAGAAAGAGAGATTCCATTCAAAGTTACTGTAGATACTATAAAATATTTGGGAGTCTATCTGCCAAGACAAACCCAGGGACTATATGAACATAATTATGAAACACTTTTCACGTGAGTAAATTCAGATCTAAATAAATGGAAAAATATCAGTTGCTCATGGTTAGGCCAAGCTAATATAATAAAAATGACAATTTAACCTAAATTAGTCTATCTATTCAGTGCCATACCAATTGAACTACCAAAAAATTATTTTACAGAGCCGGACAAAATTCATCTGGAAGAACAAGAGGTCTAGAATATCTAGGGTATTAATGACAAGAAATGCTAGAGAAGGTGGCCTAGCCATACCAGATATTAAACTGTACTATAGAGCAGCAGTCATCAAAACTACCTGGTACTGGCTAAGAAACAGAGTTGTGGATCAGTAGAATAGGATTTGTACACAAGATGGAGAAGTCAACGACTATAGGAATCTACTCTTTGATAAACCCAAAGAGGCCAGCTTTTGGGCTAAGAATTCACTATAACACAAAAACTGCTGGAAAATTGGAAAATGGTAGGGCAGAAACTGGGCATAGACCAATATCTTACACCATATACCAAAATAAAGTCAAAATGGGTTCATGAGTTAGGAATAAAGGCTGATACTATTAAGTAATTTGGGAGAGCAAGGAATAGTTTACCTATCAGATTTATGGAAAAGAAAAGAATTCACAACCCAACAAGAGATAGAGAGCATTACAAAATGCAAAATGGATAATTTTGATTATGTTAAATTGAAATGTTTTTGTACAAAAAAGCCAATACAACAAAGATTAGGAGGGAAGCAGAAAATTGGGAGAAAATCTTTACAACTAGTATCACTGATAAAGGCCTCATTTCTAAAATATACAGGGAACTGAGCCAAATATATAGGAATACAAGTCATTCCCCAATTGAGAAATGGTCAAAGAATATGAACAGACAGTTTTCAGAGGAAGAAATTAAAGATATCTATAGGCATATGAAAAAATGTTCTAAATCACTACTGATTAGAGAAATGCAAATCAAAACAACTCTTAGATACCACATCTCTCCTGTCAGATTGGCTAAAATAACAAAACAGGAAAATGATAAATGCTGGAGAGGATGTGGGGAAATTGGAACATTGTTACATTGCTAGTGGAGTTGTCAACTGATCGAGCCATTCTGGAGAGCAATTTGGAACTATGCCCAAAGGGCTATAAAAATGTTCATACCCTTTGACCCAGCAATACCACTTCTAGGGTTGTATCCCAAAGAGATCACACAAGTGGGAAAAGGACCCATATGTACAAAGGACCCATTTATAGTGGCTCTTTTTGTGGTAGCTAAGAATTGGAAATCAAAGGGATGCCCATCAATTGGGGAATGGCTGAGCAAGCTGTGGTATATGAAGGTAATAGAATACTATTGTGCTATAAGAAATGGGGATGATACGGACTTCATAACAACCTGGAAAAACCTACACGACATAATGGTGAGTGAGCAGAGCAGAGCCAGGAGAACATTGTACACAACCACAGATATATGGATTCTGTGAGGACTAACCCTGATAGACTTTGCTGGTCTCAGCAACACAAGGTACAAAGACAACTCGAAAGGACTCACGGTGGAGAATGCTATCTACATCCAGAGAAAGAACTATGAAGTATGAATGCAGATTGAGGCGCACTTCATGCTAGCCTTCCCCCCCCCCCCCTTTTTTTCTTTTTTCTCTCTTTTGTTTTTTTTTTTCTGGGTTGTTTTTTTTTGTCCTGTTTCTTCTTTCTCATGATTCATGCCATTGGTCATAATTCTTCTGCATAACTTGACTAGTATGTAAATTAATTCAATGCGAAGTTATACATGGAAGTTACATGGAATTCCATGCCGTCTTGGGGAGGGAGGGAAGAAAATCTGGAACTCAAAATTATGTAGAACCAAGTCTTGTAAACTAAAAATAAAAAATAAATAAATTTAAAAAAAAATCTATGCTAAAAAAAAGTTCTAGATCTAGATCTATGATTCCAAAATCTCTATTTCTAGCCCTAACTCTTTCTCTCTTTCTTTTTGCTTAAAGGCAGGTTTTGGCCAAATGTTACTTCCTAGCAATTAGAAATAATTCAAAGTGAAATGAGCTGCCTCAGAGGGTTGACATCTCCCAAAGTCTTCAAGTGGAAGCCAGATGACCATTTGTTGGGATGTTGATAGAGGGCATATTTTCGGAGATATGGGTTAGATATGAGGTCCCCTCTAACTTTGATTTTATAACCTCCAATTTTATAACTTTCAATGAACAAGAAACCCACTATCTTACAAGAAGTTCATCTCTAATTGTTAAGAAAATTCTTTCCTACATGGATCCAAACTCTACTTCCCTATGCAATCTCCCCATTATTCGAGTTATGGAGCAATAACAAAGTAAAATACCTTGCCCACATGATGATAACCCTTCAATGATTTTAAGACAGCTCTCATGCCCCAACCCCCTATTTTCTCTTCTCCAGGCCTCATATCTCTGGTTCCTTTAATTGTGCCCCACCCACAACCTCTGATATAATATGAGACTTTATAATTTTTTCTGCTCTTTCCCAAATGGACCCCAGTTTATCAGTGATCCTTTTAAAATGGCCCACAGTGAGGGGCAGCTAGGTGGTGCAGTGAGTAGAGCACCAGTCCCGGAGTCAGGAGGACCTGAGTTCAAATCCAGCCTCAGACACTTGACACATGTACTAGCTGTGTGACCTTGGGCAAGTCACTTAACCCCAATTGCCTTGCCAAAAAACAAACAAACAAAAAATGGCCCACAGTGGGCCCATGGCATCAATTTAATTAATAATTCAGCATTCAGTGCCTCATTGTAGGACTAGCCCAGGTAGTCCGGCTTACCTTCGGCTGGAGCACAAACCACTCATCACTTGGATTTTCAAAGTTCCATGAATCAAAAGGAATTTCCACTTCTCCAAGGAAGCTGTTCCGCCCAAATCGGTCATAATGCCAGACAGAGAGCTGAAGGGTTCTTGTTTCCAGTTGAGAGTGGCTAATGGTGTACTACAATATAACAGAAACAAATATAATCCTTAATGAAGGTCTTTCTCAATTGTTAAGAATAGATTGAGATTCAGTTCACACACTCCTTTATTGGACCATTTCCATCAGCAACAGAAATACCTAACAGGAAAGAACTCATTATCTTTGTTATCCTCCAACCACTGAAGGAAAAAAAATTCATATATTCTTTTTGTGCTGTTCCTAGCACAGAGGAAAACATATGTGTCTATATACATATATACATATGTATACACATGTATGTGTGTATATTATATATGTGTGTATATATGTATATGTGTATATTATATACGTCTGTATATATGTATATATACATGAATATATTTACACACATACATATATGTTTATATACATATGCATATGTGTGTGCATATACATACTATACATGAATTCTTTTTGAAAAGAATTCATTTCAAGTAGGGTTTATAGGAGGCAGAAAGTTGAACTTTTTGTAATTGCATAATTTTTGTCTATTTTTCAGTAGCCTGTGTTTATTCCTTTGACAGATTATTTTTAAAGGTTAGCTTTAAAACAAAAATTTTTTCTTTTGCAGCACTTCTTTTACACCTAAAAGAATAGGATTTTTTTTAACTGGAAAGGACTTTGCAGTTCTTCTATTCCAACTTGTTCCTTTTTAGCAGAGGCAGAACCTCAGACCTGGAGGAGTTTAGTGAAATGCTCCATCGAGGTCTGTACAGTCGGTCAGCACCAGAGCCCAGATTCAAACACTGGTTCTCTATTGTTTAGTTTTTGGCTCTTGGCACCGTACCATAGTGACCTCTAAATAGATTCTAAAGAATTATAAGGTACTCTATTAATATATTTATAAGCATGGCAGCATGCGTGGTGACAGAGTACTTGATTCAAAGTCAGAAAGACCAGGGTTCAAATTCTACTTTGGCATCCTTACTAGCTGCAAAATCCTGGCACTTAACTTCTCTCATCTGTGAAATGAGGAGGTTGGGCTCAGTGGCCTCTAGGGTCCCTTCCAGTTTTAAATCTGTGATGCTATGAGATCTAGAAAATAGCCTACAAAGATATAATCAGCCTTCAGGACTTCAGCCTCCTAAGACAGACTCTTCCTGGGAATTCTACCTTTTTTTTTTCCTCACAGGACTCATTTTACTCTCCAGGTATTTGACTTATTCTTGTTATGGTTGGAGAGGCCCATTGTTGGGGATGAATCATATTCCTCTTATGTACTTTTCATATTATAATTTCTACTATGTTTATCTACGTATTTGACCTTATCCTTACTATCTCATAAGCTCTTTGAGGGCATAAACTGGGTCTTAAATATCTTAGTGTCCATCTCCCCAGGAAGATAGCAATTTCCTTCTTTCTGTAGAAAAGAGAGAGAGGCATGCTTCTTTTCCCAGTTTACTTCCCCTAGAACTTTCATATCCATCTATAAATCTTCATTTATTGCATTGTTCCCTATCCATCTTACTAAATTTAGCTCTATACTTAAATCTTGTGAATAGTGAATAATCACACTGTCCAAGTACCATAATCACCTTGTACAGGATGAGACATCAAGTCCATCGCAAAACTATGCCTAGACCTAGAAAACTACTGTACCAATTCCTTGACAAAGACCCAGGAACCTATTATGCCCCCAAGAATAATAATTCTCATTGCAACAGAAATTTGTTGGGTTGCCATTACTTAAAATTCAACTGCAAAGTCAACAGTAGCAAAATCATGAGAAGAGTAAAAGTGACTTTAATTTGGGATTTCCAAATACCTTTGGAATGTCCTTAGTGACAGGATAAATTCAAATGCATCAAAATCTACTATTCTGTCAGATAAAAAAAATTTTTCTAATACAAACTTTCAGCCATTTACAGACAATATGCCGTTGTAAACTAACTCAGGAACTTGTCATGGATTATTAATTTGAAAGAACTCTCACCTTTAGAATTTCATTGAATTCTGGATTAGTGCCTGTTCTGATTTTGGTCTTGCGTTTACTGTTTCGAGATTTGTCAGGAAGAAGGTATGACTTCACATAGCTGTAGATGATAAAAATGAAGCTGGTGACTGTAAATATCAAAAAATTCTCTCGCCACTCCAATCCATCCTTCATTCAGCCTCTAAAGTGATTTTCCTCAAGGGAAGGTCTGACTATGTCACCCCCTTATTCAAGTAACTCCAGTGGTTCCCTATTGCCTCCAGGATAAAATACAAAATCCTCTCTTTACCATTTAAAACCTTTATAACTTAGCTTCCCCTACCTTTCCAGTCTTCTTACACTTTATTTCCTGCCATGTGCTATTTCACCCAGTGACATTGGCATCCTTGCTGTTCCATGAACAAGACATCCTATCTCTAAGTTCCAAGTATTTTCTCTAGCTGACCTCCATGTCTAGAATGCTCTCTCTTCTCATTTCTACCTTCTGGCTCCCCTAGCTTCCTGTAAGTCCCTATTAAAATCCCACCTTTTACAGGAAGCCTTTTCTAACCTCTCTTAAATCTAGTGCCTTCCCTCTCTTGATTATTTTCCTATTTATAATTTGTTTGTACAGAATTGTTTGTTTGTTGTTTTCCCCATTAGACTGTAAATTCCTTGAGGGCAGGAACTGACTTTTGTCTCCTTATATCCCCAGCTCTTAGCATAGTGCCTAGAACGTAGTAGGAACTTAAGAAATGTTTACTGATTGATTGGTTAGTTGAAAATATTCCTTACCAAAAATGTCATCGATTTCTATGAGCAAATGAATGATGAGGGGAGAGAGTAGCATAAGAAGAGAATAAGTCAGGCCAAGATATATAGAATACAGTTTATAATAGACTTCAAAATGTTGTCCTAAGGTCATTTGTGCTCCTACAAAGATTCCTGGTGTGTCATTATATCCCCACACTCTTATTCTGCTTCCAATGGCCTCCTTCTTACCTGCCATAAAATTCTGGTGTTGGGGAATAGAGACGGTGATAATGAGTAGGGCAAGAAGAGACAGAAATCAAGAAATGACAACCTCTGTGAATAACAGCACTTACTTTGATTACGGATCAATAATAATCTTGAGAGATACTTAACAACCCAGAGAGTGATGGAATAGATCAACAGAATGGACTAGGGAGGAAGGTACAAAATACCATATAACTCATGGATTGGCATGTTGGATCCTCCATAACCATATCCAGGCTAGTCTCAAATGTTTATGTTGGTTCTAGAGGGCCCTTGGGATCCAACTAAACTGTACTACTCTCTCTTCTAAATAAATTCCTTACTCTTCATCTACCTAACATTTCTTGAACTGCTCCTCATGCTTGTAATTCTGTCTGATCACCTCCTCCAACCCCTTCCTTATCCCTCACCATCTCTCCCTAGTGACATCTTGGCCAGCTTCTATACTTGCTATTCCAGGAAGTTTATTCTGATGCTCCTAGCCACCTATGTCCTCTCACCTAATATAATGAATTTTTGCTCCTATTATACATATATTGTAATTTCTACCATATTTATTTGAGGAAATGTTTTTAATCTCCCTGAGGGCAGAGACTGTGTTTTCTTTATCTCTATGCCTTCCCAGTGCCTAATATGGTATACTTCATATAGTAGGCATTTAATATTTATTGAATGAATCAAACCAATTTGTTCTTAGAACACACTAATTTCAATAAGCATTTGTGAGGCATCTATTATATACAAGACCTGATGCTAGATGCTACAGTTATAGATGGGAAGGAAATAGTCTCTGTCTGCAAGGGCCTTACATTCTACTATGGGAATATAACACGTACATAGTTAAGTAATCTAAAATTACTTAAATTACTAAAATTAGTAAATACAGTGTGGGGTGGGGAGATGGGAGGTCACTGACAACTTGGAGGGGAAGATCATAGATAGTAATCTCCTCATGGGCAGAGGCTATATTATTTTTGTCTTTGTATCACCCGGACTAGCATAATACCTGGCACAAAGGAGGAGAATAATGAATGCTTATTGTTCAGTAGCCGATACACATTTATTAAGTGCATGCTATATGGCAGGCAGTGTGCTAAGCGCTACAGATACAAAAGAAGGCCAAAAAGACAGTCCTGGATGTTGAGGAACTCACCAACATGTAAACATCAATGTGCAAACAAGTTGTATGCATAATAAACTGGAGATAGACAATAGAGGGAAGGCAGGAAGTGATAAATATAGCGCCTGAGTTAAGTCTTGAAGAGAAAAAGGGATTTCTAGGTGTTGTGTGAGGTAAATAAAATGCAAAGACTTCACAGGGAAGAGATGTATAAATATATATCTATGTCTATACTAAGAAATGTTTAAAAATCAAGAAATAGGGAAGTAAAGAAGAATTCTGAGGCCGTGAGAGTCTGATGGCTCAGCCTCTGGGAAAGTTTACCCTGAAACTTTTTGTTCTTTCTTCTGGTTCTGGTTTAAAGATTTGCTCAGTAAGAACAGGGTCACTGTGACCTGCTTTCCCTTACTGCAAAAATACTGTAGAAGAATGGAGAGGCTCTCCCCCTCCCCTTATCCTATTCTCCTTCTTTAGATTTATAGATGTCACCTCAGTTGTAATCATTAACTAAGGGAATGGGAATATGAGTTTCTGTGCCTCGATTTCCCGGTTCTTTGACTAGCTTTTGTGCTTAGATTGTAAGCCCACCTCCCAGCCAATGGTGAGAAGGGTCAGAGGTGGGTGGGAATTCTCTTGTGTTAGGTATTATTATTGGTGCTTTGCTCCTTGTAAAGCACCTCCTTTGCTGGTTCTGCTCTGTGCCAGCAGAGGACGCCCAATTCTCAGGAACTGAATAAAATTTATTTCTGTTCCCACCCTGAGATGGCTCCTTATTATAAATTTAATTGGTGAGGGTCTTACATCCCACACAGTGTGAAAGGGAGGAGGGAGAGTATCTGAATTATGAGGAACAATCTGGGCCAAAGCAGGGAAATGGGATGCTGACTACACGGATAAGGAGTAGGCCAGTTTGGCTAGAATTCTGAGTATATGGGGGGTGGGGTGGGAGTGGGGCATAGGAAAGATAGGTTGGAAGCAGATTGAGAAGGCCTTTTAATGTGAAACAGGAAAGTTTGCCTTTTCTCCTAGGGGCAATAAGAAGGTGTCACTGAAGCTTCCTGAGCCCTGGGGTGACACGGTAATAATAGCTTTGGGATATGATAGATGACTAGTGGAGACCCTGACAAAAATAGAGGACATCAGAGGAGGGCTGGGTTTGGGAGGAAAGAGAATACGCTCTGTTTTGGACATGTTGAGTTTAATAGAACTATTTGATAGGCAGCTAGGTTGTGTTGTGGATGGCGTGCTGTACCTAGAGCCAGGTACACAAGTTCAAAACCCACCTCAGACATTTACTGACTGTGTGACCCAGGGCAAATCATTTATCCTCGGTCTGCCTTGATGTTGAAACAAAGGAGGAGAGAATTGGAGATGAAAATGAGGAAATCTAAAGTTAAGAATTGAAGTATTCAGGCAAATCAGGACAGTTGGCCTCTATTTTCTTGGCAAAGTATGAGGTGAGGTCCTCTGCCAAGGAAAAGGAGGCATGGAGGCAATGTTGTAGCTTAAGGGGAGAAGAGAAAGTTTCCCAGGCTTGTCGTGAAGAGAATATTTTGTATAAAGTGCTTTGCAAAATGCTATAGAAATATTATTATTTTATAATTATTATGATTATTAAATTCTACCTATTATTAAATGCTAGTTAGCCATTGGAATGCAGGTGGAGATGTCCAGTAGGTGTTGAATAAGTGGGACCTGAGTTGAGAAGACATATGAAGGTTGGATGTGTAGATTTGGGAGTCATTTGCATAGGTAAGTGAAATGCTGAGACCACGAAGAGAATATGTGGATTGGAGAGAGGAGAGATTACCTAGAACAAAGCCCGGGGGTATACCCATGGTAGGGGTGGGGATGGATTTAGTAAAAGAGAACCAGGAAAGAACAAAGTCATGGAAACCCTGGGAAGAGAAAGTATCCAAGAGGAGGAGTTAATAGCAGAATCAAAAGTTGCAGAGAAGTTAAGGAGGTTGAGGACTGAGAAACAGTTATTAGACTTAACAATAAGGAGAGCATTGGTAGCCTTGGAAAAAGGCAGTTTCAGTTGAGTGATGAAGTTGGACTCTAAATTGCATGGGGCTGAATAGTGAGTGGTGGGTGATGAGCAGATACACTGAGTATATGATGGCTTTTTTCTAGGAGTTTGGCTGGGAAGGGAAGAAAAGATATAGGATGATGACTTGAGGGGACGGCACATTCAACTGAAAGGTTTTTTTTAAGAATTGGGGAGATCTGGGCATTTGTACACAATAAGGAAGAAGTCAAATAATGAGAAAGATTGAACTTTAAAGTTTCTAGAGGAGATTGAAGAGGATGGAATTAAGGACACAAATAGAGGGGTTGGTCTGGGTAAGGAGAAGGATCACTTCTTTAACCCTAAGCCTTCACTTGATGTTGAAACAAAGGAGGAGAGAATTGGAGATGAAAATGAGGAAATCTAAAGTTAAGAATTGAAGTGTTTAGGCAGATCAGGACAGTTGGCCTCTATTTTCCTGGCAAAGTATGAGGTGAGGTCCTCTGCCAAGAAAAAGGAGGCATGGAGGCAATGTTAAGGGGAGAAGAGGAAGTTTTGAATATTTTCTTCAGGGACTGTGATAGTCAACCAGGGAGGAAAAAAAGATTGCCATACAGCAGTAAGGGACCAGTTGAAATTAGATCCTTCCCTTTACCATGAAAGATCCTTGACTTCCTAGCCTGGCTTGTTTACTGAATCTGGGATCTGATTACACTTACCCTTTCCTCTGACATGTCTTGGTCCATAACTATATTCCATGACTCATTCTTGGGGTCCTGACAATCTCATAACTGAACTGGGCTCTGGGTCTTGGGCTGATTAAGCTGCCTAGTAATTTTCTTTTTGGTATTCTCCAGAACAGAAATGAAGATTTTTTTTTTATCCCTTGGAGTATGCATGAATGTAGGGTCCCTATTTCACAGAACTGACCCTATTTATAGGTACTGATAATCTACAAGACTGTATCTCCAAAACATTCTGTGTGATGACATCAGCGTAACCAAGGAAGCAGCAGCAGCAGGTATTTAGAAATGTAAGAGAAGAATAGAGTGATATATAACTACAGAATCTAATTTGAAAAGACAGGCATACTCAAATTTCTCCTCTTCACAAAATGAGTTATTTGGACTAGACAAAGGAACATGCTGTCTGCTTACGCATCTGTTCTCTGTTTCTTTTCATCTGCTATGGCTAGATTTCTGCAATTCTTTACAAAAATGTGGAGCCCGCCGGTTTTGTAGCAGTAGCTGATGTGCAGAAGGATTTCGCCGCTGACCTTCACGTTGCCATAGTCCCCTGTTTCACTATAAACACTCATCATGCTGTTAAGGCTGGTCTGGAATAAACAAGATAAAAAGAGAAGTCCAGTGGTGCTCTAATGATCTCTTTGCAGAAACAAATTTTTTTCCTTCCTTAATTCAATTATAATCCCTCTTCATTTCAGTGTGCAGACCAGCCCACGGTAATGGGCAAAAAAGGAGAATCGGCTGCTTGTTTTGCCTTTGTTACTTCGTATCAA
Source organism: Trichosurus vulpecula (assembly GCF_011100635.1). NCBI lineage: Eukaryota > Metazoa > Chordata > Mammalia > Diprotodontia > Phalangeridae > Trichosurus > Trichosurus vulpecula. The sequence continues at coordinate 431,995,028 of NC_050574.1, read as the reverse complement.
AGAAGGAAAAAGCATCTATTCCCATTAGTGTGAGGCAATAAACTTAATTACTATAGGGAGAATAAGTCACTTTTGGATTTAGGGTGTGGGATACCATTCAACTTTTCCACCAACATTTATGTTCACCTGACAACCGGAAAGAGTAAGACACATCCCCAAGTGAGTATCCTACTTTCTTTTCATGATTGGTCTCAGGATCAAGCAATGGAATACTGCCTCTTAGCTGGATATGAGAGGCTAGAGAAACAAAAAGATGGTCTGAGCCTTCTTATGTATGTTCTGTTGGTCTCTACCGGTCCATAGAGACCAAACACCAAACTGCAGCAACCTTCAAAGGGATGGATCCAGAAAACAGCCAGTCACTACGCAACTGCAAATGATTTTTTTTTGCTCAGTAGCCATGTGGCTGATGGTTTCTCCAAGGCCATGGTTTCAAACTTTTTCAGTTCACAGATCATTTCAGAAAGATCAAAGAAATATGGACCATACACCCTGATTCACTGTGAAAAAGTAAAAATAATAATGAACTTCCCTCCAAATAATCCTTCTTTGTACTTTCTCCCCAGAGCCCTTTGGAGAGGAGAAGGAAAAGGAGAGGGAGAGGGAGAAGGGCAGGGAGAGGGAGATTTCCCTGATGTCATGGCCCTCTTTGAAAACAAAGGATAAACACAACCTGTGAGTAGACCAAGCTGCCTGAGAGGGGACCCAGCTAGTTGGATAACTCATCTCATCCTCTCCCTCTCCCTCTCCCTCTCCCTCTCCTTCCCCTCTCCAAAGGAAGGTGTATTTTGATGGCCAAAACCTGCCCACTTAACTTGGGGTTTACTGGCTAGATTTCTTTCTTTGTTCCTTCCTTCCTTCCTTCCTTTCTTCCTTCCTTCCTTCCTTCCTTCCTTCCTTCCTTCCTTCCTTCCTTCCTTCCTTCCTTCCTTCCTTCCTTAAACCCAGTTCAATCTGAAGCTCATAGAAGGAACCATAATAGGTCCCTGCCCAAGCTCCACTTAATGGCTGCATTTTGGGCTCTCCTCTGTTAGAGTGAATGTCCATGGTAACTGTTTCTCTTCAGAACAGCAACCCTGAGGGTCTTATCCTCCCAGCTTGATTTCTTTTTCTTTTTTTTCTAATTAAAGGGGCCAACCCTTGACTCACTTCTTAAAGAGGTCTATTCACTGAATGGGCATTACTTTACTCTAAGTGAGTACATGAAAAGGCCTTAGCCTAAAAGGGCCAGGGTCTCCCACTGCATCCTGGGCCATCTCCAGTCATCCTGGTGAATATCAGGCCACTGGACCCAGATGGCTCTGGAGGAGAAAGTGAGGCTGGTGACCTCGCATAGCCCTCCCTCACTCAAATCAAAGTCAACTGCAAGTCGTGTCATCATTTCCCTGATGTCATGGTCCTTTTCGAAAATGAAGGGCAAACACAACAACCCCAGAGCCCAGTTCCACCAAAATTAACGAGATGGATGACACAGTTTTTGCTGAGACATTAATGAGGCAAAGATTGAACTTTACTAAGCATAATTAAATATTTAGTTCATGCCATAAACTGACAAATATGCTCATGTATGATCAATATGAAAGTATAAGAGACTGACCTAGGAATCATTTGAATCTAGATGGTAAGTGTACAGAGTACTGGATGTGGGAGTAAGCAAGACACGTTTGAATCTTGCTTTAGATTCTTACTAGCTGTGTGTCCATGGGCAAGTCACTCATCCAACCCCTTTTAGCCTTAATTTCCTTATTTGTCAAATAATGATAACAGCATTAACCAAGGCTGTTATGAGGATCAAATGATATATTTAAAGTATTTTGAAAGTGCTTAAAGTGCTATAAAATGTTAGATATTTATCATCGGAGGACTTTGGGCCAAATCACACTTTGAGGAATGCTGCTCCAAAGGGTAGTTTAATGCACTTCAGAATTAGTTCAAGCTTTCCTCAGTCACCAGTACCTGTAAAGGAATATTTTGCCAGTTAGGCAGCAATAGATTGATCAAGTAATTGTTCCGTACAACAAAGGGAGCCTGTATCCTCTTTACGGTAGCTTTTCAATGCTTAGAAGAATGGCAGGCTTTATTCAAAGGATTTTGCAATTGCGTAGTCATTTAGGAACTACATCTCAATCTGGGTACAAGAAGGGGACTCCATGATTATAGGGTCAGGGTTTAAGAGCTGGAAAGGACCATAGAGGTCTTCTTGTCCAATTTAACAGATGAAGAAACTGGGGCAAAGTAAAGGACCAGGTGCTTAGTATGAATGTGAATAGCAGAACACAGATCTCCTAATTTCTGGAGTTCTTTCCACCATTCTATTCTGCCTCTTGGAGTTATACAATACAGGATTACAGACCTTCTGAGATGGAACCAGTTTCAGAGATCATCTACTCTAAAATCTCTGTAAGTAGCATGCGGTTTCCATTTGAAACACTACAGAAATGGTACATTTCTATGTGCTTCCTGAGGCAGTCCATTGTATCCTCTAATTGTGAGCAAGTCATACCAATCATATCCATCTGTAAACAAACAGCCCACCAATTCTGAAGGACTCCAAGGAAATAACTCAATTTAAGAGACCATACCAGCCTCAGCTATATGATAGCATGACTCATCTCAACTAGGCCAAATAGACAAAATTTAAACCTCTTTTGATACTGGTTAATTTAAAGGTAACTCTCTGAATCATTTGTCTGTTGCCTGGTACATAAGTATTCAGTAAAGGGTGATCACTTTAAAATTGACCTTTAATTAAAAAACAAAACAAAACAAAAAACCTCTAGTTAGCTTAGTTAACAAAAAGAAAAATGTTTAAGGGACAGTTTACAGATTCTGCCCTCCTCCCCCACACCACACCCCCCAAATTGTCCTATAAGTGTGTTAGAAATATAGCTGAGAAGGAAGAAAGAAGCAAAAGAAAAGCTAGAGGACTCACAGTATCAGAATCCACATCAGGAACATTTAAGTAGGTCCATTTCTTATCAGAGCCTCCTTGAGAGTTCTTTAAAAGGTTTGTGCAAAAGTCAAGAAAAAGAGGCATTAGAACAATAAAGATAGAGTACAGCAAAGGAAAAATCTTGAGGAAGCACAAGCTGGAAACCTTTATTGAGCAATTGCTGAACTATGGTCATCTTCATAGGATGAATTAATTAATAAATATTTCCTGTTAATTTCTCTACCATGATGAGGGAGAAAATTCTCAGCACTTTCTGGGGCCCATGTATTTCTGCTCAATAAAGGTCTCCTAAAAGAAGTACAAGGATGCTCTGTTTTAAGCAAAGCAGGTATTAGACAGTAGGTAAAACACAGGAAATCACCAAACAGATAAATTGAGAGGGCTGATTACATTACAAAAAAAAATCAAATAAGCCTTCCTTAAATAGTAAGCTCTCCCATTTCCATTTAAAATATGACATAAATGAGCAATTTTCAAGTGACTTAATACGGGTCAACACTGCAAACAGAAGGTCATTTCAATATTCCAAAATTCTTAAGATGCAGTTCTCCATTTTTGAAAAGCCTAACAACAATACAAACACATCTAAAGTTACACTATTAATGATTACTAATAGTCAAATAGTTAAAGCAAATGAAATGTTTTATCAACTTTCTTCTTCTTCAAGGATTAACTAATAGAAACAATTACATGGCTTTTACAGATAATATACCTATCACTGAAATATAATGAGGTAGGGTTATAGGTACAAAGATTACAACTGAAAAATATTTGTTAAGTGAATAATGAATAGACTTTGAAAGTCAACCACATAGCTAAGGAAACACAGATATTCTTGTATTATTAATGACATATGGGAAGAAATGATTATCTTGTTTCTAGAATCATTCATATATTTTAATAAAATATTCTCATTCAAAATTAAGGCAAAGTGTACTCAAGCCATATTCTGGTGCTAATTTAGCCTGTGCTGGCTCTATCCAAAAGTAGAAATGACTAGAACCTACAGAGTAGCTCCACTTTGCAAAGCACTGATCTTTTTTCTTATTTTCATTCATGTATCAGCCTGATAAAACAGGATGGGCTCTATTCAACTCAATTTTTAAAAAGTATAGCGTAAGCCCCTTCTATGTGCAAGGTACTGTATATACAGATAGAAAAAAAATGAAAAAGGCCCTACCCTAAAGGAGCTCATGTTCTGCTTGTACCAAGCTGGAAATAACTTGTACCAAGATAGAGAGATATAAAACATACTCAAAGTAAACACAAAGTAAGATTATTGGACAAACACTGACAAGTGGGGGAATCAGAAGACGCTCCAGGCAGGAAGGGCCATGTGAGTTGAGCCTGGAAGGGAGCTGGGGATTCTGGGAGGTGGCAGCGAGGAGATGGCAGATGGAGGAACAGCAAGAAGGTCAATGGGCCGGAATGCAAGGCTCATGATGTGGATTAACGTAAACTAAGTATGGAAAGATAGATCAGAGTCAGACTGTCAAGGGCTTTAAATGCTAAGACAGAGGAATTTTTATTTTAATCTAGAGAAAATAGGAAGCTACGGAAACTTCTTGAACAGGGGGGTGATGTGGTCGTACCTGTGCTCATCAATTTTCTCGCTGCATGAAGGATGGATTGGAGAGGAGAGAGACTGGAGGCAGAGACTTTCCCTTCACCTCTGTAACTACGAAGATGTGACCTTTTATAGAAAATAATTTGCAAATCTTCCCACCCCCACTTCTACTTGTTCCTTTGTCATATTTTCCTCCAGAAACTTCTCCATACGTAGGCCATTCTCACGTAGATTTTATAGAAGTGAGAGAGTAGGCACGCACATTGCAACAGTCCAGATGAGAGATGCTGAGTGCTTGAGTTAGGGTGGTGTCCGCATGAGTTAAGAGGAGGGGATGGAACATCACAAAAAAGAATTAAATTCAACAAACTTAAAAAGTTGAAATTGACTCTATTCTAACACAGAAAAACATGATTGGGATTGAAATGGGAAGCATGTAAGAGTCACCTGTCTGTGTACAGTCAGACCATGGAATGCATAGATGAAAGGCTAAAATCAAGATAAAATTAGAAAAAAAGATAAAGATGAGAAGACAACATTAGGTGTAATTATAAGAATTTCAATCCAACCTACTTAAGAAACTGTTAACCTGGAAAAATATGAAATTAATTAAGGTAGATTTATTATTTTTAAAAGAAATGTATTGAGTATAAAGCAGTCATCATATCAAAGAGGCCTAAACATCCTCCAAAACACTTCAGTCAAACACTTGCTTTCCTTGTCATGTGAAAAGACAGGGCTCCCAGCCATGGGCAATATTGGTTTAAAGAAGGCGTTCTTAACTTAGGGCCTGTAAACTGATAGACAGACAGACAGACAGATAGATAGACAGACAGACAGATAGATAGATAATTATGTTTCAATATAATTGATGCCCTTTGCAATTCTTGGTATTTTATGTTGTACATTTAAAAACATTCTGAGAAGTGTTCATAGGCTTCACCAGACTACCAAGGAGTCCATGACACAAAAAAGGTTAAGAACCTCTGATTTAGAGTGTAAAATCATTTTTAAAATATTATGGTAGAGAATGATAGATTATGAGCAGGACTGTGCATGTAACAGTAAAAGAAATGGAGGGGGGAAAGGAGCCTGAAGAATCTTTGGAAAGACGCAAGTAAGGCACCTCATCTCAGGAGCAGTGGTGAACTACAGCTGCAGGATGAGGCATATCTTTACAGACACGGTCAATGCTTTGACTTGTTTTGATTAATTGCATTTCTTACTAAAATGCAGGGTTGGGGGAGGATGAATCATTGGGAAGTGACACAGTGTGATCTTTTTTTAAAAAAGAACATCAACAAAATGTTTTTAAAAAGAAAAAAATTCAGAGATCTTAAAACAATCCCAAGCTATCCCCTAAAAACAAACAAAAAAAATCTTTTTCTTTAAATTAGTATTCTCCTTGCAATGTTATATGGCTATTAATCATGGAATATTACTATTTCCAAATAATTGAAATTACAAGTAAACGAATCAGTAAGCCAGTCAATAAATATTTATTAAGCACTTACTGTGTGCCAAGCACAAAAGACAGAAGACTATCCTCGCCCTCACAACCCAAAAGGGCAGACAACATGCAAGCAAACACATTCAAAGCAAGCTATATATAGGACTAATTGGAAATAATTAATAAAGAGAAAGCACTAGAATTAAAGGGGGTTAGAAAAGCTTCCTGTAGAAGAAGGGATTTTAGTCAGAGTTGTAGGAGGTAGAGCATTCCAGGCATGGGGGTTGGGTGGGGGGGTTGGGGGGAGAGACAGCCAAAAAAAATGCCTGGAGCCAAGAGATGAAGAGTCCTGTTTGAAGAACAGCCAGGAGACCAGTGTCCCCGGATCAAAGAAAATTGCCATTGGAAATAAAGTATAAGAAGACTGGAAAGAAAGGAGGGGGCTGAAAGTTATGAAGGTCTTTGAATGTTAAAGTGAGGATTTTTTCTTTCTTATTATAGGTGAGTGGAAGCCACTGGAGTTTATGAGGAGGGTGACATGGTTGGAGCCGTACTTTAGGAAAATCACTTTCGTGGCTGAATGGAGAATGGATTAGAGAGAGAAGAGACTTGAGTCAGGCTGTTGCTGTAGTCTAAGTAGGAGGTGATGAGGGCTGGCCTCAGAGTGGTGGCAATGTCAGAGGGGAGAAGGGGGCTAAGTCACAGCTTGAATATGGGGGAGGGGGGCGAGATAGTAAGATAGTGAAGCGTTGAGGATGACTCTTAGGTTGCCAATGTGAAGGAAAGGGAGGATGGAGTTGCCCTTTATAGTAATGGGGAAGTCAGGAGAGGGGAAAGATAATGAGTTTTGCTTTGGACATGCTGAGTTTAAGAAATTTAGTCGGGGATGTCTAAAAGACATCCAATGTGAGACTGGAGGTCAGCTGGGAGGTTAGGGCAGGATAGGAAGATTTGAGAATCATCTGTATAGAGATGGTAATTAAATCCATGGGAGCTAATGAGATCACCAAGTGAAATAATATAGTGAGAAGAGAGATGATGTTCTACAGTTGAGTCCTATGGTTTGAGGTCATGACCTAGGTGAAGATACAGAAAAGAAGACTGAAAAAGAATAGTCTGAGAGGCAGAAGAACAAGGGTATAGTGGTATCCCAAAAACCTAGAGAGAAGAGAATATAAAGGAGAAGAGGGTGATCCACAATGCCAAAGCCTGCAGAGAGGGCAAGAAGAATGAGGGTTGAAAAAAGACCTTTGGATTTGGCAATTGGGAGATTATTGGTAACTTTGGAGAGAGCAGTTTCAGTGAAATGATGAGGTTGGAACTTGAATTACAAGGAATTAAAAATGAGGAAGAAGAGAGAAAGCAGAGGCAGCTGCTGCAGATGGCCTTTTCAAGGAGTTTGGCCATAGGGCAGAAGAGATATACAATGAGAGGTAACAGGTATGGAAGGTCAAGTGAGGAGTTTTTGAGGATAAGGGAGACATGGGCATATTTTTAGGGAATAGGGAAGGAGACAAAAGACAGGGGAGGATTGAAAATAAATGATAGGATGGGTATGACAGAAGGGACAATCTGTTGGAGGAGATGAGATGGAATGGCATTGCTTATGCAGGTAGTATTGTTAGCCTTGGTGAGGAGTAAGGCCACTTCATTATATGAGACAGGGGTGAAGGAGAAGACAGAGGCAGAAGGCATCTAAGTGATAGGGGATGAGGAAAAGGGTAGAAGAGGAAGCTCATAATGACTTGCCTCAATTTTTTCTGTAAAATATGAGATGAGGTTCTGCGCTGAATGGGTGGGGGAGGAGAGAGTGATGGCAGCTTTGAAGACAGAAGAAAAGGTTTCAAAGAGCCTCTGTGAAGAGTAGGATTGAGAATCAATAAGGAAGTGTAGAAGGATTTTCTGGTGGCAGAGAAGACAGTGAGGTCATGTAACGTAAGTCTTCAGTGGCCCCTTATCAGAAGACTTAGAGGATTTTCTCCACCTACTTTCAGCAACATATATGTAGGTGGGAAGGTGAGGAATGGTGGGAGTGATCCAAGGTTGAGGCTCTGACACAAAGGAGAATAGAAAGATGCCAAATCAGTATAAACAGACCACATTATGGTCCTCTCCCTGTACTTGCTGCTCATTTTTAGGGCATTCATTGGGCAATTCAGTTTTATCACATGTAACATACACTACCTAAGAAGCTGCACTCCAGATGCAGAAGAGAATGGAGATGACAGGTATTTATTTACCCAATGTAGCAATATTGAAATAGGAACTAGAACCAGACTTTTTTTGTCTCTTAGAATCTATTTCCCAAACTCCAGAACAAGCACTTAGGTAAGAAGAAAAAAAGGTAGATCAAATTAGGGAAATTTTAAAATAAGATAAAGACATACATAGATAATTTCCAGTCCTGTGGAAACTATATGATGGTTGATGATCTGTCAAATTTTTCCCTTGTAAGGGCAGATGAAATGGAGAGCATAGATAGGGCATAAGGTAAAAAAGAGTAAGGTATTCCTGGTTTCATTTAGAAACATCTCTTGGGGAAAAATACATGTAAAATAAGACAGAAAAAGTAAAGTCTCTAATGAAAAGTAAAAAGGAAAAATTTCATGGTAAATAAATCAAAATTAATACTACCACATATTCAAAACAGAAATTTTAGAAAAGAAAAGAGTATTGTAAAAATCTGATTTTTTTTTGGCTAGCTCACAGAGTCTTCTAATACTTCAAGATCTGCTATTTCAAAAAAAAAAAAAACCAAAAAAACAAACAAAAAAGATCTGCTATTTCAAAAAACAAAAAACAAACAAAAAAGATCTGCTATTTCAAAAAACAGACCAAAAGATATGCTATTTCAAAACAAACAAAAAAGATTTGCTGTTTCAAAAAAACAAAAAGCAAACAAAAAAGATCTGCTATTTCAAAAAAAAAAGCAAAAAGCAAACAAAAATTGCAGCTATTTAAAAAAACAAAAAACAAACAAAAAATATCTGCTATTTCAAAAAAAAACAAAAAACAAACAAAAAGATCTGCTATTAAGAAAAAAACAAAAAACAAACAAACATACAAAAAAAGATCTGCTATTCCCCAAAAACTGGAGATAGAAAATAAATGAGTCACTGTAGAGGACATATAGAGACTTTGGATTAGTCTTTGTTATTACTGTGGCTGGTTTTTGCTACATTCCTACACATTAATGGTATCATGGAAATTATGGTACAACTTTCTTTGGCCCTGAATCTCATTGTATTCATTGGATTGATCAATCAAATCATCAACAATAAGTAATTACTGCACTTCAGGCACTGTCGTAGGTGCTTGGAACAGGAAGACAGAAATTAAATGCCTCTTGCCCCCCATCAGCTTGTATTCTATCAGGGGTCACAACATGTATGAAAACCGATGTCTCTGACACATGTTGGCTGTGTGACCGAGGTGAAGTTACTTAACTTCTCTCTGCCTCAATTTCCTTATTTGTTAGATTCAGTGATCTCCAGGGTCTCTTCTGGCTCTAAATCTATCATCCTAAGCATATGCAAAATAGATACAAGGTAAAATTTTGGTGGAAGAGCTGCAAGAGCAGCTGGGACAATCAAGAAAGGCTTCAAATAATAGGCCCTTAAGCTCGTTCTTGAGGAAATCAGGGATTCAAAGACAAGGAGGTGAGAAGGAAGTACATTCTAGGCATGGTGGACAGCCAGGGTAACAGTGTGGAGGTTGGAAATGAAGGGTAACTATGTCATGAAGGAGAAATAGCAAAAAAAGTCAGAGTGGAGAAAGGGAAGAAATATGTAATAATACTGGAAAGGTGGGCTGCGGCCAGGTTGTAAAGGGCCTTAAAAGCCAAATAGAAATGTATAGTTGATCCTAGAGGCAATAGGGAGCCATTGGAGTTTATTAAGGAGGACAGGGACCATTATGAAAATCACTTTGGCAACTTTCTCAAGGTGGATCAGAGAGGGGAAAGAAATGAGGCAAGGAAATCAGTTTGGTGGCTATTGCAATAGTCCAGGTGAGAAGTGATGAGGTTGGTGGCTGTGTGAATAAAGAAAAGGAGATTAATGAAGAAGATGTTTTATTTGTTTGTTTGTTTTTTTTGGAGGGGGAAAGGCAGGGCAACAGGAATTAAGTGACTTGCCCAAGGTCACACAGCCAGTAAGTGTGTCAAATGTCTGAATCCAGATTTGAACTCAGGTCCTCCCAACTCCAGGGCCGGTGCTCTACTCACTGCACCACCTAGCTGCCCCAAGGAAGATGTTTTAGATGTAGAAATAGCAAAATTTGGCAACTGAGTGAAGGTGTGAGAGGAGGGGGAGTGAGAGGTCAAGCATAACACTAAGCTTGTCAACTTAAGTGACGAGAAGGATTTTGGTGCCTTAGACTATAACAGGGAAATGTGAAAGAGGGATAGGTTTTAGGGAAAAGATGACAATTTGGGATGTCTATAAGACATCCAGTTTGAAATGTCCAAATAGACACAAATATGAGGTAATTTGGGCAGGGTCAGGGGGCAGGCATTAGCAGCTGGTGGGATCAGCAAAGGCTTCACGTAGGAGGTAGGGCTGAGCTGAGCTCATAGTGAAGCTAGGGATTGTAAAAGGCAGAAATGGTCATGGCCTTTAAAGATGGAAGAAACTTTGAGAGTATCTAAGTCAACATTGTTATTTTACTAAAGAAACAATTTAGCTAAAGAAATTGAAGCTCAGAGAGATGAAGTGAATTGCTATTTGCTAGGTGGGGCACTGGAAAGGGCACTGGGCTTGGAATCAGGAAGACTTCCTGAGTTCAAATCTGGCTGCAGACCCTTGCTAGCTGTGTGACCCTGGGCAAGCCACTAAACCCTGTCTACCTCAGTTTCCTCATCTGTAAAATGAGCTGGAGAAGGAAATGACAAACCACTCCAGTATCTTTGCCAAGAAAACCCCAAAATGGGGTCGCAGAGAGTTGGACACAACTGAAATGACTGAACAACAAATTTAGAAAATTTCTCATATCTCTCACCACTAATTTTTAAAGTCTGGTAGCCCCAATAAGCACTCTGCTTTGAACCACCTCTCTTTAGAAACACCAGAATAGATGACTTCTAACTAACATCTTAAATTTCTGTTCCAACTTAGGTTTTTGAAAATATCCCTGATCTCTAATGGCCTTCTAAAGCTTTCTTCCTTCTACCAAATTGATTCCTGATATAATACTGTAAAAATAGCATTGTGAGAACCTAAGGGCATATTATATATAACACATGGTCAGCTCTCACTTTCTGATCAATTTCATGCTGCTCAGGTGGAAGCTCTGCCATGAAGGTTTTGGGGGACAGCCTGGTAGAGGTTTCCTGCAGAAACTGAAATGATGAGTTCTCCTGTGACAAACATATTCTATATATACTTTGTTCTGAGACATCTTCACTATCTCATATCTTCCCTCATCTGCTTTGGAAATGAACAAAAAAAGGAGAAAGAAAAGACAGACACTATCCAAAGGTGCTTAGTAGATAGCTTAGGGGCACCTAGGTGGCCCAGAGGATAGAGCACTGGGCCTAAAGTCAGGAAGACCTGAGCTTAAATCTGGCCTCAGAGACAAGCTGTGTGACCCTGTCACTTAACCCTCTTTGCCTCAGTTTCCTTATATGTAAAATGAGCTGGAGAAGGAAATAGAAAACTACTCCTTTGCCAAGAAAACCCCAAAACTGTCATGAAGAGTCAGACAGAACTAAACCTACTGAACGACAACAACACAACAACAGACAGATAGCTTACAGTTGATAATCCACTTGCTAAACCGTTGACATTTGGGGACAATCGGGAGGAGAGTAAATCATCAACGTCTTCCTCGGTTTCATCCAAGAAGTCCTAATGGGAAGAGAAGAGAGTCGGTACCCAGAAGTTTTGTCTATTTTATCCATCCACTGATCCATCCACCCACAGATCCATCCACTTTAAAAATGCCTCTTTCCCTAAGAGAGAAAAACATCCAAGGTTGCCCTAGTCCTAGCAATTCCTCCATTTCTCTATCTCACTTAGAATATTCTCAGCAGTGAAATAGTAAAAGTCAAGGTGAGAAGATTTGGGGTTAATCCCTAATTTCTAGGCAGAGAACTAGTCTTACTTTTTTCTTACAACCCCACATTTCATAAATATTTGATGAACTGATATATGGAATAATTTATTAAGAATTCCCTGAGTTCTGAAAGTACACCCACAAATTCTGGTTACCAGACAGTTTAAAACTCTCCAAGCACCATGAAGCACAAATTACTGAGGAAAATAACTTGAAGACACGGGTTCTATGTCCTTCACTCCAAACAACAATCCCGTGATGCCATGTGGGAAGCTCCCAGACAAGGAAAGGACAATGAGAATCTCACATAGGAGTTATTGTTTAATGGTGGGTTCTATTATTATTACACATGACCACCAAGTCCAAGTAATTGCTTATATTCATCTTTCATGAAGTGTCCTCCCTAACTTCCACCCCAAAGCTAAGTGTGCAATCTTCAAATAAGCAGTTTTGCTATTCTTCCAGTTTAATCTGGAGGCTCTTGAGAATGTGCTGGTGGGTATCATAAAACCATTGAATAGACAGCACTTTGCATTTCTGGATCACCTTCCTTTCTTTTTCTAAAAATTTTATAATATTTTGTTTTATCCCCAATTACATGTTAAAACCATTTTTAACGTTTTAAAAAATTTTGAGTTCCAAATTCTATCCCTCCCTCCCTCTCTTCCCCCCTCCTTGAGAAGGTAAGCAATCTGACATGTGCAATGACATAAAACATTTCCATATTAGTCATTTTGTACAAGTAGATTTGAATTAAAAAGGAAGGGAAGAAGGAAGGAAGGAAGGAAGGAAGGGAGAGAGAGTGAGACAGACAGCGTGTTTCAGTCTGTATTCAGACAAAATCAGTTCTTTCTCTGGAGGTGGAATCCTTTGGGACTGTCTTAGATCATTGCGTTGTTGAGAATAGCTAAGTCATTCACAGTTCATCACACACTGTTGCCGTTACTGTGTCTGGTGTTCTCCTGGTTCTGCTCACTTCACTTTGCATCAGTTAATGTAAGTCATTCCGGGTGTTTCTCAAATCATCCTGCTTGTCATTGTTTTTTACAGAAAATAATATTCCATTACAATCATACACCACAACTTGTCCAGCCATTCTCCAGTTGATGGGCATCTCCTTGATTTCCAATTCTTAGCTACCACAAAACAAACCTGCTATAAATTCTGCCTCCCCCCTTTTCAAGTCTCTTTGAGATGTAGACCTAGCAGGATCACCTTTCTTTTGAAGATTTATATGTGCACCTGAACTGACTTTTCTATTTCTCTCAGAGGTGAAAAGAACACTATCTTTTTTGTCTTTTTACTGATGAAGAAAGCTAGGCATAGATGTGGGAAATGTAATACAAAGCCATATAAGAAGTATTCTCTCTGGTAAAGGGGCAGTCAAAAATTAAGTACTCAGCCTAACTGACTTGGTAGTCAAGCCCTCAGAAGTTGAATAGCACAAAACAGGTTAACAGATTGAGGGCTGCAAGGGACCTCAGAGGCCATCTAGTCCAGGGCTTCTTAAACTTTTTCCATAGGGACCCCTTTTCAAGGTTCAGCTATGTTTGCTGGCATTGTGTAGCCTGAGGGCACGTGCAGTGCAAAGTACATAAGCTCTGTGTTCAGAACCAAGGCTGCAGTGAAGTTGTATGCTGCAACAAGGGCAAAAGCTGCCAGAAACACCTCAGATTCATTATGGGTTTGATTTTTAATTAATTTTTGGTCGTTGCATGTTCAGAAAACTTTTGCTGTTGCCAAATTTTTCAAAACCCCATATGGGGTCCTGACCCACAGTTTAAGAAGCACTGAGTCCAATCGCCCCCTTATATAGATAGGGAAATGGAAAGTGAGGCCCAAAGAGGGTAAGCTAATCTGAGCCAATCAATTTAATTTCTTCCCACCCTTCAATTCTTTTATCTTCACTTGGTGTTCTCTCAGATACTGACTCTACAATCCCACAAAGTGTGGTTAGTATAAACAAGGATGCTGCTATACTTTTAAAAAATATGTAATATTTTACTTCCCCTCAAATTACATGTTAAAATAATTTTTAACGTTTTTAAAAGTTTAAAAGTTCCAAATTCTATCCCTGCCTCCTCTTTACTCTTAATAATATGGTTGGTCAGTTGTTGTCCTTCATTCTTGAAGAGGACCAAAATGACATAACTATGCTAGAGTCAAATTTCAATGTGTCCAACTGTAGCTTATCAGGCCAATCTGAGCTCAGAATGCCCTACCACAGGTCAGGTAAAATAGTCCGTGTGAACATTTGGGGTGGATATTCCAAATTTTCACATCCTGTGTTTCCTTTGAGCTGTCTCAATTCTGCTTTGCTCATAGAGCACAGCACCTTCTCTGATATGGGCACGCCATGCTGAATGGTCCTGTGCCAGTGTCTCCCATGTCACACAATCATTTCCAAGGTTCTTAAAAGAGACTTTGAGAGTGTCCTTGTATCAGTTCTTCTGACCACCATGTGTGAGTTCTCTATAAAATAGTCTTTTTGCCAAATGTACATTTTGCATTTGAACAATGTGGCCAGCCTATCGGAGCTGTGCTCTCTGAAGCAGAGTCTGAATGCTTGGCAGTTTGGTTCGAGTAAGGACCTCAGTGTCTGGTATCTTATCCTACCAGGTGATCTTCAGAATCTTCCTAAGACAACTCAGATGGAAACTATTCAGTTTCTTGGCATGTGCTGGTATACTGTCCAGGTTTCACAGGCATAGAGTAATAAGGTCAGCAACACAGCTCTGTAGACTTTTAATTTGATGGTCAGTCTAATACCTCTCCTCTTCCATAGTTTTCTTCAGAGCCTCTCAAGCACCAAGACTCAACAACATATAATAATATTAAATATACAATAACAATATTAAAAATGTTAGAATTTTTTTCAAAGTAGTATAAATGCATTTCTCCTGATATGATTTATTCCATTTCTAACTTACCAAGTCCTTGTCCAAAGCTCCAGGCACAGATTTGCTTCTTATGCTGACTGTATCCTCTATTTCTTCTGAAAATGACCCACTTAAATCTAACTCAGAACGACTCCTGTCTAGAAAAGACCAGAAGGGAAAGTGAATCTTTTGAAAGTGAGACACATTGTCTCAAAAGATTTGAAGAAGAGTCTATTCTTTAGTATCACGAAAACAAAAGTCAAGATAAATCATTTCATGCTATTTGCATTAAAGTACTTCTGCTGCCTGATTTCTGGAAATCACTTTGGGCTGCCTCTAGTAGAAATATCCGGATGCATTTGACCCTCTTTAAGTCTCAAAATACCATGAAGATACAAAAATCAGCTTTGAGTAGTTCAGTAGGGATAGCTATCATTCTACAGGCTCTGTCTTTTAAAACTTCTCATGCCTCCCCGCCCCACTCCTAAATGATTATATTCAACAACTATTTATTAAATGCCTCGTTAGATACAAAGCACTGTACTAGGCATGGACACAGAGACAAAGTTGGTTTAGATGCCGTTCCTGCTCAACGTTTTTGTATTTTGAAAGAAAAGGCAAGGGGTAAATTTCTACATTGATACTTCACACAAAAGGCAACATTTCAGCTAAACAGGGAGTTTCTCTTTCCCCCCAGGTTCAATTTCTTTTCAGTACAAAAATCTAAGGTAAAGAATGACATTTGTCTAATTACCTGTTGTTTCCCTAAAAGAATTCTGGCATATTCAACTGAAGAAGTAGTTCACAAATGTTAAGGGCTGAAATGAATTTACCTTTATAAAGCTAACTGACCAAGTCTACATGCCTCTATACAAGTGTTTTGTTTGGAAATGGTATGGTCTCTAATGGCCTCTGTGCTATTTGCTATTTTCTATTTTGTTTATTGTTATCCCCAGGTTTCAGCATGGAGCTGTATGGAATGGGAATTATATTGTGTTGGAAATTATAATCCAAAGGGACAATGGTTAGCTTCTCTGATCTGTAGAGAAAGGTTTAGGACACTCCGGAGGGAGGACCAAAGTACTTAGTTCAGAGGAGGGTTGGGTTTGGCGGGCAGCCATGATGCAATGGTGGTTGCTGAATGTGAGAAGTCCATACGGGCATCTTGTAATACCAATTTAGAAACTAGAGTCTGGGTGTTGTAGGTTTGGATCCAGCAGGCATAGTCGTTACTTATTAGGAAACAAACGGATGGAATAGACTGAAGCTACTGGCTGTCATCCCTGTATATCAGCAAAAGGACAGTGAAGGTTTAGCTCCCTTCCCACATTTTCCAAGACTCTCAGGCTAGAAAGTATTTTCTATATGATTTCTCTTTTTCATTAAACTTTTTAATTCCTGATTGTCTCATACAAACTACAACTGGCCATATGTGATCTGTGACTCATACCAATTAATTATGTATAAAGAGATTAAAATAGAGGAATGTAATGAGTGACTGGAAACACATAGAACTAAATAGTACATGAAGGTTTAAACTCTAGTAAATAAAATACCTAGGTTTTCTTCCTGACTGTGGGAGGCTCAGTGCTATAATTGTGAAAAATCCTTATGGCTTTGATCTCTTTTATTAATAAATCTTATAAGCTCTTAAATGGCAGAGACAACTGGAGCATGTGACTTGAGACCATTTACTCCAATATTATGGAGTCCTGAGTAAGCAAAAAACAGCTGGCTGAAAGTTTGAAAGGCGTAGTCCGGAGGAAAGAGCAAGAACTTTGACCTTTCAGTTAGTAATGCTGCTGCCACTGAACATAATGTAGCAGAAGAATCCCTAAAACATGCAGTAACTAGTGTTCGAAGCAGCTCATGGTTCAGTGGATGGAACACTGGGCCAGGAAGATCTGAGTTCAAATGCAGCCTCAGACTCCTAGCTGTGTGGGCGAGTCACTTAACTTCTGATTGCCTATCAAAATGGAGAATCACTGGAGAAGAAAATGGCCAACTGTTCCAGTATCTTTGCCAAGAAAACCTCCAAATTGTGTCACAAACAGTCAGATACAACTAAAACAAGTGAACAACAAAAAACCAGTGTCCACCACAGTTTAGGGTAAAAAAATTTGAAGCTGATTAATTAAAGTGTTAAGAACTTGGTGTTAATGAGATGAAGGCTGTAGGTTTGATCCATTTATGGATGAGCCATCTTCAGGATATCCACAGATGGTAATCACAACCATAGTCCTTCAGGTGGACCATGAAAATTGGTCATGAGAAAGATAAACTTAAAAAGTACTTTGCATCACTGTTTGTGACAGAGCAGAAGTACATTAGTATAAAACCTACCACTGGATTCAGGGGAATAAATATGTGATTTCTGCCTCCTCTGATCTCTACGAGTACTTTGTGCTTCTTTCATTATACTTGTATCTTTTGTCTGTTACTATAATTATGTGTCTAGCTCTTATATCTTCTACTAGATTGTCAGAGGGAGGACCTGAACCCAGATCTTCTCTACTTCCAGACCAGTATTCTGATTATCATGTCACAATGCCTCTTTTCTTAATTATAACCACTAATATTTATATAGAGATTTACAATTCATAGAGCTTACGAGTGTTATAATGCTCATTTTATAGATAAAGGAACTTATTTGCCCAAAGTCTGACAGCTAGTCAGAAAATGAACTGCGACTCATATCCTGGTCCTTTTGACTTTAAGCCCACTAACCAATCCTGCCTTGCTGAGGGCAGGAACCATGCCTTGTTTTTAATCATACACCCCATAGGGTCTTGAACATAGTAGATATTTGATAAACTGTTAATTAACCTTCCCTTTCCCCAGCCACTTCTGAGGAGGAAAAAAGAACAGCAGCAGCAACAGACTTCAGGTGAATTTCTGGAAGTAGGACAGGCAATTACAGTCTTAGATAAACAATAGATAATACAGCCCAAACAGTCTGTACAGGGGAAAAACATCTGAACGCTTTCATCAATAAGGAGGGAAAGAGTAGATCAGTAAATTGGATGTGCAACTAAGATAACATAGAAAACCAACAAATAAAAAACCTTAACTAAGCACAGAAATAAACATGCTGAAAATCAGAAATAAATAAAATAGAAAACAAAAAATTGTTGAACTGACAAATAAAATGCAGAGATTTTTTTGAAAAATACAAATGAAATGGGCCAGCTATTAGATATCAGGTAAAAAAGATCAATACCAAGTTGTCAATATTAAAAAATGAAAAAAATCACAATAAGTTAAAAGGAAATAAAAATATTATTAGAAGCTATCTTGCCCAACCATATGCTAGCAAAAATCACTTAAAATGGATGAATATTTACAAAAATATTAAATACCTATATTATCAGAAGAAATAAATAATTTAATTAATCCAATCTGAGAAAATGAAAATATTGAGCCAACAATGAACACACAAAAGGGGAAAAAGCCCTAAGGCCAAATGGATTTGCAAGTGAATACAATCAAGCAAGCAAAGTACAATTAACTCCAATTTTACATAAAGAGTTTGCAAAAATAGTGAAAGAAGTAATCCTACCAAATTCCCTCTATGAAACAAATATGGTCCTGTTATTCGAAGGAGAGAGCAAAACAAAATAAAGAAAAAATAGAGTAATATCTTTTATGAATATTAAAATAAACATATTGAATAAAACATTAGGAAAAGGCTACAACAAATAAAAAAGATTATACACTATGACTATGCTGGATTTATGTTACAATTAGAGGGTTAGTTTAATATTAGAAAAATATAAATATAACAGACTACATTAGTAACAGAAACAATTAAATCATATAAAGGAATAGACACAGAAAAGGTTTTTTATAAAATATAACACCTTTTTATGTTAAAAATGCTAGAGAGAGTAGGGATAAATGGAGCTTTACTTAATATTGTAAATAATACTTATATTAAACTTAAGAGTTGGATCATCTGTAATGGAGAATCACTAGGGGCTTTTTCAAGATCAGGGGTAAAGTAAGGATATCCACTGTCGATATTACTATTTGACATCATTCTAGAAATAGTAGCTAGGGCAATAAGAGAGGAAAAATATATTAAGGGCATACAGATTAGGGAAAGGAAATACATCTTTTTTTCCTTTTGCAGATGATATGATTGTTTATTTAGAGAACCCTAGAGATTCAATTAAGAATTAATAGAAACAATTAACTTTAGTAAAGTGGCATCATATAAACCCACAAAATCATTAGCCTTTCTGTACATTACCAACAAAATCCAACAAAGAAAAAAAACACATTCAAAGGTACCACAGAATGTGTAATATATCTGGGAGTCCACTTACCAAGACACAATGCAGCAATTATATTAAAAAAACTACTAAACATTCATTAAAGAAATAAAGGAAGAAAAATAATTGGAGAGGAATTCATTTCCTATGGTTTCAAGTGCTAATATAGTAAAAATGACAATACTATCTAATGTACAGATTCAGTGCCAGACCAATCAAACTAGCAAAGAATGTCTTTATAGAACAAGAGAAAATCATTACAAAATTTATCTAGAAGAAGAAAAGGCTAAGAATATAAATGGAAATAATATAAAGGGAGAAAGTAGTTATACTACAAAACTGTTGCGGGCGGAGTTAGAGCTGAGCCCTGTCCTCCTCGGACCTCCAGGCCCAGGGGCCTGCTGAGATAAACTCAGGGCTTTGGGATGTGGGTGGAGCCAGGAGGAGGGGTCTCGCCTTTGTTGCCTCCCTAGCGATTCCAGGTCTTTGCCCGGACCTGCCTGACCACATGGAACTTCCGGCTCTCTGTCCCGGCTTGCCAGAGCACATGGAGTTTCCGGTTCTTTGCCTGGACTGTCTGACCGCAGGGAGCTTCGGGTTAGCTCAGGAAGAGAAGGGGAGGAGAGTAGGTGGAGTTGGAGCGGTCCTAGTTACCCAGGTGTATTGATTTTTACCTGTCCTTCACCCACATAACCAAAGAATGTACCTACGTCACTAAAGATATAAAGGTGCTGCTTGCTGAAATAATAAACGGAGTCACTCACCATCTTTCGGCTCCCGCCCCAAACATTGTCCGCGAGATCAGGTCCTTTGCTTAGGCAAAGGCCTGGGGCTTGGGGGGAACCCCAAGTATAGTTGCAAGGCTTCGGGAGCCCGTAACACAAAACCATAATCATCAGGAACTATTCGGTATTGATTAAATAGAAAAGTTGATAAATAGAATATTAGGTACTGAAGGTCCAGAAGTATCTGAATAGAGTAGCATGTTGTTTCCTAAACACATAGACACTTTACTGGGGTAAGGACTCGTTCTCAAACAGTGAAGACAATGATGACAACAAAAGGAGGAGGAAGAGGATGATGAAGGGGAGAAGAAGGAGTAGGAGAAGGAGAAGGACAAGGGGAAGGACAAGGAGAAAGAGAAGGAGAAGGAGAAATTATTATTGGGCTTAGGTCAACAACACAATATTCCATTATTGCCTCTAAACGGACATGTGACCTAGATATAAAAGGTCATTACATAAGTAAATTTGAGAAGAATAGCAGGAGACACCTTTCACAACTATGGATAGTAGGAAAATTCTTGATCAAACAAGGGAGAGAGACACTCATAGAATAAAATAGACAATTTTGATTATATAATATATGTGAATATATATGATAATATAAAATTGGAAAGGTTTAAAACAATAACAACCACCACAAAATGTAGTTAGAATGAGAAGGGAAACAGTTAAGTGAAGAAAAAATTTTTACAAGTTTCTTTCATAAAGTTCCTATATGCACGATAGAAAAGGATCTGTTTCAAATTTATAAAAATGAGACACATTCCCCAATAAACAAATGAATAAAGAATATGAACACACACTTTTCAAGAGAAGAAATCTCAGCTACATATAGCCAGAAGAAAAAATGCTCTAAATCATCAATAATAAATAAAATGCAAATTAAAAGAACTCTGTGGTTCTACCTTATACTCATCAGTTTGGCAAAGATGATGAAAGAAAAAAAATTAGCTATTGTTAGAGAGGTTTTAGAAGGATAGGAACATTAATGCTCTCATATTGGAGGAATGAATTAAATTAACATTTTGGAAAGCAATTTGGAAGCATAACCACAGAGTCACTAACTGAGTAAATTCATATGATGCCACTTCCAGGCGTATAACTCAAAGAGATCAAAGAAAAAGAGAAAGGATTCTGTCAAGTCAAATGAAGAAGCACTTACTTATTAAGCACTTACAATGTGTCAGGCACTGTGTTAAATGCTGGAAAAAGAAATACAACCAGAGAAAGACAGTCCCTGCCCTTAAGGAGTTTATATTCTTAGTTGGTCCTTAGTTCTCGAAGAAGACCAAAATGATATCACTATGCTAGAGTCAAGTTTCAGTGTGTCCGACTGGGGCTGATAAGACCAATATGAGCTCAGGATGTTCTACCACAGGTTGGGCACAAATACTCCATGTGTGCATTTGGAGTGGATTCTCTAAATTTGTGCATCTTGCGATTTTTTGTTGTTGTTTTGTTTTGGGTTTTTTTTTGAGCCATTTCCATTCTGCTTTGCTCATAGAGCATAGCACCTTCTCTGATGTGGGCATGCCATGCTGAGTAGTCCTGTGCCAGTGTCTCCCACATCACACAATCAATTCCAAAGTTCTTAAGAGAGACCTTAAGAGTATCCTTGTATGGCTTCTTCTGACCACCATGTGAATGCCTGCCCTGTGAGTTCTCCATAAGATAGTTTTTTGGGGGGGGGCAAGTATATGTTTTGTATTTGAACAACATGGCCAGCCCATCTGAGTTGCACTCTCTGAAGCAGAGTTTGAATGCTTGGCAGTTTAGTTAGAGAAAGGACCTCAGTATCTGGTATCTTATCCTGCCATCAAAAGTAAAGTACAAGCAAAGCTTAGAGAGATGCAGGATTCTTGGCCCAGTAAGAAAGTAGATGAAATTCAGTTTTATGCTGATAATAACAATCCAAAGTCCTCTTATAGTAACCTGAAGGCTATTTATGGGCCAAAGACCTATGGTGCATCTCAACTACTCGGTGCTGATGGAGCCACAGAATGATCCTAGAGAGACAGGCTGAATGCTTCCATAGTGTTCTCAACAGACCATCAACAATCAATACTGAAGCCATTGACTGTTTGCCTCAGGTTGAAGTCAATCCCTCCCTAGCTGAAGCTCCAACTGAAGAAGAGGTTTTGAACGCCATTAGGCTCCTTTTGTGTGGCAAAGCACCTGGTGCTGATTCTATTCCAGCTGAGATTTACAAGTTAGGGAGTCCATTGTTCCTACAAAAGCTGACTGAAATTTTCCAGGTAATATGGCAAGAGGAGGTTATCCCCCAGGAGTTCAAGGACACCTCCATTGTCCATCTCTATAAAGGTAAAGGAAATAATCACATGGGGGTCTCTCTCTTAGTTATCGCTGGCAAGATTCTTGCCAGACTCCTCTTTAATAGAATGATCCTTCACCTGGAAGATGGTCATCTCCCTGAGAGCCAGAGTGGCTTCAGAAAGGGTTGAGGGATGGTTGATATAGTGTTTCTTGCCCGACAACTCTAGGAGAAATGACAGGAGCAGAACAGAGGTCTGTACACAATGTTTGTAGATCTGACCAAGGCTTTTGATACTGCCAGTTGTGAGGGATTATGGAAAATTATGT
Organism: Trichosurus vulpecula; assembly: GCF_011100635.1. NCBI lineage: Eukaryota > Metazoa > Chordata > Mammalia > Diprotodontia > Phalangeridae > Trichosurus > Trichosurus vulpecula. The sequence goes on along the minus strand of NC_050574.1, from coordinate 431,972,465 downwards.
CAAAATTTGGTTGCCCAGAGACATTCATCAGCATTGTATATCAATTTCATGACATCATGCTTGCCTGGGTGCTGGATAATGGACAATGCTCTCGTGTTTTCCCAGTTACCAATGGAGTAAAACAAGGCTGTGTGCATGCTCCCATGTTTTTAGCATGACGTTTTCAACCATGCTTTCAATGAAGATGAACATGGTATCAAGGTCAGATACTGCACTGGTGGTAAATTCTTCTACTACTTGAAAAGACTACAAGCCAAGACCAAAATGGAGGGAGTGTTGGTGCATGATTTTCTGCTTGCACATGACTGCGTACTCAGTGCAGTATCTGAATCTGAGATGCATCAAAGTATGGATTGATTCTCTGCTGCTTGTGCTAAGTTTACATTCTAATAAGGGGAGATGACACATAAAAGGAAGCTCAAAACTGAGGTGGGGTTGGGAGAGATAGTTCTTGGCACTGACATAAAGCAAGTGAGGATTGAAGCCTGGAGAGGAATGGAGACAAGGCTCGTCTGGGTGTTGTGGTAAAGAACTAGAAATAAAGTGGATACACATCAATTGGACAATGGCTGAATGAATTATGGCATATGAATGTAATGGGACATCATTACAATATAAGAAATTATGAAAGGGACAGATTCAGAGAAACCTGGAAAGACCTTCATGAATTGCTAAAGAAAGAGCTGAGTGAAATGAGTCAAGAGTTTTGTACGATGACCACAACATTGTCAAAAAAGAAAATTGAAAGACTGAAGAACTAAAATCAATGCAAAGATCGACCATGTCTCCAGCAGAACGATGATGAAGCATACCTCCCACTTATTAGTGGAGAGGTAATGGACTGAGGTAGGCAATGAAATGTTTTCAGATATGGCCAATAAAACAAAAATTTGTTTTGCTTGACTATATTTATTGGTTATGAGGCAAAACTTTTATTTGGATGGAGAGGGGGCAGTTAGTGTTGCTTCTAGACCTCCCCCAAAAGAATGTCAATGAAATATTTACAAACACACCTTTAATAATTTAATATTTAATTTTAATTTAATTTTTAACAATTAAATTTAATATTTAATTGGAATAAATGTTTAAAACTACAAAAAAGACTAGAGTAGAAAGAAGTTCAGGCAGAGTCACAGGCAAGTAGGGTAATACCAGTACTATCATGTTAAAACCAAGCCTTAGGTAATGGATTCATGTTTTCATATACCATACTCTTTCTCTTCTCTGAATATGGAGATGTTTCTGTTTACTGATGGTTTATGAGCTCACAATAATTTTTAACAACCAGTTGTACAGTGTTTATTATTGCTGTTATTCGGTCATTTCAGTCTTCTCTGATTCTTTGTGACCCCATTTGAGGTTTTCTTGGCAAAGATACTGGAATAGTTGACTGAGTTTTTCCAGCTTATTTTACAGGTGAGGAAACTGAGGCCAACAGGGTCACACATCTAGTAAGTGTCTGAGGAAAGATTTGAACTTGGGTCCTCCTGACTCCAGGACTGGTTCTCTATCTACTACAGAGTCTATTCACCTCATCAAATAGATGATACATGAAGATATGAACATTTTGCAAATACTCACCTGAAGACAGAGAGACCCCAGAGACAGCTATAGAAGGAGTTCCTGAAGCCCTCCTCTGATGCCTCTTTGTTAAACTTTCAGGGACACTTTCACTGGGAGCCAAGACCATGGCATTTTCTAAACCATGATCCTATCCAGGACATTAAAAAAGGAATATTAAAAAATAAGTTAGAAGTGACATTTTGCCTCAAATCATAATAAAGTTCTTTAGAGACCATTAAGCTGACCAGGTGAGTACTTTGTACAAGATTTAGCTCTCATACTTAAGCAATGTTATATTTATATTTATACCCTACTGAGCAGCAACTTTTCACCTCCAAGGTCACATACAAAATCTTCTGTTTGGCATTCAAAGCCCTTTGAAACCCAGCCCTATTCTCTCAACTTTCTAGTTTTCTTATACCTTCCCTCCCTCCCCACTCCAGTATTCTTTGATCCAGTGACACTAACCTCCTCACTGTTCCTCAAACAAGACATTCCATCTCCAGACTGAGCATTTTCTCTGGCTGTCCCTCATGTCTGCAATGCTCTCCCTCCTCATATCTGCCGACTGGCTTCTCTGGCTACCTTTAGGTCCCACCTTCTACAGGAAGACTCTCTCCCACCCCTTAATACTAGTGCCCTCCCCTCTGATGGATGATTATCTTTGATCCTGTGTATAGCTTGTTAGCATTATGTATTATGTATCAACCCCTTACCATGTAGTTTGCATGTTACCTCATTCTACCAACTCCCCGTAATGACTGTGAAGTCTTTGAGGGGAGAGAGTTATCTTTTGTCTTTCTTTGTATTCCCAGCTCTCAGCATGGGGTCTGCCACATCAATACTGATATGGGGAAAATGAAAACCTCTCCAAATTCCCTTTTTAAAATTTAAATAATTTATTATTTTCCAAGTAATCTCTCCAAAATCCTTTTTTTTCATAATTTAAATTAGGTTTTAGTTCCTAAGTATTCTCAACTCTAGATTATCTGCATTAACACCAATGTAAGAGCAGTTGAAACAAAATTCCATTTTGTTTTGAAATGCAGAGAGATATCCCTCCCACCCCCAGCCTGATTCCAAAGCTCTGCTGCCTTCAGCCTTTCTGTCAAACAGGAGAGGACCCAGGTGGAAGTGAAGAGGTAGTGCTAAGGAATAAGCCATTGGGAATACACAAAGAGCAACCCCACCTTCATGGAGATTTCAAAAACCCACAAAAACCAAAACCAGATGACATGAGCAGTTATGCCCAAGATAGCGAGAACACAGCAGCATAGACTGCTAGGTGGTTAGTCGTGATGGCCCCCACTCACTCTGCTGCCAGCTGAACTCATGCTGCGGGTACTTGGAGCGGGTGACCTCTGCGTCCGAGGCAGGGTGCCATTGCTGTGGTTCCCTTTCAGGCTCCCAGGATTAGCCTCCTGTTCACTGAGATCTGGTGAGACATTTCCCCTGGAAAAAAATAGCAAAGAAAAGCCTGCCTTTAATATGGAGGAGGAACAGAAATGGAAAACCTGGCAAGGGAGTGACTTAACAAAATGACTGTCACAATGGTAAACACGCAAACTATCCTGAAATAGAGCTGATCCACACTAAGGACTCATCAGCCACTACTGTGTCAACATCCCTGCTCCAAATCCTTCAATAGCTCTCTAGTTTCTAATCCAACAAGTTTAAATTCCTTTTAAAATGGGCTCAAGTTTCTCTAAACTGATCTCACATTATTTGTAGAGGCAGCTGAAGGCCCAAGCAAAGAAGCAGAGGCCATAAAATAAGGAGGTATATTGAGAAGACGCTCTAGTAAGATTTGTCTGGTGACTAGTAAACACAAGACTGAGTTCTAGTTGTTTTTTTTTAAAAGGCTTGTGAAACATTCTGGAATGTGATTGTTGAAGGGCTTTACACGTTAAGCTAGAAGTCTAGACTTTTTTTAGTGAATGATTGATTTCTCCAACAATGTCTTATGGAATTAAAGGTTTACAAAAAAAGATCACAGCTGGACAAAAAGGCATTGGTCCCCTCTGCTATTTTGCACGGGACACAATTTTAAAACTCTGAGCAGCTGCCACCACCGATAAAGTTAGTTACCTGAAAATTCCAAGTAAAACAGAAGTTGTTAGTGTTGTCCTCTATCTTCCAAATGAATTTATCTTTACTGTACAAATTTTGATAAACTTGTTTGTGTACATGTTTTCCACCCAGTAAGAGTGTAAGCAACTCGAGGGCAGGGACTGTTTCTTTGTATTCCAGCACCTAGTGTAGTGCCTCCCACACAGTAGTTGCTTAATAAATCTTTGTTGAATTAAACCAAAGGTCATACAAGATTCCTTGAAAAGTGTGATGACATAGGTAATTCTGTTCAATGATCCTTGAATTATTAATATCAAGAGAATCACATATTTGAAATGAACTAGGGTTTCCCTATAGACAAGATTCTCCAAATGCCTTTATTTGCCCACAATGGTACAGGGATCAATTTGATCTGTGATCCCTCCAAAGAGATCAACCTAATCACTTAGTGAGGGAAAAACACACACACACACACAAAAACATGCACGTATGCATGGGGGACACACATGATGATGAAACCTTACTGTCTAGGCTGTGACACATAATTGGATAGACTGCCCATTGAATCAGTCCATGAATACATATCTTAGATCTGGGGTATCCCTAAGAGGTCCGTGGGTAGATTTCAGGGGGTCCATGAACTTGGGTGGGAAAAATTTACATCTTTATTCCAACAGAATTGGATTTCTTTGTAAGAATGCACTTGATTTTAAACATGTACAAACATAATTCTAAAAAAGGGGTCCATAGTCCTTACTAGACACTGAAGGGGTCCACAACATGCAAAGAAGGTTAAGAACCTTTGTCTCAGACAGATACTCTAAACAGACAGTGAGTTGGGCCCATAATTAAATACAAGGAAGAGAGAGGGCAAACCATCTTCAATGCCTCCAAACTTTTCTCTAACACAGAAATTCCACATCTTAGCTCTAGAATCACAGAATTTGAGAATTGGAAGGTACCTCTGGGATGATTTTAAATTATTATTACTAATAATAACAATAATAAAATACCTAAGTAAATTGTCATAGTGTTTTTGTTGTCACTTGACCCTCACTTTCATTTAAATTGGCCAAAAGAGGGCAGAGCACACACATGTGAAGAGTTTGGTGTAGGGTTACATTCAATTTAACAAGGTTATAGATAGAAACAGGGAGAGGGGAAAGAGGACTAGTACAGGGAAGAAGTCGATAGATGGAGGGATTAGTCATGAGCGCGGCAAACCCTAAGCCTGAAGAGGTGACACTGAAGGTGAAAAGGAAAAGTAAACGCAACAATTTGAAGTAAACAGGGAACAAGGGTTATAGAGAAGAGAATGTACACAAGAATAGGACGGCAGGAAATAGTGACCTATGACAACTGTTATCCACTATTACGACACCATCGATTCTCTACAACCATAGATACTTGTACATATAATAATTATACAAATATAACATATAATAGTTTTAATTTAAAATTTATATTGCATATACTACTTAAGAGTAGCTAATTAAAGTAGTGTGTGGGACAGAATTTTTAAATAATAGGAGAGACATCTTTAAGAGAAACAAAGTAAATTTTATTCTACAAACCTTGCAAGACTCGGGCACACCTCCATAAGGGAGGAGGCGAGGTAAAAGAGAACCTGCCTTAATTTATAGTCTTAATGAAAAAGATTCCCACCCACCTCTATCCCTTCTCACCATTGGCTGAGAGGCGGGCTTACAGTCTAGGCGTGAAAACTACACAGAGGACCAAACTGATCCGGTTTGTTCAGGTTTTTTCCTATCAGAACTCAACTGCCAGGGTGGCGGCTGAAAGTCTAGGAGGAGAAATGGGGTGGGGGAAGGAGAGACCCTTTCCAGAGCAGAGAACAAATAGCTCACAGGAAGTTCATTATCTTCTAACATCTGAGAGAGAGAGGGGGAAGGGCATGCCTTCCCAAAATTACAAGGCCAAATCCCAAAACCTCTCCATTAGACATACCCTGTGAAGTCTTCACAATTATCCACCCCATACAGTAGGTTTTATATATTTATCATAATAATAATCAGTTTAATTTTAAATCACCACTAAGGACATATATACATATTAAAATTTAAAAAATTTAAATTAAAATTATTATGACTGACAGTAACTAATGTCACAGTGTTAATACATACATATACATGTAAATGTACATATATACACACATGGACACACACACACATATAAAGCTATTCATGGCTCTAGACAACCATTATTAGCTTGGCATGACTTGTGTTTGAGGAAGCCGGTGTAGTGAATCCATATGGATGCAAATTGTGGAAACCAACAACCTAAAGAGGAGGTGGGACTAGAGGTAGAGAGATTGTACAATATGATACAGCCTGAAAGGATGGATGAGTTATGATCTGTACCATTAGACTGAAATTCATATTAATTGTCAACAAGATGGCAGTCCCATTGAAATATTATATATGTTCCTCTCCTTTTTCAAAAGAGAGTTAGTTTATTGCTATTGGCAGTAGTAATTGTGTGAGAATACTCACAGACTTTAAAAAGTTCTGTTTAAATTTGGTGATTTTTAAGATGTCCAAAATTAGGAGTCAGGCCCCTTTACACTGACCAAGGAGGAATGGTTCTTAGTTTAGACACAAGCAATGAGGTCAGTTTAAAGTCACAGAGCAGACTATTATAGCATTTAGTGGCTCAGGAGTCCAGAGGCAGGTGGATTTAAGTAGAAGATAAAGAGTCATAAGTACCCTCAAAGTAAAAGGGAGTACTTAAGAACGTAATTAATACCCCTTGGCTCTTGGCCAAAAACAATAACATCCTGACCTAAGGCCTTTCTTTGGGGAGAGCTGGCACAATAACCAGGATCTAAGAGACAAAAAGATCCAAGAGCAACCAGGAAGGGAGAGAGAAAGGAAGGCAAAAGACTTAGTGTAGCCCCCAGGAGTTCTTAACTGGGGACAGTGAATTTGTTTATAAATGTATATGCATATAATAAATGTATACATACATGTATAAATGTATATACATACATAAATGTATATACATACACACACACACATACCTAGATATATTATACGCCAGTATACTTGGTGTCTTTTATAATCTTAAGTTCAAAAAGTCCCTAGGTTTCACCACTAGACTCCCAAAAGAGCAGGTTTCCCTGCCTTCCTTTAAATCTCTCCTAAAATCTCATCTTTTACAGATAGCCATTCTAGCACCTGCCTTCTGTTAATGATTTCCCACTTATCCTGTATATGGCTCACTTTGTATATATGTTTGCATGTTGACTCCCCACATTAGATTGTAAATTCCTTGAGAGGTGAGACTGTCTTTTGCCTTTGTTTAAAATTACCAATACTTAGCACAGTCCCTAGCACATAGTAGGATGTACCTAATAAATCTTTATTGATTTTGATTGGTTGAAAGGATTCATGACACCAAAAAAAAGGTTAAAAACCTCTGTTTCAGACATAGAAGAAAATAAATGTTTATATAACTAAATTTGTGGATTATAAATTAAATAGTGATCAGGATAGTTAATTTGTACTTGAGAGTTAGTTTTCCTTTTTAACCTTGACTCTACTATGGAATTTTACATTATTTGTAAAAAAAAAAAAGACAAAGAAACAAAGAAAGAAATGGTTACTTAGCATGTGTGCTGTTTTCCTTTCTCTTTCTTTTCCCCTTCTCTTCTCTTCTGTTCCTTTCTTTCCTTTGCCTTACTCTTTCTTTTCCTTCCCCTCTCTTTTCCTTTCCCTTCTCTCTCCTTCTTTCCCTTCTCCCTGTTGTGGTAATTAGGGTGGGACTTTTTTATTGTTTTGTCTTTTGGAATGCTGAGGTAATCAAGTGCCTCTGATGAGTCTTGCCTTTCAAATGTAATGGCAAGCAAATTAGGACTTTTTGATGTTTTCTGTTTGAGTGCTCCTCAGCACTGAGGTAATCAAGTGCCCCAGGGCCCTGAGACAGAGACATGTATATAAGATCCAAGGTTGGTGTTTTTGTTTTGGGGGCTCACTCATTGGAAGAGCATTCCTGTGATTTTGCCAGATGAAACTCTAGGTAGCCATTAAGGAGCCCCCTGGCTTTGAAAACCCAGATGTTGGTGCTTCTTTCTCTCTCTGGTAACTATGTATGTATAGCTTTGATCAGACAGCTAGAAGCCTGTCTATTGATTTGTGTTATTTGCTCTGTTCACAATTTCTCTGTTTGTAATTTGTTTGTATTTGCTCTGAAGTTCAAGGTGCTGACTTTTTCCCCTGAACTAAGTGAACGATATATGTATGTTTGATTAAAGTAAGATTGTAAACCCCTTAGAGTTGCTTTCCTTAGAAAAGTAGATCAAAGAACCTGCACTAGCGGCCCTCCTGTGTGCTGGTGTTTTTGGCCTTACACAGCCACAGTAGCAGCAAGTAGCATTGTTGTTCCACTCTCTTCCTTTTCTCTTCTTCTTTTCCTTCTCTCCCCTTCCTTTCCCTCCCCTTCTTTCTCTTCTCTCCTTTCCTTTACTGGTTTTTCCATCTCACCCATGCTGAAAGAGCAGAGCCTACAGATGCCAAATCCCATTCTGATCTTCATAGGAGTTTTGATCAATTTCATTTACAACCTGGCCCAGGTTCTCCCCAACTAGGCTGATCAATGCTCCCCTCCCCTCCAGGAGCCTCACCATATTGGTATTGGATAGTGGAGAGGATGGGCACAGCAGAATGGGTTAGCCCAATGCAGTTCAGGACTCCCAAATTCTAGAGATCCTTCAGCCTCAGCCTCCCCAGGAGTAGGAATGCTACTTTCTTTATTAAGAATTTATTGTTTTGTAAAATACAAAGAAGTGAGCAGATCATACATTATGTTCCCAACTATCTCAGTTATCCCTGCCTACCCTAAGCAAGTACCTAAGGACTACAGCTTTCAAGGGGCCAGCTACCTGAGGCACAGGGGAAGGACCTGGAAGGAGTTAATTGATTCATTTCTTACCCTTTTAAATAACAAATACGTCAAAAAACTATATCAGGGAATAAGACTAACAGAATGGCGTATGCTGGCCTTAGAATTAGACATTTCAGTGCGGTGAGGAAAACAAATTTGCCGTACAAAGTAGCCCATAGTTTTATGCCTTTGCCCAAGATTTCATCAAGTACAGTAATGCTGGCTCTGTGCCAGTGATTACAGGCTCTGTGAGACGCCTTCCTGTGCTAGGCCATATTCAATTGCCAGTGACAGTTGCTAGTGCTACATTTTCTCCTAGTTTATAAGTTTCCCTACGTTGAAGGCAGTAATCACACATTCATGTGAAAATGATTTCACTTCTTTGGAACAAACAAAGGATGTAACATTTGATAATGGGGATGGATCCAATGGCAAAGGATTCGACTTTGCAGAAAGAATTGATTTAAAAAAACTGCTTGCTTTACTCAAACTATGAATAGTCATGAGGGCTGATGACGGGCTGGGACAACACAGAAGGTTTCCTGAGGGTTAGAGGCGAGCAATGTTTAGATTCAGAATGAGAGGCAGCTTTAAAGCTGGTCTGAGGTCTGTGGCATCCTGTTCAGAGCAAATAAAGACAATTCTGGATGCTTCTGAGAGAAGGTGAACATCACGCTTGGGCTTCCTGTTGAGCAGTGAACAAGTATTGGGTATGATTCAGAGGAAGAAAGAGAGAAGAAAAAAAAACTACTCAGACAGATTAGGACAGTTCACTGGTAACAAATTCATTATCAAGCCATGTGATAGAGAATGTAATGGGAAAAACAGAAAATGAAGCAATCTAGTCTGAATAAGCAAAGTGATTTTTAAAAATGCAAAGTATTGCTGTTCATTTACTATATATAAATATATATATATATATACATATATGTGTATATATGCAAATTTTATATATGTATATATAGTATATATGTATGTACATATGTATATACATATGTGTGTATATATGTATGTGTGTGTGTGTTTGTATTCCCATTTGCTTCTTTGTAGCTATTAGTCATCACCCATTTGAAATGCATTTCTGAGTGCTTTCCTAACAAAATCCAGAGATGGTAGTGCAAAGAGCAGATTTTGGAAGGAGAAGACCACATTTGAATTTTTTCTCTGCTGCATCCTACCCATGTAAATGGAGAGCCACGGAAAAAGCACTAGGTTTAGGGTCAGGGCACCAGGTTCAAGTCCCAGATCTAAAGATCATAGGTTTAGATTTGTAAGAGACTTCAAAGGTCATTTAGTCCATTGCACAGGTGAGGAAACTAAATAAGAACCAGAAATATGAAATGACTTCAATCTCTTCCTGTCTACTGGCTGCTTGCCACCTACCTACAAACACGTCCATGTCTCCCTAGTTCTCAAAAAGCCCTCACTTGATCCAATCATCCTATATTTCTCCTCTCTTTTGTGGCTAAATTCTTTAAGAAGGCTATCTACACTGGGTGCCTCCATTTCCTTTCCTCTCACTCTCTTCTCAACTCTCTACAGTCTGACTTCTGACCTCATCATTCAACTGAGACAACTCTCTCCAAAGTTACCATTGATTTCTCAATTGCCAAAAATATTGGCTTGTTATCAATTTTCATCCTTCTTGAACTTCACATAGCTTCTCTTTGATACGCTCTTCTCTCTAGGCTTTCAGGGCATCACTCTCTCCTGGTCCTCCTCCTACCTATTTGATTGTTTCTTCTCAGTCTCCTTTGCTGGATCTTCATTCAGCTCAATCCTGCTAACTAGGGGTATCCTTGGGCACTCTTCTCTTCTCTGTCTATACTATTCCACTTGGCGATCTTATCTGCTCAACTATCGCTTCTGTGCTGATGATTCTCAGATCTACTTACCTAGCCCTAACCTCTCTGCTGACCTCCAGCCTCTCATCTATAATTACCTGCTGGACTTGACCTAGATGTCTGGTAGATGAGATGTCTACTCAACACATCCAAAACTGATCTCATTATTACCCTCACCCCCAACTCTTCCCCTTTCCAAACTTCCCCATTACTGTCTAGGGAGCTACTATACTTTTAGCATCCCAGGCTCACAGCTTAGATAGCATCCATAACTCCTCATTCTCTCTCATCCCCAATATCCAATTTGTTGCTAAGGCCTGTTGATTTTATCTTTGTAACATGTCTCGGATACGCCCCACTTCTCTACCCTGACAATGTTCTCATCTTAGTCTACTGGTTGGTCTTGCCACCACAAGTCTTTCTCTACTCTAGTCTATCTTCTTCTTAGCTCTCAAAGGGATCTTCCCAAAGTGGAGGTCTGCCCATGTTCCCCCTCCCCCCCATAAACAAATTTCAATGGCTTCCAGACCTCAAAGATCAAAGGCTTATCCTCTATTTGGCATTAAAAACCCTTCATTACCTGCCTCCCATACCTTCTCAGGCTTCTTACATCTTACCATACCCCCCTCCAATGTACTCTTCAATCTCATAAAAGTGGCCTCTTGCCATTCCTCATCAAAATTACAGTCATCCTTTGCCATTTGCAGATTTTACCTATGCAGTTTTAGTTATTTGTGGATTGGCCGCTAATAATTTAATGGGAATTTTTGGAGATTTACACCATGCTGTGGAAAATGACAGACCATGACCATATGTAAAGAAAACTAAAAAAAGTAGCAAGCCATAAATGCATAAATACTGTATTGTTAATCTATTTTATAATTTACTACCATAAATATGTATATATATATACCTATACATAAATTTATCATAAACAACTAAATTTTATTAAAAGTTTCAATGTGCTAAAGAACTACCAGCCTCTACTTTGTCTCTCTACCATCCAAATGTGGTCACATGATCTTCTCCCATGGTGATTGTTGGATCTTGGGCTTTTCATAGAAGGAGATCCATGAAGCAGCAGCTGGGAAGACTCTGTAGAGTGTGTGAGATACTGAACTTTTTCACGTAGAAACCGTAGCTTTTTTATGGGTGTACCATGTTGTTTTGATTGTTTTGTGTGTTGAAAAAATATGATCAGAATTATTAAAAATAAAGGTTTGGAGTGGGGCCTAAAGCTATTTATAGTTTTTTACATTCTCAGGGGTCTTGTGCCCCAATCCCTGGGAATGTTGAGGGATGACTGTACTTCATATTTCCAGACTCCTGGCATTTTCACTGGTTGTCCCCTATAACTAGAATGTTTTCCCTGGTCCCCTCTGCCTCCTGGCTTCCTTCAAATTGCAGCTAAAATCTCAACTTCTACAGGAAACCTTTCCCAGTTCCACTTAATTCTAGAGTCTTCCCTCTGTTGATTATCTCCAAATTATCCTGTATGTAGTTTGTACATAGTCGTTTGCAGATAATCTTCTCCATTAGATAGTGAGCTCCTTGAAGGCAGGTGCTGTCTTTTGTCTTTCTTTGAATCTCTCATGTCTCACAGAGTGCCTGGCACAAAGTAGGTGCTTAATAAATGTTTACGGACTGACTGACTTGCCTAGGATCATACAAGTATTGAGTGTCAAATGTATGATTTGAACCCAAGTCTTCAGAATATACCATCAACGCCCTTTTGACTACTCCATGGTGCCTGCACCTATGTAACCTTGGAAAATCCACTTTCACCTATAAAATGAGGGCTGGGTAGAATGGATGACTTCTAAGGTCCTTCTGAATCTGAGCTCTATGGTCGTAAGTTGCATCATTACTCTGAGTCTCAGGGTCATACTAGAAAATATCTAAAATACCTTATAACTAAAGACTTTAGTATCACAGTTGATAAAAAATCAACTTTTTCAGTAACGAAACATAATAAATGTTGGAAGTTTGATTCATACCCCTTCCTAAATTGGTAAAGGGATGAAATTTTAATCTCAGAGTCAGTATCTTAGGACATCATTGAGGGTATTGGTCAAGAAGTAGAAATATAATACTAAAGTGAGTTGGGAAACAGGCCAAAGATGTTATGCCTTACTAAAGACTGAAATATTGTGAGAATTACCAAAATGTAACATAGACACACAATGTTGGCACACGCTGTCAGAAAAATGGCACCAAACAGACTTGTCAAATATAGGGTTACCACAAGCCTTCAATTAAGAAACCCATGCCCCCCACACAATATCTGCAAAGCACAATAAACTGAGGCACAATAAAATGAGACGGTATATGTATGTGTGTGTGTGTATATATGTATATATATACATATATATATATATGTCTGTACACACACACACACACACACACACACACACACGTAGTATGTCTTTGTGTGGATTTAGCATCACAAGTGACATAAACACTGCCAAAAAAACATTCCAGTCCTAGAATTTCTGACATTCTTCATCTTCTCTTTCCTGACAAAAATATTCTCACTTTATTTATCATAAAAACCTCTGATTAAACTCAGATTATCTTTAGACTGTTTTCCCCCCTAAACTAATGATCTCATCTCAGTATTCTGTGAAAAAAGAAGCTAGTAAGTGGAAATACCAAGCCTTTGTGCTTTGTACCCTCCAATTGATGGTTCCTTGTGCTCTGCAGTTGCTAAAATACAAGAAGAAAACCCAGCCAAGTAGATAATGGAAGCAGTAGTGTGAAGAACACAGTTGTCAGGTTGGAGAATATGGCCTGCACTCCTGCTAAGAAAGTGCCAAGCAATCTGAGTTTCAAACAAACAGAGCCAGGCTCTAATTCACTTTTCACAAGAGCTAGGAACATTTTTTTAAACAGCTCATTCTTTTTACACTTTCTCCTTTTTACAATTTAATCATTGAAATGTATATCAAAGTGTTTCATTCACAGGACACTTAATAGGCTCTGTCCAGCTTATTTTTTTTAAAACAGATAAATCGGGGCAGCTAGATGGCACAGTGAGTAGAGCACTGGCCCTGGAGTCAAATCCGGCCTCAGACACTGGACACATTTACTAGCTGTGTGACCTTGGTCAAGTCACTTAACCTCAATTGCCCGGCCTTCCCCCCTGCAAAAAAATTTAAAAAAAAAAAAGAAAAAGAAAAAAGCAAATTAAAAAAAAAAAACAGATAAATCTCCTTTCTTTTGTGATCACATATACTGTTCAATGAGATTTAGGACCTTATCATGGGTATACGTATAGACCTAGAAACCAAAATTTTAAAGCTGTGTTTCTCAGACCATGGCAACTAGGTCATTCAAAGGTTTAAAATCTTTGCTGTCTCTTTTGCTGGATACTTACCTTGTTTTTAATGCTATAATGTAGCTAATTATCCCAGGCAGAAATATTGGATCCTGAGAGGTTCCCCAGAGGAAATAGCTCTACTATTCTGTTACTCTTTCCCTTCCATTCTACTCAACTCTAGCCATCTCATGACTGACCCTCCTTTCACTCTATTCTCTTACTTCTGTCCCCTTGAAATGCTAACTTCTCATACTTTTTTCCCTCTTGTTCATTTTTTCCCATTCTTCTCTCAAGTTTACAGTGATACAAATTTAAAATGCCATAGAATTCTCAAGTAGTGAAACTCTTCCCTGAATTCTGGGAAAAATCATCTCATTTTCCTGCTACTTTTTCCCATCTCACAGTCTCAGTTATTTCTTATAACTTACTTGTGGGGAACGTGCCTGGGGAAAGTACTCCTACAGGGAGAAATGATATCTATGACTTTGATTCTCAATGCATTGTGTAGCACACCATCTAATTCTAAGAAAAAAAAAAGAAAAGGTAGGCCTTAGGAAAGAAGAAAGGCAATTATGGTATGTCACTGCTACAAAATAAGGAGAAAATGGTGCTCAAGGCAGGGAGTCTTGCTATCTGGTGTTAAGTGATAGATGCCAAAGAAGAACCACTGCATTTACAGAAGTTACAAGAAAATAAGACTCTCTCAGTTGCACACTACCATGTACCATCATCCGGCCTCTCAGACTGCCATTCTAGGGGAGCAAATGACTATTTATCTCCATTAGCCAAAAGGATTCTTCCCATGGACCCTAAAGGGTGACAAGTACAGATTTCTTTGCTCAATCACGTCTGTTTTTCATCACACAGTAGTCATGAAAACAGGCATTGGACCATGTGACTAGGGACTAATGAGCCTGAAGCATTGGACTTAAAGGTGATACATTCTGTCCCTCATCTATTTACCATTGTGGTCTATTTTGATTTCTTCAATTATGAGAAAATCTTAAAGAATCTCCATTTCAAGGATATGTTCACCTTAGTGGTGTGTAATAGGAGAAGGTGGAGAAAAGTTACAGGGAGAAGAAGTAGGTCTGTAGACCAATTCACTTTTAGGCAAAACTAGTGATTTATTTCTAAATACTTATTTGCAAGAGTGGTGAAATATAATGATGCTATGTAGGCTTCTTTTAAAAGTATTTTATACACAAAAGGATCAAGAAGTCAATGCAAAGGCATTTACTTTCTCTATAAGTTCCCCCCTTTAAGCTATACCAGTGGATTCTAAGCCATTAAAAAAAAAGCTCTTCCCCCAGGGTGTGGCCTAGCATGTTATTATAACCACAGCTGAATAAGGAACAAAATATAGAATGCTCTGTTTGGCATTCAAGACCCTTCATAACCTAGTCCCTCCTGACCTTTCTCCCCAACATGTAATCTTTGATCCAAATGACACCGGCCTCCTGGCTATTCTATGAAGAAGATACTCCATCTCTCCATTCTGGACATTTTTATGGCTGTCTCTAATGCCTGGAATGCTCTCCCCTCCACATCTTTGACTACTGACCTCCTTGGTTTCCTTTCAATCTCAACTAAAATCCCATCTTTTACTGTAAGCTTTCCCCAGTTCCTCTTAATTTCGGTGCCTTCCCTCTGTCAATTATTTCCTATTTATCCTCATTTTGTATATATTTTGTATATAGCTTGTTTTGTATATATTTGTATATATACATACATACATATTATATATACATATACTTTATATATGTGTGTGTGTATATGTATGTAGTATGTAGATTGTTTTGTATATATTTTTTGCATGTTGGCTCCTTCATTATATTGTAAGCTCCCTGATGGCAGGGGCTGCCTTTTGACACTTTTTGCATCCTCAGCACTTAACATAGTATATAGCATTCAGTAGGTACTTAAAAATATTTACTGATTGATTGAGAATAAAATCCAGAACTATCACGAGAGTAGGGCAAACTGGGGTTTCTATATAAAGTGCTAAAATATTGAAGATGCTGACAGTACTGTTTTGGCAACCTAGACAACTTAGTTTAATATCTAGGTTGCAATTGCTAATAAGTTAAAATAGGAAGTTACCAGATGCCCTTTGCTTCCCACAGTCCAGATAAGTATGTCCTTGAGAGAACTTTTCAGGTCACAAATTACTAATTATAGTTCTGATAAAAAATCTTTCAGCTTCAACTATTCCAAATCCTATCAGCACCCAGGAATTAGTTAAAGGTCTAGGAGGACAAAAAATCCTCAATGTAATAATTGAGTTATTGGAATTCTACTTGTTCCAAAAGTGTTAATTTTATTATTTAATTTAATTTTAGCACCATTAAATGTCCACGTCCTTTACCTTTCAGAACCAGATGATGATGATTTTGGGTTATGAAAGTGAGAGGAGTTCAGGTCCAAGCTGTAGCTCCTTCCACTCTCAGTTTTCAGAGTTATGATTTCTCCTCGGGTCGCTGATCTGAACTTGCTAAGAAGAAACCTGTAGTTTATTTAAAAAAAAATTAGAAACAGATAAAATAAGGAAAAGAGTTTTAAAACAAAATACCAAAATTCTTTTAAGGGAGAACATTTTTCAATCCTCTTTGCAGGAATACTAGAGTAATAATTCTGAGGGGAAAAGCCCCCTTTCAAGAAAGTCTGACTTCTATCAAAGGACAAAGAGAGGGCTAGACAGAGTATTTGTCTCCCCATTGTGGCCAGCAACTGAGGAGGAAACTAAAAGAAGCAGTGCGCTCTCTCTCTTTCTCTCTCTCTCCCTCTCTCTCCTTCTGTCTCCCTCTGTCTCCCTCTGTCTCTCTCTCTCTCTCTCTCTCTCTATCTCTCTCTCTCTCTCTCATCTTGGAGGTGGGCCAGAGCCCAGTCTTGGTTGTTGGAAGGATGTTCATCATATCAGATTGCTGGCAGTGAGATGTTTGAATGAAGTAGATACTAGCAGTTTGGGTATAGAGAACAAGTAGCACAAAATGGCCCTCAAATCTGTAAATCATCTCAGGGTAACTGAGACAAATTCACTTGAGTAAGAAGAAAAATTAATTGTTACAGCTTTGTATTTTAATTAATTGTGCTTGATGGGTGCTTAAGAATCAGTTCTTTTCTAGATGCTGAAGGAATGTTTCTCTTAAAATTCTGCACCCTCTAAATTCTGGTATCCTGGGGAAAATTCCCAGTTATTTCCCTTCCCCATCAAACCCATGTCATACTCTAATTACAGTTCAAGTTTTGAGGTCTACAAAGAGCTACAATAATACAATAATATTAACTCATATTTATAATATCACTGGCAGCACCATAATTATCAATAATGCAA
This sequence comes from Trichosurus vulpecula, assembly GCF_011100635.1. Taxonomy (NCBI): domain Eukaryota; kingdom Metazoa; phylum Chordata; class Mammalia; order Diprotodontia; family Phalangeridae; genus Trichosurus; species Trichosurus vulpecula. Next base: position 431,955,433 of record NC_050574.1, on the reverse strand, counting down.
TCCTATCTCCTATCTGTTTGAAGCGAGATCAAAAGTGTGTAGTATTAATAAACCAGTTTTCTATGTAAGCTCTTTGAGATTAGGGCAAATGTTTTATCTGTGCAGATACCTCCAGTTCCCCAATGTCTTGAATTGTTCAATAAGTGCTTATAGAACTGAATTAAATAAACAATCTGAGAACAAGGAGGGGCAGGTTTCCAGGCAATGTAATCGAACCAGAATGATGGTTTCCTTTATTTCTTTGGCAGCTTCTTTCTGAATGGAATCTGGCCCTTGGTTGTTATACCTTTACCAAAAGTGGGCTTGGAGTATGAACCCTCTGACCATAAAGAGAAACTAGGGAAATGGCCCATAGAGTAGCTGACTTATAACTAGAGTAGCTTCCAAAGGGTGCTTCTTTCTGCCTCAGTTGGTAGAAAAGTGACTTTGGATAATGGACACTGGATAATGCATTTATGTGACATTTAACATCCAGTGTATTATGTAAGATGAACTGTGTTAAATATTTAAACTGTAAAAGAAAGGGGGGCACTATATTTTTTTTTAAAAATTGATATTGGATCATAGCTAGATAGTACAGGTAATAGAGCTCTGAACCTTGAGTCAGGAAGACCAGTTCAAATCCAGCTTCAGATACTTGGTAGCTCTTTGACCCTGGACAAGTCACTGTTTGCCTCAGTTTCCTCATCTGTAAAATGAGGATAAAATAACAGCAGCTACCTCCCAGGGTGGTTATAAGGATCAATGACACAATAATTTTTAAATGCTTATCATGATACCTGGCACATAGTAAGAAGTATATAAATGCTATATATTGTTATTATATTATCATGATTATAAATAACTCCATTGAGAATGTTTTGCCTTTGTTTACTCCAGTTCTTGTTCAAGGACAATCAGACTCCCCCAAACCAATCACAGACTAACAGATTAGAAAATCTCTATTCCTTCCCATGAAAGACATCAAACATCTACCACCCCCAAAGCACAGTTACAGGTTCCAGTAGTACTTTGTGTTTTTGTTTACTCTAAGTACTCATAAGAAATAGCCCATATTTACAGAAGGTCCCTTACCCCACAGAGACATCCTTCTCTCTGTGCTGTCTGATGCTTCTCCCTGTCTTGTCTTGCAACAATGTATAAAACTATGCCTTTTTCTGAGTCCTATTTTAGATTGTAAACAATGAGTTTTCTTTCTGCAGTACTTCTGAATGGCTAGAATCTCCAGGCTCTCTTTTCTTTCTTTATTGCTCTGGGACTAGTGAGCCCAAATGTGACATAACCCTTCTGTGTATGTGTGTGTATGTCTGTGTGCATGTGTGTGTATGTCCGTGTGAATCTTTAGAATGAATGTCAAGGGACTGAGCTACCATTTATAGATGTTATTTGGGATAGAACGTGCCTATTTATATAAAATAATTTCCTTTGAAACCATCCATGTACAATTTATTTCTGTATTATTATCATTATTATTTTTATAAATAGTCTATGTCTCTAAAAGAAATTCATGTGAAAATTTTAACTGATTTTTCAGTCTTACTCATAGTATTACATTGGCTCAGTACCAAAAATTCTAGGGAATTATCCCCAATTATTGGGAATTAACTGAAAAGAGGGATTTAGCAGAATGCCCTGGTACTGCAGATCAATTCTGGTAACACTAATGATACAGGGGCTTCACTTCTGGGCCTTAACTCGGTTGCCTAGGGATGACAGAAATGCTGACTGGGCTGAATCTAGGTGCAGATAATAGAGGAGATTGTGTATACAATTATAATACAGCATGCACTGTTAAATTACAGTAAGAGTGATACAAGCATAGTGTTATAAAAGTTTTGAGGAGGAAGAGAGAGAATTTCTGTCAATGGGAATCACTGAAGAAGTGATTGGATGGAAGAAGTGATATTAAGCTATTCCATAAATACTGGGTAATATTTAAAGTTAGAGTTTTAAAAAACACAAATTTTTTTCACATTGAGATGGTGCTGGGAAAACACAGCTCATCTATTTTAAACTTTGTATATTTTGTAAAGAAAAGAGCATTGAAGGTCCCTTCTGATTTTAAAATGCCATATAACCTCAATAAAATATCATAGATTGCCATTATCTTCATGCTTTCTCCCTCTTCTCTCCAATTAAAACTTTCCTTCAGGATGAATAAAACCATTCAATGATTCAAATGACTGATCAAGGTTAAGATGTCACCTCCTGAAATTTCAGTGTTGGTCTAAGGTATTACTTACCTAGTAACAAAATTAAGCATAGCTTCATTTTTTTTCATTCATTCATTTTCATTCTGCAGGCTAAATGCAGAATACTGCTCAGTGCCTGGCATCTTTAGTCTGCCATGGGACATTTAGTTGAGACCAATCTTAGAGAGACTGCAATGACAACACTTTATGGTCAGCTAGACTAAAAGGTGAAAATTGCTTAGACAAGGTCATGCCTTGCTTCTTACCCCTTCTTCTTGGGTCCATCCAGCACCGGCTTCTGCCCTGTAGCATCTGACTTCTGAGAATCCTGGAGGGTTTGCTCTTGGTTTTGTCGTCCTTCAGCTTTCCATTTATTTTGAGGCCAACATAGAAAATACAAGATGGTAAAGAATGAGGTAGATCCCTAGTCTCCTCATAGGTCAGGTTATGCCAAAGAAGTACATTTTAATTGCTATTGTTTTTTTTACTCTGTGAGAAATCTTCTGTTTTTCCAAGCAGACAAGTGATTACTTTTTTTTAAATAACATTGCCCCCAATTTCGTGTAAAAATAATTTTTTACATTTGATTTTTAAAATTTGAAGCACCAAATTCTCTCCCTCCTTCTCTATCCCCTCCTTGAGATGGCAAGCAATTTGATATAGGTTATATGTGTGCCATCATACAAAACATTTCCATATTAATCATGCTGTGAAAGAAAACACAGATCAAAAAAAGACACGGAAGAAAATTTAAAAAGTGAAAAATGGTGACTCCATCAGTTCTTCCTCTGGAGGCGGGTAGCATTTTTCATCATGAGTCCTTTAGAATTGTCTTGGATCGTTGTATTGCTGAGAAAAGCTAAGTCATTCACAATTCATTGTCACACAGTATTACTGTTACTGTGTACAGTGTTCTCCTGGTTCTGCTAACTTCACTTTGCATCAGTTCATGTAACAGTGATTACTAATTACAGCAATGAATCAGTTGAATGCTTCTCATCCTACTTGACAGCTAAAATCAGGACCAGCCCATAAGTAAAGGAATAGTGGGATTGAGGAGATCCAAACATGGACACTACTGTATTGGTAAAAGAAAACAAAAAACCAAAACAACAAAAAACAAACTGTGTCCTCTCTGTCCAGACCTTAGAATAAATAGGGGAAGTCTGGGGTGCATGTTGATTTTACCTACCTGGAAAATGAACTAGATAAAATGGAATGTTACCCCAACATAAGAAATGACAAAAGGGATGGTTTCAGAAAACTCTGGGAAGATGAAATAATGCAAAGTGAAGTGAATAGACTAGGAATAACAATTTCTACAATAGCAACAACACTGTAAAGAAAAATAGCTTTGAAGACTAAAAAATTCTGACCAATTCAACGACTACTCATGATTCCAGAGGACTGAGTGTGAGCCGTGCTACCCAATACACTGAAAAAGGCAGAAAGATATGCACATTTTGGGACTCGCTTAGTGTGGTATTTTGTTTTGCAGGTCTATGTTTATTTGGTACAAGATTTTTTGTTTTTCTTTCTTTTTTCAACTGGGAGTGGGGAAGAGGTGAGAGAAAAAGGAAAACTAGAGAGAGATAAGACTGCCAAAAAAGAGAGAAAATCAAAAGAAAGAAAAGGTCATTGAGGCATATTTTTATTGCACAGAAGAGGAAAAAGGGGAACCTTAGAGAAGTGAGATACTTTTGAAAGTTATATACTGATTTTATATGTTTTTTTAACATCAAGCTGTATATAATAGAGATTAACAATTTCATGGACAATTTTCTATTCTGCTATGTACATGGAAATGTTAATTTTACTTGTTATTCGTTAAAGTAATTTTTTTTAAAAAAAGAAAAATTTTAAAAAGAAGAGAAAATGAACAAGGAGATACACCATTTGCCACTACTTTGTAGAGTGCTGGTCATCCTCTTGACTATAGGTTGCTTTCCATTGGGTAGGGCAGTTATTAAAGGGAAGAAGAAGTATATCAGTTTGATCTTTTCCTGCCCTCTATCTCTCCCCCAGGGGTTCTAGGATCCTTTGGATGCAGATTTTGGATCCATAAACCAGCCTTCCTGAAAGGGATCCTTGGCATTTTCCTGATGGGTTGTGGGGAAGGCTTTGTTAAGAGAAGTTATAATGACTGGCTGCCAAAATTAATCTTAACCTATCTCTAGTCTCTTTTTGGCACCATGCTAAATTACCCCCACTTCATTAGGAGACCTATTCCAGGAAAGCTCATTGGAATTCGTTCAGACCACTGAGCAGATTATCCCTACAAGGATAATCAATTCTCACGTGAGAAAATGAAGAAAAAAGGAATGAATATCATGTGGATAAATTTAAGGGGTGTGACCTATGTGCTACTACAAGTATTCTTTTTTATATAGGGAATATACTTTTTGGAAAAAAAGTTTAAATACTTTTTTTTTGATCAGCCAAATTACATTTTAAATGTTATGTAAAAGTAAAGGAAGAATTCTTTCTAAAGGAACTTGGTAGTAAATATTTCCATAACCAACGAATCCTTTCCTGGTAATAGTCCTCTACTATTCTGGCTTTCCTAAGTTCCAGGTTTTGTATTTTGACATTTCTCAAAGAAGGGAGCCCTTCAAGTCAAATATCAGAGAATATAGAGAACAAAAAGCGTTTCAGAAATTAAACCATGAAGATGACAAATGTCCTGTTTTGAAATCTTAGTATATCATACATTGAAACACACCAGACTTATTATATTGATACTTTCTTCCTTGCTATGAAATGAAAATTTAAGAAGGAAAACATTTGACACACTTCATACTTTCAGGCTTTAAGATCACCTAAGTGATTAAAGAAATTCAAATCTGTGCTCACTAACTGTAGAACAGAAAATTTAAGAAGCCCACTACTTTTATAATTAGTTTCTTGAAATTAATATTCAAAATGTTTAATTACCTGGACTCCTTCTTAGAATGGACTGTCTGACAACATCTGTTCCTAGAATGTTGGCTTGTTTGAAGCGCTTTGCCCGTTCTTCAAAAAACCATTCACCTGTTACGATCCTTAGGTGCCTATAAAGGAGGGGGAAAAAGTCTTTTGGAGAAGCAATAGAATGGGATGAAATCATTTGGCCAGATCTTTTTTTTAATTATATTTATTTACTTCATTACATATTTTATAATTATATGTACATCATTTATTAAAATTTTGAGTTCCAAATTCTTTCCTTTTCTTTCTCCTCCATTCCCCTCCTTCAGAAGGCAAACAAATTGATTTTAATTATACATGTGAGGTCATGCAAAAATGTATTTCCACCTTACTAGCTGGACTTTAAACTCTCAAATATGTAGCCAACTAACAAACACCATCTAGGATGGCCAAAACCTAATATGAGGTATACATAGATGCCAAAAAACTACTATCTGGAACTGGAATTTGGATTTTGGCAATTATCCAATAGAATATGATCTCCTTGTGAGTAGGAATTGTTTCTTTTCTTTTTTCTTTTTCTTTTTTTGGTGTCCTCTAGCATATGATAGATAATAAATGGTTATTGATTAATTTACATCAACCAAACATAAAGTTATTCTAAGCAAGAAGGAAAGCAGGGGTTCAATTCAAGCCAACAAAATATAAAATGAACTCTAAAGCTTCTGTGTCTCCCTTTGTACCTAAAATACATGTTCTAGGCCTCATCATTTTCATGAGCTCCCTTCTTGCAACACCAGGTACCTGGTGGACATTACCACCTGGATGACGAATAGGCATCTCAAACTTGACATATCCAAAATGTAACTCATTATGTTTTCCCCTAAATCTATACTTCTTCCTAATTACCCCATTTCCATCAAAAGTACTACCATCCTTCCAGTTACTCAGGTGTACAACCTTGGAGCAGTCCTAGATTCTTTATTTATCTTTATTTTCACTCACTCCCCCCACCCAATCACTTGCTAAGACTTTCTGCCTCTATAGCACCTTCCCCATCTTTCCTATTCTTTCTACCCCCCACCCAGGGTGCCCTAGATCACACCCTAATCGTCTCTCTCCTGGATGATCACAATAGCTTCCTAACTGGTCTTCTTGCTTCCAATCTCTCCCTTCTCTAATCAATTCTTGACATAGCTGCCAAATCAATATTTCCCAAATACTGGGTCACTTTACTGTTCAAGAAGCTTCAGCAGCTCCTTAAGATAAAAGACAAATACAAAACAATAAAATACAGAAAATACAAGCTCCCTAAGACAAAATACAAACCCCCATATTTAACAATAAAAGTGCTTGATTTGCTCCAATCATGCTTCAACCTATTTCTCTAATTTCTACTAATTTTATCATATTTTCTCCTTATATCTCCCACCTCTGTGCCTTTGTAGAGATGGTCTCCCACACCTGGAATGTTGTCCTTACTCATCTATGCTTTTTGGAATCCCTAGATTCATTCTCACTTCTCATCTACAGGGGCGGAGGTGGGGGCTGCTCTGATTCCCCTACCAATTATCTGTATTCTACCTGAAATTATTTTATATTTTCTTTTTCTTTTGGTATTTCTTATATCTTTGTCTATATACACCCCACCACCACCACTATCTAAGCTCCTTAAAGGTAGCGACTATTTTCATTTTTGCCTTTGAATTGCCCAAGTGCCTAGCACAGTGCATGGCATCCAATAGGTACTTAACAGATGCTTGTTGAATTGAAGTGAAATAGAATATAAAAACCGCAAATTGTGAATCTGAAAAGACAAGAAAAGCTCAATTGTTACAATTCTCCTAATAAATAGCCTACTTTTATGTATCACTCTGTAGTGTATATAGTGTAACTCAACATGTGAGTTACTGCAAATATTACTTCCTCCAATTAAAAAAAATATGGAAACTAAGGCCCAGAGAACTTGCCTGAATCACATGGCTAAGTTTCAAAGTCCCAGACCAATGCTGTTCTACGCAAGAAGTATCAAACTTGCAAAAATGCCAGTAGTCAGAACCAGATTAAAATGTAATTGGGAAATGTTTAATAAAATAAGTAAAAATACAATGTAACCTAGATAATGTGAACTTGTGGTTTTCTAAGTCAAGATGTGGCCTGCTAGGATCCATTTTTTTCTTTTCTTTAGTATTTTATTTTTATTTTCTCCCAATTACATGTAAAAACAATTTTTACATTCATTTTTAAAACTTGGAGTTCCAAATCCTCTCTGTTCCTCTCTTCTCACTAGCCCTCATTCAGAAGGCAAGCAGTTCGATATAGGCTACATGAGTGTAGTCAAGCAAAACATATCCATAATAAGTCATGTTGTGAAAGAAAACCTAGACAAAAAAAACAAACTCAAGAAAAATAAAGAAAACTTTTAAAAGTATGCTTCAATTTGTATTTAGGTACCATCAGTTCTTTCTCTGGGGATGGATAGCATCCTTCATCATAAGTCCCTCCTAGCTATCTTGGATCACTGTATTGCTGAGAATAGCTGAGTTATTCACAACGATCATCTTACCATATTGTTCTTACTTTGTACACAGTAAATTTCACTTTGTTTCAGCCCATGCAAGTCTTTCCAGGCTTTTCTGAGAACATCCTGCTCATCGTTTCTTATGGTACAATGGTATTCCATCATAATCACATACCACAACTTGTTTAGCCATTCCCCAATTGATGGGCATGCCCTCAGTTTCTAATTCTTTGCCCCCAGAAATGAGCTGCTATAGGTATTTTTGTACATTGGGATGCATTTTGACTTGAGTTTGGTACCACATCCTATTTGGGTTGGAGAGGACTCTTTCCCAATATCAGAATTCTCATGCAGTGAGTAACTAACTACAGAACCTCTCAGATCCAAGAATCCCAGGTCTAAGATGAGTAATGTGACAAATTAACATATACACATAGAAAGTCACATCCCAGAATATGCTGCTTCCTTCAGGGCTTTCCAGTTTCCCTTGTGGATGTATCTGCAAAACCCAAACAGAATTCTTGTTTGGAAGAACTAGGAGAAGGCAAAGACTGCTTGAGGGCTCGGACTTTCATGTCTGAACATAGGGGCATGGTGTCAACCATGGGGTAAAAGGGAAGAGGGATCAATATTCCTCCCACCAAAGCTACAGGGACAGCTAATGGAAAATAAGGAAGTTCTCCTGACTGCAGGAATTCCTGTTTCCAAGTGCTGTCTTGGATATAAGGTATGATGTTGATACCATCCAGTTTCCTATTATCCTGCTGCCTGTTTCTAAGAGACTCCATGATGCAGGTTCTAGGGAGCTGGGAGAAAGCACATGGACTGAATGTATCTGTGTTCTTTGCTTTCCCATCCCAAGGCTGGAGGACATAAGGAAGTTGCCCAATGAAGATTATTTCAGGGTGGGTGGTAGTTAAGCCCCATAGACTGCTGTCCCAACCTAACACCAGCCAAATACATCCCACACCTTGTGCACCTGCACTATTCATATCCATCTTGCAGTCTCCCAGTACCAGCTGGCATCAAGGTATTCTGCTACTTTACTGATCATTCAAGAAACCCAGGATTACAGACACTGGTACCTCACCTAACCCCACCCCAGATCCTGGCCTGGGTTCCAGGGAGTCCAAGGGAAGTAAGCACTTTGAGACTTGGCCTCTACTTAGTCAGTTATGATTCATTCTTGAAATGATGATTCCTTGAGCAAAAAATCCCATGTTGTAGGGATGTTAAGGCAACCTGGCCAGCTAAATAGGGGCTTGGGGTTGGTGGTGTTGGTAAGGACTTCATGAGTGCCAAGATTCTCTAGGCTTAACTCTTCTGTACCCAGGAATAAAGAGGCCCTGTCCCTCCCCTAGGCAACTGAAACCCTAAAATTTCACCACTATTGTTCAAAGAGGCTATTTATATTTTAGATGATTCTTAAAATTTTCTTTTCTTTTCCTCTCGCCCCATAACTCCATGGCAGGATGGGCAAAATGTACTTTTTGGAAATGCATGAAATTAGGATCTGTTCTGTGTCTTTTGTTACTGAAAATAAAAGAATAAAAACAAACCACTCTGGGTTGTCTTGTTCGGTAGGGTATGATAAGAGAATTTCTGGCTCAACTTTCTTACCACCATTTACTTAAGATGAACAGGTCACATAACTGGCTGAAGTCTGCTCTAGCTTTTACTGATTAGTTTCCTGTTTTACCTGATACTGCTGCCATCTGTTTTTGGTCTGCAAATCATTATTTTCCCTTCTTTGCTCACTGAAATTTCACTGTTCTCATTCTGCTTATGTAACTAAAACCTCTATAAGGTTGCTGAAACTGCTGTTCAAGGGTCACTGGTGTGTTTTTGTATACAGTGAGTCATGCTTTGAGCTTAATAAATTGGTTTTTTATCATATCTGTGTATCATTGATTATATAATTGGCAGTAGTGTCTATTGATAGATCCTCTGATTATTTGTGTCATAAGAACCTTAAGTTCTGTGATTATATGTTACTTAGGAGAACAGGTTAGGGCTGAAAACAAGGTTCTCCTGATAGAAATGAAGCGAAGATTCTTTTTTTACCTCATTCAAAGTCATTTGTTCCATAAAAAGAACATAGCATGTATGCTTTTAATCCAAAACGTTTAGGCCTTTATTTTTCTCACTGAGCTTCCTGAGAAGCACTGAGGAGCCTCATAAATACTGCAAATATTCTCTCCTGATAGCAACAGTTATGCCAAATTGTAATCTATCCAAACTAACAGCTTAGATGAATGTGAACATCACTTTATTTCTGAAAGTATGTATTCAGATATCAATTGTTTCTATTGCCTCATGTAGAATCAATTACATTGGCAACTCAGCTGCTAATAAAAATAGAAATGTTTTCAAGCTGAAGAGAATATGGGAATTAAGAACAGTAATAAGTCAAGCAGTTTATCAACCGGACAATATCATCACATAGAACAGAGAGTGCAACCTTCAAAAAGTGATGTCCCAAGATACCAATCCCCTTCCTTTTGGCACCCTAGAGGACATTCCAGAGGTGAGAGAATCAACTCCCTCTTAACTTTTTTGATGTTGTAGGGAATGATGCAAAAGGTGAATTTGGTCACCGTTATTTGAGGAACAAAGGAAAGAGGGAAGGAGTAAGCATTTATATTGTAGAGATGGGGCAACAATCAGCCTTGCTATGGAAAACTGGTCAAAGGACGAAATGCCTCTTGGAAGGTTGGGGTAGATGGAAAAGAAGTGGTAGCACTATAAATGCCAAGGAGGAAGGTGTGTATGAGCAGGAAGAGGAAATAGAAGGCAGCCAGAACAAAGAAAAGCTTCTTCGTATGTTCCCAATCCTGTGATACAAATATATGGTTTAGGACCTATTACATTTTGTGTGAAGGGCCCTTAATTGTGAGTTTGATTAAAATAGAGTTAAATTAAAATAATTTAATTCAATTAATTTAATTAGATTTAATTAAAATAATTGAATTAAATTATGATTATATTGTGCTCATTATTATTGCTGTTTAATATTTACTGAGTACTAGGAATACAGCAGACACAGATTCTCTTCCACATTACACGTGTGGGACCTCTTGAGCCCGATAGGCAAAGATGTGCAAAAGGTGCAAACCACTGGAAATCACTACGTCTAGATTGGCTACAGGAAAGAAAAAGAAGGCCAGTCTTTACCCAGAGAGGCAAGGACAATGACTAAACACTCATTTTCTGCATTTCATGCTTATGCCATCAGGAGACATTTACAATAGAATCCTTTCAGACCAAAAGCAACCCTGTTAGGCATATATGTGTAGGTAAGTATGTATGTGTGTGTATATATGTATATGTGTGTATACACACACACATATACGTATATATACGTATATATGTATATGTATATATACTACATATATACATGTATATGTATATATACATATATGTATGTGTATACATATATGTATATACACTACACATATACATGCATATGTATATATACATATATGTATGTGTATACATATATGTATATATACGTATGTATGTGTATATATACTACATATGTGTATATATACATATATATGTATACACACATATACATCTACATGTACTTGTATGTATGTATGTATTCTACTACACCAAGTGCCAGGTGGACCTCAACCAAAGGAAAGTGGCTAATTAAGTATGGATCAACGAAGAATTTTAAAATAAAAAAAAAAGAACTTTCTCTTTCCATATTATGGCTCTAAGTCATACAATCAAAGTATGAGCCCTTTTTAAAGATCCCTGAAACATACAAAAATCTCAAAAGATAAATAGATTAGTCAAGAAGATCTGAGTTCAAATCTGGCCTCAGGCACTTGACACACTTACTAGTTATGTGACCTTGGGCAAGTCACTTAACACCAATTGCCTTGCCTTACCCCCTTCAAAAAAAAGATGAATAGATTAATACATGAATGACAGAATAATAAATGAAAAAGAATTTATTAACCATTTATTATTTTCCAGGCAATGCACTAAGCACCGGGGATACAAATATAAAAGAAAGACAGCTCCTGCCCTCAAGAAGCTTATATTCTAATGGAGACAAAAAATAATTGGGAGTATCAGTCATGGAAGGGAGAGTCTGTATAGTTACAGGAATGAGATGTTGATCCATAGTCTGGTCCAATAATGTGTAGCTCCCAGAAATAATTGATAAAATTGTTTTGATTACTAAGGCCAGAGCAAGAGGTGGAAGGAAGGGAAGGGTATGCAACAGGGCAGATGGCAAGATGGTTGGGTGTTAACTCCATGTGATAGAAATGATCAGTTGGTCTCATGGCTTGGCTAGCTAGGGTGGGCTGGGTGATTTAGGGCCAACCTGGGTCCAGGGCAGGAGTTGCAGAGTTGAGAATGTTACCTAATCTAGGGACTGGGAACATTTTTCACAGGAGGCATTTTTCACTCTGGAGGCAATGGTGCAGGGGTAGAGAAGCAACGCATCAGGAATAGAGGGCTTACCACTTTAATGCCTTGTCTTTCTTTTGTAGTTGATTAGAAAAAGTTACCGAACAGTATCTAATATTGAAATTCCTAAGTGATAGCAAAGGGCCAGTCACTCCCCCCCTCTTCTCTCTACATCTGCTCCTTACATATGCAATGTCTTTCCTTTCTCAAATTCACTCTCCACTGAGAGAGCTCTTCAAAGCTCATCTCTACTAAGTCTTCCAATCAATCAATCGATAAAAATTTATTAAGTGTCTACTATGTGTCATGAACTGTGCTAAGCACTGGGGATATAAAGAAGGCAAATGACAATCCCTGCCCTCAAGGAGCTCACAATCTAATGGGGGAGACAGTACACAAACAAACATATAAAAACAAACAATATGTAGGACAAATAGGAGATTATTAACTTACATTTAAAACTTAAATATAAAAAGAAGGAAGGCACTGGAACTAAGAGGCGCTAAGAAAAGCTTCTTGTTAAAGATATTATTTTAGCTGAGACTTAAGGGAAGCCAAAGAAGTAGGCAGAGTTCAAGAGGGAGAGTGTTCTAGACATGGAGGACACTAAGAGAAAATGACCAGAGCTGAGTGATAGAGTGGAATAGTCAGGGAGCCAGTGTCATTGGACTGAAGAGTATGGAGTGTGGAGTGAGGTATGAGAACCCTGGAAATAAAACTAGGAGGGGGAACATTAAACAGAGGATTTAGAATTTGATCCTGGAGGAAATAGGGAGTCGTTGAAGTTTATTATGTAGTGGGAGTAGCATGGTCATACCTGTGCTTTAGGAAAATCGCTTTGCTGACTGGAGGATGGATTGGAGTGGGGAGAGGCAGGAAGTGGAGAGTGTGGCAGGAAGACCCACCAGAAGGCTATGATAATAGTCTAGGTACCAGAGTGGTGGCCACGTAGGAGGAGAAAGAAGGAGCACATTTGAGAAATACTGCAAAGGTGACAACGACAGCTCTTGGCAACGGATTGGATATGGGGTGAGAGACAGTGAGGAGTCAAGGATGATACCTAGGCTGGCAGTCTGAGGGACTGGAAGGATGGTGTTGCTGTCCACAGTAATAGGAAGTTAGGAAGGGGGTGGGGGGGAATTCTGGAGGAAATATAATGAGGTCCGCTTTGAGCATGTTGAGTTTAAGATGTCTACTGGACATCAGCTTTTAGACGTCTGAAAGGCAGCTAGAGATGCAAGATTAGAGGTCAGCAGAAAGGATAGGTGTTATGATGATTAGCATGGGATTTTTTGTTTTCTCTTTTGGAATGCTTAGCTAATCAAGTACATTTGGTGAGTCTTGCCTTTCAAATATAATGGCAAGCAAAGTGGACTTTTTGTTGTCTTTCATTTCTTTGATTGAATCAAGAGTCTTTGACCTGCTTAAGACATGAGAAAGCCTAGTTCACATAGGTTTGAGTCCCATGGTTGTGATACCCTCTGACCCTGAGATGTGTATCTAAGATCTGAGGTTGGCATTTTGTTTTGAGGCTCTCACTTCCTGAAAGAGTGTCATGTGATTTGATCAGACAAGACTCTGGGTAGCTGCTGGAGCCCCCCGGCTTTGAAAACTCAGATGTTGGTGCCTCTCTCTCTGGTAACTATGTAATTCTTTGGTCAGATAGATAGAGGCCTGTCAATCTCTCTGTGTTATTTGCTCTGTTTATATAATGTATGCTTGTAATTTCTGTTTGTATATGCTCTGAAGTTCAAGGTGCTGACTTTTCCCCCTGAACTAAGTGAATGATATATGTATGTTTAATTAAACTGAGATTATAAATCCCTTAAAGTTGCTCTCCTTAGAAGAGCAGATGAAAGGACCTGTGCTAGCAGCCCTCCTGTGTGCTGGTGTTGTGGGCCTTGCATAGCCACAGAAGCGGCAAGCAACATTGTTGTTACATTAAGGCAGGATAGATAAATTTGAGAATCATGAGCATACACATGGCAATTAAATCTATAGGAGCTGAGAAGATCCCCAAGTGAAGTAGTATAGATGCGGAAGAGAAGAGAACCAGGACAGAACTTTCAGGGACACCTGTAGTTAGAGGGCATGATCTGGATGAGGATCTAGAAAAGGAGCAGTTAGATACATGGAAGGAGAACCAGGAAAGAGTGGTGTGTCCAATATCTAGAGAGAACTGATTATCAAGGAAGAGAGGGTGATGACCAACACTGTCCAAGTTTGCAGTGGTCAAAGAGAATGAGGATTGAGAAACGGCCATCAGATTTGGCAATTAAGAGATCATTGGTATCTTTGGAGAGAGCAGTTTCAGTGCAATGTTACCGTCAGAAGCCAGACTTTAAGGTTAGGAAAACAATGAGGGAAACATAGAAGCACCTATGGTAGGTGGCCTTTTCAAGGAGTTTTGCTAGTAATGCCAGAAGCAATATAGGATGAGAGTTGGTGGGGATAGAAGGATCAAAGTAGAATTTTTTTCAGGATGGAGGAGACACAGACATGTTTGTAGGCAGGAGGGAAGGAGCCAGTAGAAAGGGAGAGATTGAAAATGATAAAGTAGGGATGACAGAAGGGGTGATATCTTGGAGGAGACTGAGTGGATTGGGATCACTTGAGCAGGTGGAGGAATAAGGCTACATCATCATGTGAGATGGATGACAGAAGAGATAGTAGCAGAAGGTATCTGAGTAATAAGTGATGAAGAAATGAGGAAAATAAGAAGCTTATGGTGAACGGCCTCAATTATTTTCTGTAAAATATGAGGCAAGATTCTCAGTTTGGGGGTGGGTAGGAAGGGAGAACCATGAGAGGCTTGAGGAGGGATGATTAACTAAGTTGAGAGCCTCATATAAATTTTCCAACATTCTCCTCACATAAATTCCAACTGGCAATATATATGTATATGTGTATATATATATATATATATATATATATATATATATATATATATATATGTGTGTGTGTGTGTGTACATATATATATATATATATATATAAACTTTCCAATAATATATTTGCTTATGATTTTCCATTTTTATTTATCTTTTGTATTTTTCTGGGTTGAGTCACATGACAGGATCATTAGAGCTGGGCAATAAAAATGCCACAGCTCTCACTTCAATAGAAGAAACTATGTGCCTTTTGGTGGGTAAAGTCCTGGGCAATTCATGTGAGGAGATCATTACCAACATGAAAGCTATCACTACCTATTAATTGACAGGGCCTGTGAGGCAACACCAATATGAATTTGTTATTCATTACAGTTTTATTTGTTTGTATCTCACACCTCCATTAGGATGTCAACTTTATAAGGGCAGGGACTATGTCATATCTAAATTTTATATACCTCTTCCAGCACCTAGCATTTACCTTTGAACATTGAAGGCACTTAAGAAATGTTGCTTAAATAAAAGAGTAAATAGCCGTTTCAGCATTTGGCCACAGGGCCAATGTGGAGGTGAGCATCCTGGCTGCTTTAGCGACTGACAGCAATAGCCTCAGTTGAAATCACCATGGCAATTTGCATCTATTATTAAGATACCATTGGGAATGAACCAATGGGATTTTTCAAAGTCTTTTCATTCTATGCCTCTTGACAGTCAATGTGACTTCTGTCTCATTGTCCTGGGACGTGATTCATAGGGTGCCGAGCACTGTGGACACTTGGATCCTACCAAAGAGGGAAAGGAAAGGGGAAGTATATTCCTGATGTATTCCATTTTGGGGGTCTCTGCAAACTGGGCTCCCCTACTCTTTTCCTGAATGCTTTGTTCTTGCCCTCATGCTGTCAAGTCTTTGTTTATGGAGCTGAATGAGGAACAGGGGAGAAATCAGGAGATCCTAAGATGATGGTACCCAAGATCCATCTTCAATAGCATCTGTGCTGTGAAAATGTCATTACCAGGCTTCATCTCCTGTTCTAATAGAAACACTGCCCAAAATTGCATTGTAACTACATGGAGGATGAGTCATTTTCTGACTCATCTCAAGCCCTCATCAGTCAGGGTTAGACTTGCAATTTTATGTTCTATTCAATGTGGCTACAGCTCAGTAGCCCCTTGGTGTTCTCTTAAAACAAGCACGCAGGATTGCTGGCTTCTATAGCATCATCCATTTATAGAATTTTAGAGTTAGAAGGTAAAGATGAGGAAACTAAGGCTCCTCACTTATTTGTCAAGGTCACACAATTAGTGGTAAAACCAAAACAATTCCTTTCAACACCTAGCAGATTCACTCTCTCAAACTGCCATTTGGCTGTCTCAAACAGGGATTTTTCTTCCAGAAAGTCATGTATTTATTAGTAACTAAGAAAACCTACTGGAATATTTTTTAAGGTCAAGTACTATGTGCCAGTTTGCATCCTTACATCCCCAGTGTCTAGCATAGGGCTTTATATATAAATGTTTGTTGAATTAAACGGAACCAAGCATTTCCAATCCACTAGAGATGGCTTACGGTACTGCAGTGAGGAGGCACTTAAAAAGAAAATGCATTAGAAGTGAGTACTTCACTTTTCTGAAAAATAAGAGATTTGATTTTTCAAATCAGACTAGTACTTTGGGTACCCAAGAAAATGAAAGAAACCCCATTTTGTTTGTAGTTCCTCTATCTTGCCCTTAACACTGTTGGTATTGAAGCTCCCAACCTATCTGTGAAAATTCCTTTCTGCTGAAACAGTGAGGACAGTCCCATCTATTAGGGCAGGGTTACAAGAGTTAGCTAACCTGAAGGAGAGCATTTTCTGTTACTAGCCCCCAGAAACAGCCCTTTCCAATCATAGTATGCCACCTCCCCCATTCCTACCCTGTGTGCCCCTCCAGCCACAGCCTTGTCCAATCCTAAGGTGCCCCATACCCAATTTACCTCCTTCCTAAATTGGAACCCATATAAGCTTTGTCTTTTTGTTCCTTTGGGGAGTCTTTACTGGTACAGGTGGGGCTCCCTTGCTGGCGAGCTCAATAAATATTAGTTTCTAAATTTATGGTATTGGGTTTGGGCTATCGTTTTGATTTGGGGGCTTTGGTTCTGGTTCTGGTTTGTGGCAGCACCAACAATTTTACTCACAGTAAAGTCATCCAAACACTCTCCCATAGCTAGTATTCAAGGAGACACTTCGTAAACCTAATACAAAACTAAAATCTACATTTTAGCTTTCACTAAAATAAAGCAATTTCACAAGTACATGATGCGAGAAGTATGGGTAGGCCAGTGATGGGGAACCTGCAGACGCCAGGCCACACGTGGCCATCTAGGTCCTTGGGTGCACCTTTGGAATGAGTCCAAGTTTTACAGAATAAATCCTTGTATGGAGAAGATATGCTTTGTGAAGTTTGGATTCAGTCAAAAGGCCACACTTGAGGATCTAGAGGGCCACATGTGGCCTGGAGGCAGCAGGTTCTCACCCCTGGGCTAGATAGTTCATCTTCAAAAAGATGGGGGTGGGGGTTAATTGTGAACTCAATATGAGTCAGTACTATGATATAGCAGCCCATGGAGCTAGTGCAATCTGAGGCACAATGTTCCAGAATAAGGTGGTAGTAATTGTATTGTTTTCTGGTCTTATGAGACCATATATGAAGTTTTAGATATCATGAGCTATAGATACAATAATTTAGCCAGGACGTTAATCAACTGGAGTGATTCCAGAATGAGGTCAGCCAGGATGGTGCCCCATGAAAACCAGCTGAAGACCGAGGCATTTTTAGTCTGGAGCACAGAAGACAAAGGAAACAACATTGTCTTCGAGTATTTGAAGGATGGTTATTCTAACTAGGGATTCGATTAACTGGGGAAGAATAATGAGTGGGAGTTAAAATAAAAAGATAAATTTAAACTTGATGTCATCCTAACAATTAGAGCTATTCAGGGGGGAAAATGTCGGAGTCCCAGGCATCAGCTGATTCCCCCTCGGGGACATTCTCTTGGAAAAGTTGAACGACCACTTGCTAGCTGGGTTATGGTGTTGATTCTTCTTTAGTGGCTTGTTGGACTGCTTGGCTTCTGACATCTCCTTTTGACTGTTATGTCTGGTATTCTGGGAATATTAATCTGATTCTTTTTTTGGTTTCAGGGTTTTTTGGAGACTAGTTCTCCCTGTGTCACATTGCCTGGAAACTCACTGACCACTCAACAAGCCCAGTCCCTCAGTTGATTGTCATAAAAGCTTTGGCCTGCTCTTTTTCCTGTATGAGTCAGTTTGCCCTTCTTATAAAACCTGGTGTGCTCCCCTCCCCATCCCAGGGGCTCGACATTGGTGAAGGACTTAGCATGGCCGGCTGACTGACTTAGGCCAGGACAGCTCAGAACCCTCAGCAAAGCAATCTATCAGCCTCCACCTCTCTGTAGTGGGGACTATAGGACTGTAGCACCATGCCCAGCTGGAGGGTTGATTTGAACAGAATCACGCGCCTGACGGTCAGTATATAAGTGTAGTATATTATTTCTCCACAAACAACAGTCAAAGTGAAAGTCGCAGCAGCGACTCCTCACTCTCTAAATTCCAACATTCCTTCTAGCTGCATTTGGCTGTGCCGTGCAAACAGTCACAGGTTATGATTAGTGACAATTTATTCTTTTACACTTCTGATAGCCAGCTGCCTCATCTCAATGTTTTTCTGGGTTTCTTGGAAAACCATTCTGTTCAGAGGACAAATGGACCTGACAGAGTTCAGCCTGTGACAGATTCTCTCACAAGAATTGCCTTGGTTGGAGAAAGCTGCCTCTGTTGTAGGTTAGGCATTCACTGGACTGACTGATTTTGAGTGCTACATCCACTTCTTGGAGGGTGGAAGAAACAGGTTATGCTACTCTCTTGGCCCTTTTTGCTTTTCTCCATTAAGTTCTATCCTGTTCTACATTTATTTGTGTCTGCCATTCATCTGCCTTTTAGGCTACAAATGGTTTGGTATCCAGAACTCTGTCATATGACTATATATCTTTTCTGGCTATCTCCTCAGCCAGCCAGCATACAGGCCATCTTCCTCATCTCCTTTCCCTCCTCCCTCCCCTGTCAAAAAAATCTTGGAATCTGCCCTAAGGTGAACTTTTAACTTGTCCAGACCAGGCCTCCTTACTACTTCATTTCCAAAATAATATTTGTAAAGGATTTTGCAAACCTTAAAGCTTATATAAATGCTAGGTATTATTACTGTTAATATCTTTAGACTATACTGGCTACCAGGTACCACTTCTTCCTCCTTTTTAAATTTTCCTTTCTGTGTTGTCTTCTCCTATTGAAAAAAGAAAACTCCTTGAGATCAAGGCCTATCTAGCTGCCATTATCTATCTATCTATCTATCTATCTATCTATCTATCTATCTATCTGTCTGTCTCTCTATCTATGTATCCATCCATTCATCCATCTATCTATCTATGGGGGATGGAAAGGCAATTGGGGTTAAATAACTTGCCCAGAGTCACATAACTAAGTATCTGAGGCTGGATTTGAACTCAGGTCCTTCTAATTCCAAGGCTAGTGCTTTTTCCACTGCCTCATCTAGCTTCCCTACTGCCATTATTTATTGTTATCATCATCATCATCATCATCATCATCGTCATCATCATCATTATTTTCACATCACGCTGGCAGGCACATACTACTACCACCACCTCTTCCAATCCCCTTTATGTGTTTTCTTCATCCTTTTGAATATAAGCTCCTTGAGGTCAGGGTAAATCTTAAGGCACTCTATTAATATGTCTACACTGAACCACTTCTGAACTTCCTCAACTTGCTTGCTTCTATTTGCACTCTGTACAAAGTAAATGCTTAATAAATACTTTGTCTCTCTCTGCACTCAGTACTGTGTGGCATATACAGAGTAGGCACTGGGAAATGTTTGTGAATTCTTGTTAAATATTTTAACTCTTGTAAACAGGAGAGGATGGTGACCTGAAGGAGTAATTCTCAAGAGCCAGAGAGAAATACTGTAGGAACACATCCCTAAATTTTTAATATAAAACAACAGGCAGAGCCATAAAGCTAAACGCTGCTCTGACTGTCCAGGCGGCTGAGAGTTGGATGCTGCCGGGGTGAGCAATGAGCGACGTGACAGGAGAAGCTATACAGGGCAGGGCCGGGATCACATGGCCATGAAACGCGTGATGGTGGCAACCTCAGATAACTTTTTGTTGGGGGCATAAGACTGGATATGGAGAAAAATGTGAGAGAAAGAGAAGGGGAAAAAAAAGGTAAATGGGATGGAACTTGGAAAGGAGAGTAAGTTCCCCATTTCTGGAAATGTTTGTGCAAAGACTCAAAGATGTGAAAGATGTCAGGGATGTGAGAGGGAGCATTCACAAACAGAAGCTGGCCCAGGTAGCCTCTGAGTTACTTCCAAGATTGGAATTTTATGGTCCTGTGAAAAGGGGAAAGGTAGTAGAGGGATAAAGTAAAAAAACCAAAACCAAAACCGTAAACTTTGCAACTTAAAGGGAAAGACCAGTTAGCAAAATCTTCCTTTTCTTATCAGGAAGATTTCCATTAAGTTGTCAACCTACATTTCTTCATCTACAGACACTGAGGAGGACAAACCTTTCAGAACGTTCTAATAGAAAAAGCGCTGATCTGAGAAACAGACCTGTCCACCATAAGTCCAGGGGAAAGTTATTTATCTTCTCTGTTTCAGTTTCTGTCACCTACAAAATGGTTTAAAGACTGATTGCCTTTCTAGACATAATAGGGAAGTCATGAGAATAAAATGAGATCTGCTTTGTAGGTGTCCTGTATATAGATATATATGTACATATTATATATATATATGTATATATATAAAACATTATATATTTTGTGTATATGCACATACACATATACATATATGTGTACGTGCATATACATATGTATATATACACAATGTGTATATACACAAACATAGGACTTGGCTCACCCATTAGAATGTAAGATCATGGAGGACAGAGATTTTTTTTTTCTCTTTGTATCCCCAAACATTGGCTGATGCTGGATAAGAAGAATAAAAAGAGATCGATGTTGGAAAGAAGGTTATGGAACATGGCAGATTGTGCAAACCAAACCAACATATCCAAACAAAGGAATAATGGCTTTAAAGAAAGGCATCAGCATCTCTGAAGAAGTCCTCAAGAGATGCTCATTGCTTCTGGTAAGTCTTAAAGCACCATATTAATAAATACGTCTACCCTTGACCATTTTATAACTTCATCAACTTGCCCTGAGTTCAGTGTAGATGTGTAGGTGATTCTTAGATTGTTACATCTGGTGCCAGTCTCTTCCCTGAGCTCCAGTCCAGAATCACCAACTGGCCCCTGGACATTTTGAATCTGATTTCCTGTAGGCGTCTCAAATTCAGTGTGTCCGATACAGAGCTCCTTATCCTTTCCCTAATATCCACCCCTCTTATGAACCTCCCTATTACTGCTGGGGACACCACACAAACTTCTAGTAGCCCAGGTTTGGGATCTCGATATCATCTTTAATGCCTTACCCTCGCATAATCAATCAGTTGTCAAATCTTCTCATTTCTATCTTTACAGCTCTTGCATATGCCCCTTCTAGAGGCATATAGGAGGTGGGATAAAACACTTGGCCTAGAGTTATAAAGACCTGAGTTCAAATCCAACCTTAGAATACTAGCTGTGCAATCCTAGTCAAGTCATTTAACCTCTGCCTCAGTTTTTCTTAAATGTAAAATGGGACCATAATAGCACCTATCTTAAAGGTTTGTGGTGAGGATGGAATGAGATTATATATGTAAAGCACTTAGCAGGAACAGACTATTGGGGTCATGCTCTCACCAACACTGGTTAGGTCTGTTGTTTTCATGACAGTGACTCCAAAGCTCTTTTTTGTGTGTTTGAGTACACCCACACATATATACATCATGGATACACCAAATCTGAAGGGCAGAATGATTATTTCTTCTTTCATTCTTAATCCTCTTATTTAAATCATTCCTTCAATTCTCTTCCTCACTTCCATGACTTAAAGAGTTAAAACTTCTGACTCCCAGACAAAGGTACATGTAGGACTTACGCAATCTTGGCACAGACTGTGCATTTCCAATTGCCATCAATGCCCACAATCCGACACTCACTGCAAACTCGGAGCATACATGCTTGGCATAGGTTCCCCCGGTCAAAAATCAAGCCCAGATTTTTCTGACATCGAACACAGATCCTGCTGCCATCTTGCTGCCTCTTCCCACCTTTCCGTTTTGCTTCTAAAAGCTCATTTTTCAACTTCCTAGAAGGAGAAAGAAGAATTTTTCATCAAAGTTAGCCTGACTTAATAAAAATCTTCATTCATTACTTTTAAGAAAACAAACATCAAGGAAAAGGACCACAATTCAATGGGCTCAGCACTGCTAAGAAAATCCACTTGCCCAATTTGATTCAACAAGCTCTCAATACCAACTGTTAACTGAGCATTACTTTAAGCTTCCATCGAGTTCGATCATTTAACAAAGGGGAAAACTGAGGGTCAGAGAGATTCAGGGATTTGTCTGAAGTCACAAAGGTGGCACAGCCAGGATTTAAGCTTAGAGTCTATGACTCTAAGTCCAGTGTTCTCTCCACTGTACCACAATTACTCTGGGGAAAACAAACAAACAAATAAAAACTAAGGATCAGAGTGACTTACCCTGGGTCATAGAGTTAGAGATATCATTGGCAGGATTTGAACCCAGGTCTTCCTGAGAAGTTCCAGTAGAGTCAGATTCAAATAGAAATAGATCCCTTCCAGCCCCATATGGACTCAGAAAACCACAAATTAACATGAGCTATGTTGTATTGTATTTTTCTCCAGTTTGTTAAACATTTCCCAATTACATTTTGATCTGGTTTGGGAAGACTACTGAATTTTGCTGGTCTGACACCTCTCTACTACAACACATGCCTCTCAAATGAAATAATTTAATGTGCTTTATACCTGTAAAGGGCTATATAAATAAAAGCTAGAATTGCTGTCAATATATTATAAATGTAACTCTTGTCCCCAGGCTTATTGGTATAGGAATCTTTCCTTTTCAGTGAAGATGAATGCCCTGCCCTGCATGTGGGGTGAGGCAGAGTAGTCCAGAAGTGAGAGCTTCAGTTCTCAGCCAGTTCCCCTTCTGGACTCTTCAAGGCCAGTCCCTTTGGGGACTATTCCAACTCTAAGCCTTCATCAAGCATAGCTTTGAGTCAGCTTCCAGAGAGAAGATGGACAAGGCCAACCCTACCACATGTTGCTCAAGGAAAAGATTTTGGGAAGACATGAGAAGAACAGGTAGTCTCCATCATATACCTATTCCCAGTTTGTTATGTCAGAAATTTTGGGAAGTTTTCTCCCTAGGGTGAGAGCCAAGCTACTCTCTCTTGGTTAAGCTGAGTTATCTCAACCCCAAAAGGAAAGCTCCTTCACTTTGTATTGTCTAATGTACATTCTCCTATGTATACATTCACTGATTTCTATTTTGCTATGATTTTGGACAAATGATCTTCTTAGCTATTTGTCATGTGTGTGCGTTGTGGAACTAGCATGAAGTGGGAAAGGGGTTGACCCTTGTATATAGAGCTTTTCCCCCCTTTTCTCCCCCAAATGACCAAGTGATAAAAAATTAGATGGAACCTGATCATATCCCCTAGATGAAAAATATTTAGGGGAGCAGATATCTTCTAGCTCAGTACTCCCTCTCCCTCAGGAGAACAGAGTAGCCTCTGGCCCTAATTTCTTGCTTCCTCTCTTGGCAGGAATAAGTCTCCCTTGGAGAAAGGTGGAAGGAAAAGAGGCTAAAGATGTCCATTCAGCCTCCCTTTCAACCACACATAAAGAGAAGCCCTCACCACAGGTAGGCCTCACTACATGTGTGAGACTTCTTGCTACATACAAAATATAAATTACTGACAATATAATTTATGATATATAATGAGATAGCTATGTGGCACAATGGATAGATGTTATGGTAATTAGGGTGGGACTTTTTACTGTTTTTTCTTTTGGAATGCTGAGGTAATCAAGTACCTTTGATGAGTCTTGCCTTTCAAATGTAATGGCAAGCAAAATGGACTTTTTGTTGTTTTTGTCTTGGAATGCTTCCCACCACTAAGGAATCTTCGATTGAATCAGGAATCTTTGATGACCTGCTTACATCAAGGGAAGGCCTAGTTCATATGGGTTTGAATCACATGCTTGTGACGCCCTTTAACCCTGAGACATGTATGTAAGATCTGAGGTTGGCGCTTTGCCTTTGGGGAGCACACTCATTGAAAGAGTGTTGGTGACACAACTCTGGGTAGCTGTTGAAGCAGCCTCTCCCTCCTCATACCCCAGGTTTGAAAACCCAAATGTTGGTGTTTCCCCCTTGGTAACTATTGGTGTATTGTTTGGACAGACAGCTAGAAGCCTGTCTGCTGATTCATGTTTGTTTGCTTTGTTTATATATGTTTGTAACTTCTGTTTGTATTCTCTCTGAAGTTCAGGGTGTTGGCTTTTCCCCCTGAACTAAGTGAATGATATATGTATGTTTAATTAAAGTGAGATTGTTAAACCCTTAAAGTTGCTTTCCTTAGAAAAGCGGATCAAAGAAACTGTGCTGGCAGCCCTTCTGTGTGCTGGTGTTCTTGGTCTTTCACCCCAACAACAGCCGCTAGCAACGTTGTTGTTACATTAGAGCACTGAGCCTGGTGTCAGGAAGACTCGTTCTTGTGAGTCCAAATCTGATCGTAGACACTTACTAGATGTATGACCCTGGGCAAGCAACTTAACTCTGTTTGCCTCAGTTTCCTCATCTATAAAATGAGCTGGAGAAGGAAATGACAAGCCATTCTAGTATCTTTGCCAGAAAAAGAGACAGTAGGACATGACTGAAGTGACTAAACAACAAGATGATATGTGTGTGTGTGTGTGTGTGTGTGTGTGTATTACTATCACTAGGACTAATTTGTATCTGTTTAATTTCTCTAAAATATAACTTTTTGGGACACCACCTTCTAACTTAGTTGCATTCCCCAGTCTTGGGGCAAGTACAAAAAACTTGTTTCGTGAGGTTTACTGACCTAGGTGACAGCAACAAGTAGGAACCCAAACTGTAACAGTGGTCCTTTAGTAGTCCAACACCAGATATGACTATAGAAATAAGAGGTTTTAAAATGACCTAAAGACATCCTAACAGATCTAAACTCCTTTGGCTAGTATTCAGAGCTGTGCATCAAGTGTTCTGTTCAACCTTTCCAAGTCCATTATAGTCAGGGAGGCTAGATAATCAGTTTATCAAATCCTTGCACCAGAATAACTCATTCTCATCATGCATCTACATATCTGCCATTCCTTCCTGTCTCCCTGACTATTCATCTCCACCACTTATTTCAGTACCCTAATTAAGACTTGACTCCAGAAAACCTTCCTTTATTACCTTTCAAATCCACACATTCACTTTGATGCTCCACTTGTAGCTGTGTTGCTTATTCTGTGTACATTTGCCCCTTTACACATTCTCTCTCTCTCTCTCCTCTCTTCTTTTTCCCTCTCTTTCTCCCCCTTCCCTCCCTCCTTCTCTCCCTTCCTCTCTCTCCCTCTTCTCTCACTCTTTGTCCTCTTCTCCCCTCTCTCTCCTTCTCTCTCTCACTCCTCTCTCTCCTCCCTCCCTCTCCCTCTTCCTCTCCCAAATTAATATAACACCATACTAACATTAATCCCTCATCGTATATAACACCTGTTTGTCAATCTGCTTTCATATACAGACCTCATTTTATCTTTCCAATGAGCCTGTGAGGTAAGCAATGTATGAGGTGTTATTCTGATTTTAAAGGTGAGAGAACTTAAGCCCAATAGCTTGCCTAATGTCATACAGCTGCATGATGATAGAATTGAGACCCGTATCTCTATCTCCTGACTACAAAAATATGGAATATACTCTGTGTAGAGAGAAAGGCAGGAAACTCTCCAAAAGAATGTAAAAGTTTAATCATAACAAACTTTTGTCCAGTAACTACTATTTGTGGAATACAGTTTTAGGTATCACGAGAGACACAACATAAATGAAATGCCATGCCTTGTTGTGGTGGTTTAGTCTTTTTTTTCAGTTGTGTTCAACCCTTCATGACCCCATTTGGGGTTTTCTTGGCAGAGATACTGGAGTGTTTTGCTATTTCCTTCTCCAGCTCATTTTACAGATGAAGAAACTGAACCAAACAGGGTTAAGTAACTCGCCCAGGGTCACACAACTAAGGGTCTGAAGCCCACATGAAGTTCAGTCTTCCTGACTCTATGCCTAGAACTCTAACAACTGTGCGACCTAGCTGCCTGACACCATGCCTATATGCTGGTATAGCACATAAACAAACCGTAAGCATACTCTTTATGATGTTGCCCTGAGCAACCTCATTTCATAATGATACAGTAGGGAATATTAGAGTCAAATCTCACTATAATGTCTTGAAAGTATAGCTATGATGCCTTTGCACAGATCTGTGATCATGGCAGCTCTGATTCTTCTTCCCATCTCACAAGTTCTGTAAGATCAGGTCAGGCCAATTAGATTATGAGCTCCTTGAGGGCAAGAACTGTCTTTTGCTTTAAATTTTTTTTAATCCCTAGCATTTGGCACAGTGCCAAGCACATAGTCAGCACTGAATAAATGTTGACTACTGATTGCCTAAGCATTTATTAAGTGCCTACTGCGTGCCTGGCACTGTATTAACTCCCTGCCATAGCTGTCTCTATCTCCTCTTACTCAGCTTTATAGGCTAAACATGGCCTACACCTGCCGGCCCTGGCCCTTAGTCCATTTAGTTTGATACTGCTCTTCTCATCCCCACCCCCTTCCCTCTCTCTGGCTCCAACCAGCTTGGCTTTGTTCTAACCAACTCAATACTCACTGATTCACTCAGTTTTATTCCTGTGGAACTATCTCCTGTAACAGTGTTTGAACTAAAATGCTTTTGTGCAGCAAATTCATGATGTGAAGCAGGGTATACCAGTAATACAAAATGGAATATAATATGTATATGAGAGAAAATACAAAACACTATGCCTGTCTCATTTCCAACTGGAGGCAAGGTTTCATGCAACAGATTATATCTTGAACATTATCTTCACTCTTGAAGAATGTGGTGGATTTGGAGGAGTAGAAATCTGGGGTGGGGTTATTTCAATCCTGAGTAACAGTGTGAGCAAATGCATTGAGACAAAATGACATAGGACATATTCATAGGATGGCAAGTTTGGCTGAGAGGTTAGAAAGGCAGAGGGGGCCAATTTGTTGAGGGTCTTAAATACAAGGCTAAGGATTTTGTACTTTATTCAGTAGGTTATTAGCAGCTATTGAAAGGCTTGGATCATGAAAGATTGACATGATCAGATTTGGATAAGGCAAGATTAATCTGGAACTGTCGTGAAGGATGACTTAAAGAGGGGAGAAACTGGAACCTCGGGGGGAAAAACCAATAAAGCCAGTCTTCCTAGCCTTGAAATGCAGTTATATAGCCTAAAAGAGACCAACATTTCATCTGTGTTTCTGTATTCAAAGGAGGTACATGATTCTCACAGTATTGTCCAAGAAAAGCCTTGCAAAATCCCCTCTGGACATTTATAAATGCTACAGATTTTAAAATAATGAAATGAGTTCACATGCTAAGAACACTATTATACTGCTTTAGAAATCTCAGCCCACGTTTAAGTGTCTCAAGGCACAAGTATAATAAAATATCATTTGTTCAAATATCTATAACAATCTGTAATAGAGGAGCAAAAAAATAGAAATGAGGATCATAAAGTATCCTAAAAGATGATAAACAGACAGGATATAAAATGGGTAAGAAGGGAATTCAAGAGGTAAGCTCTTCATGAAAAGAATCCTACTTTTGGGTCCTAGAAATGCATATAAAGGAAAGCAGATGTTTAATTTTTCAGTACTATCTTTTGCTTTTTCAGGTAGAGGTAACTGGATCTGTTTTGAGAAATTTAAAGCAATTTTGCCAGGCTTTTATATGAAATTATTTTCATGGTTTCTAGACGGAGATCTGATGCTGCCATAAAAATTACTATGGGTCTGCGGTCCCAGGGGATAATAGGAATTGGGGCCTAGAATAAATCAGGTTGCAGGCATGAAGGCATTTTAATTAAAATGGAAAATAATATAGATACACTAGTGCTAAAGTGCTTGGAGCTACTGGACTTCAGAATCATTAGTTATGCCACTGCATGTGGGGAGAGCTGTGGAAAATTGTGCTGGACAGCAAAACATTTCCAAAGAGTACAATCTGAAAAAGGAGCTCATTTAAAGAGTAAAATGGTGAAATAATTGTGTTTATATACTTCTTCAACCTAAAAAAATCCTCAACGAACTTAGAATAATTAGAGTATAATTCTCAAGAAAAAAAGAGAAAAACAAGGCACAAGGAAATAGTTTTATGTAATAACTTTAGAGAAATAAAATACTTAAAGCATCTACTCACCATCCCCAACCCAACCCACAAGCTGGACACAGCCAGAGCAAGCAGAAACTGTCCAGACTTTTGTTTCTGGATCCAGCTATAATTTTCTTATCATCCAGCTTGATTTTCTTCATGGTAGTGATTCAGTCTGAATACTCCTACACCCCATAAGAAGTTGAAAATATTGATTGTGCCGAGCTATTCAAAAGAAACGGACTTCAGCCTGCATGGTGGACAGAGGATGAAGGTTTGTGGCAAATGTTGCAGTGCTGGTGGGAGAAGGGGACTGGAAACTTGCTGGGATCAGTTTATTTTAAAGATAATTTTACAGATGAAGAAATTGGAGCAAACAGGGTTAAGTGATTTGCCCAGGGTAACAGAGCTAGTAAGTATCCAAGGGTGGGATTCAAACTGATGAAAGGGAGTCTACCAGACTCCAAGCCTAGTGTTCTATCCACTGCACCACCTAGCTGTCACCAGTCTTCTCTACCCAGAGTTTATTTCTAAACAAGGAACTAGCTGGATCTAGAATTTGAAAAAGCTGAAGACATTTTTGTACAGTTCTAGAAAGTGGAGGTGTTGAGGAATAAGAACAGAAGCCAGGCAAGCTACTGAGAATATAAGAAAAAAATTGAAAGACAAAAAAAGTCCAACAAACTAGGTAAAGAAAGACTTGGTATAAGCTTAGCTTTAAAACAGATAAAGCAATAGTGAGTTTCTTTCCATCATAAAGAAGGAAAAACAAATTTTAAAAATTTAAATGTTGTAACACATTGAAGAAGTTTTATAATATGAAAGAAAATCATTCTATGGATCCTCTCAAGATCATGGAAAAACATTGGGAAATTACACATTAGTTCATAAGGGAACCCCAATTTTTAAAGAAATGCTAATACACTGTTAGTGGAGCTGTGAAATGGTATGACCATTTTAGAAAGCAATTTGGAATTATGCAAAGTGACTAAAATGTCTATATCCTTTGAACTAGAGACTCTATTGCTTATATCCAAAGGAAGCCTCTGATAAGATAAAAGGCCCCATACACTTCAAAATATTTATAGCAGCACTTTTTTATGAGAGCAGAGAATAAGAAACAAAGTAGATACACATCCACTGGGGGAATGGCTAAACAAACTGCGGTACATGAACGTAATAGAATGCTACAATTCTATAAGAAACATTGTGTGTGATGAATACAAAGAAGCATGGAAAGATCACGGATAGAGTTATGAAGACCTGAGTTTAAATCCAACCTTAGACTCCCACTAGCTGTGTTACCCTGGGCAAGTCACTTGACCCCTATTTGACTCAGTTTCCTCAACACCAAAATGGGAATATTAATAGCACCTACCTTGCAAGGTTGTTGTGAGGAGATATTAAGTGTAAGGTGCTTAGCACAGGGCCTGGCATATAGTAAACACTACACAAATATTAGCTATTGTTAATATTAGGGCACCTAGGGGTGGTACAGTGGACAGAGCGTCAAGTCTGGAGTCAGAAGATTTTCCTGAGTTCAAATTCTGCCTCAGACATTTACTAGCTGTGTGGCCCTGGGCAAGTCACTTAACCTTGTTTGCCTCAGTTTCCACATCTGTAAAATGAGCCGGAGCAGAAAATGGCAAACACCCCCAGTGTCTTTGCCAAGAAAATCTCAAATAAGGCCACGAAGAGTCAGACACACTGAAAACAACAAATTATTAATTATAATTATTAATTATATGTAGCGAGAAATAAACAGAAGCAAGAAAACACATGACAGTAACTACAACAACATACATGGAAAGAACGATGACAAAACAAAAGATCAAAAGCAGATGTAACAGGGGACGGAGTCTGAGACTCAGCAGAGCAGGTCAGAAGACTCCCAGCTCTCCAGACTTCCTCCACAGGCACCTCCAGGCGAAAGCAGAGCAGGACAAATAAACAAGAGCTCTCCTCCTAGGACAGCTGGAGAAGAACTCAGGGAAAACCTCAGGGACAGAAGTTTGGCTCAAGTGAAGTGAAAACACGTTTAGGCCACCTCAGCTGAAACAACAGACAACAAGCCTCCTCTTCAGACACAGGAACTTTCACCTCACAGTCAGGGTGAGGGTCAGGCATCTAACTAAGGAAGGAAAGACCGAAGGGCTCTCTGCTCCAAAGGGACACCAGGCCCAGCTGTGCTGACCAGACAGATTTAGTCTGGTGCTGGGACTGACTATGAGAAGTGACTATGACTCCTGGTGAGTGCAGGGAGCAGAGGGGTGAGGACACTGCTGACTGTGGGCTCTTACAGGAGAGCTGAGTCCCTGATTTAGGTTCCAGGAGAGAGGGGAGAGCTGAAGTTTGCAGCCCCTAGGGAGTAAGAGCATTTGCAGCACAGTGTGGAGAGGAGTGCTGAGGTTGGGCCCCAGACAAATCTCAGAAAATAACAGTAAGAAGGAAGTGAAGCTGAGGGCACCATTCCCCATGCCCAGACACTAAAGTTGAT
This sequence comes from Trichosurus vulpecula, assembly GCF_011100635.1. Classification (NCBI taxonomy): domain Eukaryota; kingdom Metazoa; phylum Chordata; class Mammalia; order Diprotodontia; family Phalangeridae; genus Trichosurus; species Trichosurus vulpecula. Next base: position 431,924,530 of record NC_050574.1, on the reverse strand, counting down.
CATAATAATAAGCTGCTAAAAATAAAACAAAATAAAAATAAAAATGAGTAAATGAAGGAGAAAGAACCCAACCATAGATAACTATAATTCGAATAGAGAAGATCTGGGTTCATATACAGAGGAAGATAGTGAAGTACAAAAAAAGAAGATGCCATTCTTACCCTAAAGAGCAACATCAAATGGTCATGAGACCAAAAAGAATTCTTGGAAGAACTTGAAAAAAACTTTCAAAAATCAAATAAGACATGGAGGAAAAATTAGGGAAGAAAAATAAGAACAATTCAAGAAAATTAAGAAAATCTTGAAAAGAAAGTCAACCAACTGGAAAAAGAGATCCAAAATCTTAAGGAAGAAAACAACTGCTTGAAAACAGGAATCAGGCAAGGGGAAGTGAATGATGTTAGAGGACACCAAAAAAATTAAAAAAATATGTAAAAATAGAAAAGAATGTGAAACATCTCGTTAGAAAAACAACTGATCTGGCAAACAGATGAAGGAGAAAGAATATAAAAATTATTGGATTACCTGAAAGTTACAATCAAAAAAAGAATCTTGATACAATATTAAATACAATATTCAAAGAAATAATTAAAGAAAATTTCCCCAAAGTTCAAGAACAAGAGAGTAAAGTCGAAATAGAAAAAAAATGCTCTGATTACCACTTAAAAGACATCCCAGGATGAAAACCTACAGGAATACCATAGCCAAGTTTCGAAGCTTCCAGGTTAAAGAGAAACAAGCAACAACAACCAAAAAAAAAAAAGAAACAATTCAGATACTGTAGAACTACAATTAGAATTAGACAAGAACTAGCATCCCCTACACTAAAACACTGTCTGACTTTTAACACTATATTTCTAAGAGCAAAAGAGCTGGGATTACAGCCAAAATTAACTTTCCCACTAAAGTTTAGTATAACCCTGAAGGAAAAAAGATGGACATTTAATGAATTGAAGGTATTTGGTAACAAAAAGACCAGAACTTAAAGGAAAATTTGACATATAAGACCCAGAAGAAATATGAGGTAAACATTAAAGGCCAATTACAAGGGACTCAATAAGGTCAAACATTTACTTCCTGTATGTGAAAATGTTATTCTTAAGACTGTCATCAGTACTTGGGTAGTCTGAAAGAAATATTGGGGTTGAGCTGAGTATGATAGGGTGATTCTAAAAAACATAATTGGGTAGGAAAAGGTAAAAAAGAGCAATTATATCTTACAAATGAGGTATAAGAGGAAGAAATGATATAGAGGAAACAGGGGGTGTGGGGGGCTGGTAGTGCTGGAACCCTGTTTTCATCAAATCTGGGTTAAAAAGGGAACAACATATACATGTAGAAGGGTATAAAATTCTTCTAAATTTATAAAGAAATAAGAGGATTAGAGGACAGGAATGGGGGGGTGTCCTTTAGAAGGGTGTGTAGATTAAGATTTAGGAGTGTGGAGGAGAGGAAAAAGAGAGGACTCTTAGAGGGGTGGGTAGAATAAGGAAAGGGAAGGTAAGGGGAGAGGATAAGGGAGAAATTCTTTAAAAATTAGGGAGGTAGTAGTTAGAAGTAAAGTAGAGGAGGGATAGGGTAAAAAGAGAGGCTGAAAAGGACAATAGTGAGGAAAAATAGGGTGGAGGAAAATTCACAAATAGTAAATATAATTTTGAATGTGAATGGGATGAACTCACCCATAAAATGGAAACAGATAGCAGAATGGATGAAAATCAGAATCTGACAATATGTTGTTTACAAGAAACATATTTTAAAATGAGAGATACACAAAGTTAAAGGGATAGAGTAAAATTCATTATGCTTCAGCTGATGTAAAAAAAAAGCAGGGGTAGCAATCATGATCTCAGACAAAGTTAAAGCTAAAATAGATTTAACTAAAAGTGATAAACAGGGAGTCTACATTATGATAAAAGGTACCACAGACAATGAAGCAATATCAGTATTAAAACTGTATGTACCAAATACAATAGTATCTGAATTTTTAAAAGAAAAGTTAAATGAATTATAGGTGAAAATGAATAGTAGTACTATAATAGTGGGGGACTTTAATGTTCCCTCTCAGAACTAGATAAATCTAACAAAAAATAAATAAGAAGTCAAAGAAGTGAATAAAATTTTAGATAAGCTAGATATGATAGATATCTGGAGTGAACTGAATGGGAATAGAAAGGAGCGCACCTTTTTCTCAGTGGCACCTTTACAAAGATTGACCATATGTAGGGGTATAAAAATTTTATAGCTAAAGGTAGAAAAGCAGAAATATTAAATGCTTCCTTTTCAGACCACAATGCAATAAAATTTTATTTAATAAGAGGCCATGGAAACATAGAAAAAATTAATTGGCGAATAAACAACCTAATCTTAAAGAATGAATGGGATTAAAGAAGAAATCATAGACGCAATAATTTCATTAAAAAGAATGACAATTATTAGAGGACACCTCAAAATTGATGGGATACAGCACAAATAGTAATCAGAGGAAAATTTATATCTCTAAGTGTTTACCTCAATAAAACAGAGAAAGAGCAGACCAATGAATTGGGTATGCAATTAAAAAACTAACAAAAAAAAACAAATTAAAAACCCCCAAGTAAACATTAAATTAGAAATCCTAAAAATTAAAGGCAAAATTAATAAAACTGAATGTAATAAAACCATTTAATCAATTAATAAAGCTAGGAGTTTGTATTATGAAAAAACCAATAAAATAGATAAACCATTGGTTAATATGATTTAAAAAAGAGAGAAAACTAAATCATTAGTAATAAAAATGAAAAGGGTGACTATACCACTAATGAAGATGAAATCAAAGCAATTACAGGGAGTTATTTTTCCCTGATTACATGCTAACAAATTTAATAATAGAAGTGAAATGGAAGAATTGTACAAAAATATAAACTGCCCAGATTAGCAGAAGAGGGAATAGAATATCTAAATAAATCTATTTTAAAAAAAAGAAACTGAATGGACCATAAATGAACTTCCTAAGAAGAAATCACCAGGACTAGATGAATTTATAAGTGAATTCTATCAAATATTTTAAGACCAACTAATTCCAATGCTAAATAAATTATTTTAAATAATAGGCAAAGAAAGAGCCCTACCAAACTTCTTTTTATGAAACAAATATTATACTGATACCTAAACAAGGCAGAGTAAAAGCAGAGAAAGAAAACTATAGGTCAATTTTATTAATTAATATGGATACAAAAATCCTAAATAACATACTCACTAAAAAATTACAACAATATATTACATAGATAACATATTATGACCAAATAGGATTAATAGCAGGAATGCAGGGATAGTTTAATATAAAGAAAACTATTAACATAATTTATATTAACAAAATGTGACAAAAATCATATGATTATACCAATAGATGCAGATGTACTTGATAAAGTACAACACACATTTCTATTAAACACACTTGAATGGACTTTTCCTTAAATTGATAAGGAGCATTTACCTAAACCCATCAGCAAGCATTATTTGGAATGGGGATAAGCTAGAAGACTTCCCAGTAAGGTTAGGTGTGGAACAAGGATGCCCACTGTTATCAAATTATTCAATATTGTATTGGAAATCCTAGCAATAGCAATAAGAGAAGAAGAAAAATAGAAGGAATAAGAATAGGCAATGAGGTAATAAAACAATCTCTTTTTCCAGATGATATAATTATACACTTTGAAAATCATAAAGACTCAAGTAAAAAGTTAAATGAAATAATAATTTTACAAAGTAGCAGGATAAAAAGTAAATATACATAAGTCATCAACATTCTGATATATCACCAACAGGACCCTGCAGGAATCTAGATAGCTAGAGATACCCCATTTAAAATAATTTTAAACCTGGGAATGCACCTGCTAAAACAAACCCAGGAACTACATGAACAAAATCATAACAAGAAACTTTTTATACAAATAAAATCAGATTTAAATAAATGTCAAAATAGTAATTGTTTATGGGTAGGCAGGGCCAATGTAATAAAAATAAAAATTTAACCTAAATTAATCTATATATTCAATGTCACACCAATGAAATTATCAAAAAGTTATTTTACTGAACTAGAAAACTAATAACTAAATTCATCTGGAAGAACAAAAAGTTAAGAATATAAAAGGAAATAATTAAAAAAAATTAAAAGAAAGAGGTTTACCAGTGCCATGTCTTAAACCATCTACTATTGGCTAAGAAATGGAAAGGTAGATCAGTGGGACACAGTAGACATACAATTTACAGCAGCCAACAAATATAGTGACTTAGTGCTTGACCTAAAGACTTAAATTTTCAGGAGGAGAATTCATTATCTGGTAAAAATTGTTGGGGGAGCTGGAAAACAGTCTGGCAGAAATTGGACATAGACCAATATCTTACACCACTAAACAGGAGAAGATCAAAATGGATATATGACCGAGATATAAAGGGAAACATTACAAGAAAATGTGAAGATCATGGAATATATTACCTATCATATTTATGAATATGTGAACAATTTATTAACAAACAATAGATAGAGAGCATTGTGAGATATAAAATAGATAATTTGATTATATTGAATTAAATAAAATAGGTTTCATACCAATAAAACCAACGTAGCCAAGAACAGAAGGAAAGCAGAAAACTGGGGGAAAAAACTATAGATGGTTCCTAAGACAAAAGTCTCATATCTCAAATATAAAAGAACTTGTGTTAAAACTGTAAGAATATGAGTCATTCCCCAATTGATAAATGGTCAAAGGATACGAACAGGCAGTTTTCTAACAAAGAAATCAAAACCATATGAAAAAAATGCTCTGAATCACCATTGATTAGAGAAATGAAAATTAAAAGAACTTTGAGATGTCATTTTAGACCTTTCAGATTGGCTAAAATGATAGAAGGGGAAAGTGACAAATCTTGAATGAGATGTTGAAAAATTGGGACCTTAATTCACTTTTGGTGGATGCATGGTGGGTCCTATCATTTTGGAGAGTGATCTAGAATTATGCCCAAAGAATTATTAAACTGCCTATACCCTTCGACTCAGCAATACCACTATTATGTTTGTTTCTCAAGATGATTGGGGAAAAAGGAAAAGAACCTATATGTTCTAAAATATTTATAGCATTCTTTTTGTGGTGGCAAAGAACTGGAAATTGTGGGGATGCCTGTCAATTGGGAAATGGCTAAACAAGTGATAGTGTATGTTTGTGATAGAATACTACTCTGCTATAGTGATTTTAGAAAATCATGGAAAGACACACAAAATAATGAAGAGTGAAATGAGCAGAACCAAGAGAATGTTGTATACAGTAATAGCAGTACTGTTTTAAGAAGAACTTTGATATCTTACTCCATATATCAAGATAAAGTCAAAATGGGCTCATGAGTTAGAAATAAAGGCTGATACTATAAGTAACTTGGGAAAGAAATAGTTTACCTGAAAGACTTATAGAGAAGGGAAGAATTTATGACTAAACAAGATATAGATAGCATTACAAAATGCAAAAGGGATAATTTTGATTACATTAAATTGAAAAGTTTTTGTACGAACAAAGCCAATGCAACCAAGATTAGGAGGAAAGCAGAAAACTGGGAAAGAATTTTTACAACCAGTATCTCTGACAAAGGCCTCATCTCTAAAATATACAGGGAACTGAGTCAAGTTTATAAGAATAAAAGCCATTCCCCAGTTGAGAAATGGTCAAAGGATATGAACAGACAGTTTTCAGAGGAAGAAATTAAAGATATCTATAGGCATATGAAAAATGCTCTAAATCACTACTGATTAGAGAAATGAAAATTAAAACAACTCTTAAGTACCACATCTCTCCTGTCAGATTGGCTAACATGTCAAAACAGGAAAATGATAAATGCTGGAGAAAATGTGGGAAAATCGGAACACTGCTGCATTGTTGGCGGAGTTGTGAACTGATCCAATCATTCTGGAGAGCATTTGGAAATATGCCCAAAGAGCTATAAAAATCTGCATATCCTTTGACCCAGCAATATCACTTCTAGGGCTATATCCCAAAGGGTTCACGCAAGGGGAAAAGGACCCATATGTACAAAAATATTTATAGCAGCTCTTTTTGTGGTGGCAAAGAACTGGAAATCAAGGGGATGCCCATCAATTGGGGAATAGCTAAACAAATTGTGGTATATGAATGTGATGGAATACTATTGTGCTATAAGAAATGAGGAGCAGATGGACTTCATAAGAACCTGGAGAAACTTAATGATCTGATGATGAGTGAAGGGAGTAGAATCAGCAGAATATTGTACACAACCACAGACACATTGCTTCTGTGTTGAGTAAGTTTGATAGATTTGGCTCTTCTTAACAAAGCAAGACAGCTCCAAAAGACTCATGATAGAAAACGCTATCCACATCCAGAGAAAGATTTGTGGAGTCTGAATGCAGATTGAAGCAAACTATTTGCCCTCTTTTTTAAAATTTAATTTAATTTAATTTTTGGTTTTGTTTCATCTTTTTCATAGTTCACTTCATTGGTTATAATTCTTCTTTACAACTTGATTACTGGGAAAATAAATTTAATGTGAAGATATATGTAGAACCTCTATCAGATCACATGCCTTCTGGGTGGGGGGAAGTGGGGGAGAAAATTTGTTACTCAAAAACTTGTGGAACTGAGTGTTGTAAACTAAAACTAAAAATAATTAATTAATTAACTAAAATAATAAATAATAAAAAGAAGAACTTTGAGCAACTAAGTCCTTCTGGCTATTGTAAATGCCTAAATTAGGTAAACACCTAAAAAAGTCCTATGAAGGAAAATGTTATCTTCGTGTGTAGAGAAAGAACATGTGTGTGTACATGCGTGTGTGTGTGTGTGTGTGTATTGGTAGCCATGGGGCGGGTGGAGAAAGGAAGGAGGGGAGAAAAAGAAAGTTAGATGACAACTCTGTTGTATATTTAAAAGGAATAATAAATCGTACATAACAGATTTGCTGTTTCAGGTGCAATCCCCTTTTTCCTATTCCATTTTGTTATGGAAATGCTTGTTTTGTTTCTCAATTTCAGAATAAAAGAAACTAAATGTAACAATTATAAAGATCAAATGCAACTTACATGAAGTGCTATGACAAGTCTCCCCCAGTCTACCCTCTTGTGAGGCAGGAAGTTGCATGGTGTTACTCATTGCACACATCTTCAGCTTCTTAAATGTACTGGTCAGTTGTGCTTACCTTTTCTTTGTTCTCTAAAAAATTTACTATATGTCATATGGGATGGAAGGAGAGGGAGGATACATGGGAATATGTATGGAAATAAGATACAGGAAAGATCAATAAAACTTATTTAAAAAATATTTGCCCTTAAAATCTAATCACAAGGACTTTGTATTGCAAGGAGTTGGGGGTTAGGGAGTAGGCGGAGAGGAGAAAATTGCCCACATAGATATGACAAGTCTTGCCCTTCAAAGTAAAAGATAAAACAGAGAAGGAATAGAAACAATAAGGAGTAATAATTCATGAGAAACAATACGTGAGAAGAAAGTCATTACTAAAAGTCATTTCCTCAGATGTGTTTGCTTTCTATTCATATGGGACCACCTTACATTAGACCCTCATTATCTTTGGACTACTGAAATATCATTCTAATTGGTCTCCCTCTCTGAAATCTCTCTTCAATTGTTGTTGATGTTGTTTGTCTTTCGTTCTTGAAGATGACCATGATATCAGGAAGGAGATGCCATGACAGGCAAATGAATTGGCATCTCCAGTCATCCTGATCTATATCTTGCCTCTTTTCAGTTGGTTCTCTACACAACTACCAAACAGGTTTTCCTAAGGCACAGGTCTGATGGTGTCACTCTCTCACCCAACACATTCCAATGGCTCTCTTGTGATGTTAATGGGAAATAAGATCTTGCCCACCCATTAATAGGACCACTGGGGGAGGGACTTGCCTAAGGAGGAGCTTGCTTAGGGGGAGGCTTCCTCTAGGAAGTCTTTCACACCTTTTCTTACTAAAGCTAATTAGGCACTGAGTCATGAGGGTTGTGATGCCTTCTGGCTCTGAGCTTATTAGCCAAAAGTGTATACATACTCTGAGTTGGTATTGTGCTTTGGGGGTTCACTTATGAGAACGATCTTGTGATTCCTTGGTCAAGACTCTGAGTAGCATATGTTCAGAACTGCCTGACTGCTCTCTCAATCCAGTAGTGTATGTAAAGTATATAGCAATATTGCTTTGATTCAGGCAGTTAAGAGCCCTGTCTGTTGGTCTTTACGCTAATTTCTCTACTTGTATTTTCTCTGTTTGTATTTTCTCTGACGTTCAGGGTGCTGACCCTTACTCTGAACTAGTGAACGCAATTAAAGAAAATTGTTGACCCCTTAAAAACTATCTTTCCTAGTAAAGCAGATCTAAGAACCTGTGCTAGCAGTCATCCTGGGTATGCTAGGGTGCTTGCTGTTACATCCCTATGCTTCTAGGATCAACTATAAGCTCTGTTTGACATTGAAAGCAGGTCATAACTTCACCCCTCTTAACTTTCTTATTCTTCTCCACATATGATAATAATGATTTGATAATAATAATAAAAACTAGAATTTATCAAGCACAGTCAGGCTTACAAAGTGTTTTGCGAAAATCGTCTCATTTTATCTGCACAACAACCTTGGAAGATAGGTAGGGGAAGGGAAAGGAGAAGGGGAAGGCAATAAGAATTTACATAGCTCCTACTATGAGCCAGACACTGTCCTAAGTGCTTTAAAAAATGAAAAAGAAACAAACAGAAAACCTACAAATATTATCTCACTTATTCTCATGACAACCCTGAAAAGTAGGTGCTATTATTATCCTCATTTTATAATTGAGGAAACTGAGGCAAACAGAAGTTACGTGACGACTAGTAAGTGTCTGAGGCTGGATTTGAACTCAAGGAAACTTTGTTTCCTTCATTATGCCTTAAAAAGCCTTTTTCCTGTTCTCCCCAGTTGCCAGAGCCCTCCTCTGCCAGAGCTCTGCATCTCCAACAAATTTACCTTATATTTATCCCATGTGTACATCTCTATGTACATACTATCTCTCCACCGAATGTAAGCTCCCCAAGGCAAGAAACTGTTTCATTTTTGTGTTACACTATGATAAACATTTATTAAGTACTTGTTATATGACAAACGTTGTGCTGAACATGAGAGATACAAATAAGAAAAAAATGATAATGCCTGCCTTCAAGGAGTTTGCAATTTAATGCAGGAAGGCAATAGACAAAAGCTGAAAAGTAGCGGGGAGGGTGCCTGAGGATATCTGCAGGGACACGATGATAATTTTGGAATCAAAACCAAGCTGCTGCTGGAGGCAAATGAAGAGTTTTGCTTTTGTGCTCCTATTGTCTAGGAGAGTGCCTGGTGCATTGGAGGCACTTAATATTTTACCAACTTACTGACTGATGGATTTAACGGTATAACCTCAGGAATATAAGTTGACCTCATTGGTGAGAGTTTGTGGGATAGGTCTCATGAACAGAATCTGGGACTCTAAGAATAACATTAGCAAACTGTTCCTGGCAAGAACGGAGCCAAGTTATTTTCTCTGTTATTTTCTGGCATTTCTTGGCCAGTCTTGGGGGTAGAGACAAGGGAGCTGGAAAATGAGAGGAAGGGGACACAGGAGATAAATGTCAAAAAACAAACAAAGCTGATACTGGATAAATGTAAAGAATACCACATCATAATACTTCCTCCACTGACATAAAATCCTTAATTTTAATGAAATGTACCACTTTTGCATTCCTTGTGCTATAGGTTTTCCTCATTGCTATACCAATGCAGTCACCAAAAAATTATAAGATCTATAGAATTGAAGCTGCAACAATGACAGAAGTCATTTTATTATCCCAAGTGGAGGATGCTAAAGAAGAAGAGAATGCATTCCTAGGTTCAATTTAATTCAACTCAATGTTGTTCAGTCTTCCCCGTTGTGCCCAATCTATTCATAACCCCATCTGGATTTTCTTGGCAAAGATACTGGAGTGTTTTGCCATTTCCTTCTTTAGTTCATTTTACAGATGAAGAAACTGAGGCAAACAGGGCTAAGTGACTTGCCCAGGGTCACACAGCTAGTAAGTATTGCAGGCCAGATTTGAACTCAGGAAAATGGCTCTTCTTGACTTCAGGCCTTGTACTCTATCCACTGTGCCACCAAGCTGCTCTTAATTAAACTCAATAAAACAAATAGTTATTACATGCCTTGTGTCAGGCACTATGTGAAATGCCAGAGATATAAAGACAAAGAACAAAACAGTCCCTATCCTCAAGGTGCTTACATTCTGTATTCTGGGTACATGCTACACCCAAATACGGCTCTAAAATTTCTTTTGGAAATTTTCAGCTCTCTTCAGATGGCTTTTCTTTCCACACAACTCATTTTCACACCAGGAATTGCTTTCATCAACAGCCTGCATCAGATCGCTTAAGCATTACCATCCCTTTGAGGATCTTTTCTGACTTAATCACAGCGAACTCCCCTTTACACTAAGAAATTGAGGAAATACATGTTTAGGGAATAAAGGTAAAGATGAATAGTCTCCGAGGTATCACTGGTGCCTTTAAACAATCACAGTTTAATCTTCGATTGTCATGGAAGAATCAAGGATGATAATGAGTAAAGATGTAAGTAATATTGGCTCATTCCATTTCTACTTATGCTGAGATGAAATTAAGGGTTCATTAATGTCTGCACTGTCATTAGTGCTGTGGAGTTCACATTAGCCTTTGCACATTAACCCTGTAGTCTCAGTAACTGAATCCCAAATAAAACCAAAAGTTTCCATATAATACAGCAGAATCAGAGAGCTCAAGGTAAATGACGAATGTATTATTGAACTCAAAGTAAGAAGACCAAAAAAAAAGAAAAGAAAAGAAAAGCTATAAAGCTATTTGTGTGAGCTAAGTGATGTCAGAAGCCTAAGATAAATAGCTGGGACTAAGGTTACATCCTTGTGTACCAACAATGCTACTTGCCGCTCCTGTGTCTGTGTAAGGCCAATAACCCCAGCACACAGGAGGGCTGCTAGCACAGGTTCTTTGATCTACTTTTCTAAGGAAAGCAACTTTAAGGGGTTTATAATCTCAGTTTAATTAAACATACATACATCATGCACTTAGTTCAGGGGAAAAAGTCAGCACCTGGAACTTTCAGAGGAAATACAAACAGAAATTACAAACAGGAATTATAAACAGAGCAAAATAACGCAAATCAACAGACAGGCTTCTATCTATCTGGCCAAATCACAATATATAGTTAACAGAGAGAAGCACAAACATCTGGGTTTTCAAAGGGGGGCGGGGGCTCTTAACGGCTACCCAGAGTCTCATCTGGCTAAACCACGTGACCACTCTTCCAATGAGTGAAACCCCCCCAAAACAAAACACAGAGCACTTCTCAGAGTCCTGGGGCTTAATACCTTCTTAGCAAAAGGGTGTGGAGCCTGGGGCTTGGGACTTTCTTGTTTCTTAAGTATATCATCAAGGACTCTTGATTCAATCAAAGACTCCCATTGAAACAAAGGCAAGATTCATCAAAAGCATTTGATTATCTCAGTGCTGAGAAGCCTTCCAGAAAAAAAGACAACAAAAAGTCCCACTTTGCTTTCCATTACCTTTGAAAGGCAAGACTCATCAAAAGCACTTGACTGTCTCAGTGCTGAGAAGCACTCCTAAAGAAAAAACAAAGGCAAAAAGTCCCACCCTGCTTGCCACTACACCTTGTGAGCACATCCATCTATCATTTATATCCAAAGATAGTTCTATTAATATTGCCTATTGTCCTGTTTGAATGTGATGGGGAAAGAGGAATTTTGTGGTTGGCAAAGAGTTTTAGATTGGTTTTGTTTCAATATCATCCTTGGATTTGCTATTATAACCACCCTTTGAAGAACCTATTACTATTTGTAACTTGACCTCTTAAGCTCAAAAGTGTCCCCAATAGCTGTGCTCAAAGAAACCTCATCAATGACTGGCACCAGGATTTTCTAACAGTATATTGCCATGTTACTTGATGCTAGCTGAATTTTTTAAAAATGGAACATGCTTATTCTCCTGACCCTGACCCTTTGAGTATGACATCTACTTGTCTAACCTCTTATTATAAATCTTTCACAGAAGTCATTACCACAGCAAGTATCATATGTAAGCATCCATACACTTCAAGAAAACTCATCAAGGATTTATTAGGTTATTTTATTTTTAGTTTACAATGCTAAGTTCTACATGTTCTTGAGTTTCAAATTTTCTTCCCTTCCTTCCCTTCCCCTTCCCCCTCCCCCCCAAGACGGCATGTAGTCTGATATATATTCTATATATACCTTTGCATTAAACTTATTTACACAATAGTCAAATTGTAAAGAAGAATTATGAACAATGGAATGAATCACGAGAGAGGAGAGAGCAAACCAAAAAAGAAGAGAAAAAAAGAGAGCAAATAGGTTGCCTCAATCTGCATTCAGACTCCACAGTTCTTTCTCTGGTTGTGGACAGCTTTTTCCATCATGAGTCCTTTGGAGCTATCTTTGAGCCTTGTATTGCTGAGAAGAGCCAAGGCTATCAAGGTTAGTCATCACAGAATCAATATGTCTGTGGTTGTGCGCAATGTTCTCTTGGTTCTGCTCCGCTCACTCAGCGTCATATCATGTAGGTCTTTCCAGGTTGTTATGAAATCCATATCTTCCCCATTTCTTATAGCACAATAGTATTCCATTACATTCATATACCACAATTTGTTCAGCCATTCCCCAATTGATGGGCATCCCCTTGATTTCCAGTTCTTTGCTACCACAAAAAGAGCCACTACAAATATTTTTGTATATACAGGTCCCTTTCCCACTTGTGTGATCTCTTTGGGATATAGCCTTAGAAGTGGTATTGCTACATCAAAGGGTATGCACATTTTTATAGCCCTTGGGGCATAGTTCCAAATTGCTCTCCAGAATGGCTGGATCAGCTCACAACTCCACCAACAATGTAACAGTGTTCCTATTTTCCTACATCCTCTCCAGCATTTATCATTTTCCTGTTTTGTCCTGTTGTAAGCAGAATGGCCTTTGTTTTCTTTGAGTGATTCAGTTTATCTCATTGAGCCTTGCTGGGTGCTGGGCCCCAGGCCCAGAGCCTTGTTAGGTGTGGAATCTTGGTGGGGTAGGGCTAACTCCAGGGAGGGCCTAGTTTACATGTCTGGGACAGCAGAGGCTTTTAGACCACATGGGTTTAAGTCCGCCTCTTTGTGACAATTCATGGGGCTGGCTAAGGGGAGGTGTTAACTCCAGAACCATGCCCTGTTGGGTGTTAACCTAATCTATGTGGATATGAACCTCCCAGGGTCCTAAGGGGAGGGGCCAACTCAAGAACCAAGCAGCTCTGGTCATTCAGGCGACGCTTGAGGATGTCAAAATCTCTATAAGAGGAGAGAAGACAGCTTGAAGATCCCTTTTCCGTTGGAGCCAGAGACAGCTACAGTCGAAGCTGAAGCAGGAGCTGCCGGTAGCAGAACTGACCCACATGTGGACCGAGGAGTGCTGAGCAAGGACTTGAAGCCAGTGGGTAATCTTTTTACTGTAGAGGGGAAGCATGTACATGATTTTGCTTTATACCATCATGCTTCTCTGTGGCCTTCTTGGTTACTCTTGTGAGGCAGACTTATTGGGCCTGGAAGCTTTTGATCAAAATATCAAAATGGGGTTACTGGTCTGTGGGTCTGTTACTTTGGAGCTTAAATACATGCTTTAATTCTTCTGCTTCCTACCAGAGAATTCCTTATATCCTGCGGTTCCGAACCTTTCAAATATACATATGATTCTCTTTGAAATCATAAATTCTGCCTTCATAATACCCGTTAGCCAATCTGACAGGAGAGATGTGGTACCCAAGAGTTGTTGTGATTTGCATTTCTCTAATCAATAGTGATTTAGAGCATTTTTCATATGCCTATAGATATCTTTAATTTCTTCCTCTGAAAACTGCCTGTCCATATCCTTTGACCATTTCTCAATTGGGGAATGACTTTTGTTCCTATAAATTTGGCTCAGTTCCCTGTATATTTTAGATATGAGGCCTTTATCAGAGGCACTGATTGTAAAGATTTTCTCCCAATTTTCTGTTTTCCTCCTAATCTTTGTTGCCTTGTCTTTGTTTATACAAAAACTTTTCAATTTAATATAATCAAAGTTATCCATTTTGTATTTTGTAATGCTCTATGTTCTTTTGTTGGGCCATGAATTCTTCCCTTTCCCATAAATATGATATGTAAACTATTCCATGCTCTCCCAAACAGCTAATAGTATCAGCCTTTATTTCTAAGTCATGACTTCATTTTGGTATATGGTGTAAGATATTGGTCTATGCCCAGTTTCTGCCCTACCATTTTCCAATTTTCCCAGTAGTTTTTGTGGAATAGTGAATTCTTAGACCAGAAGCTAGATTCTTTGAGTTTATCAAAGAATAGATTGTATAGTCATTGACTACTGCATCTTGTGTACCTAACCTATTCCACTGATCCACCACTCTGTTTCTTAGCCAGTACCAAGTAGTTTTGATGACTGCTGCTTTACAGTACAGTTTAATACCTGGTATGGCTAGGCCTACTTCCCTAGCATTTCTTTTCATTAATTCCCTTGATATTCTGCACCTTTTGTTCTTCCCAATAAATTTTGTTATTATTTTGTTGAGCTCTGTAAAATAATTTTTTGGTAGTTTGATTGGTATGGCACTGAATAAGTTAAATAATTTAGGTAAAATTGTCATTTTTATTATATTAGCTCAGCCTAACCACGAGCAACTGATGTTATTCCATTTACTTAGATCTGACTTTGTGTGAAAAGTGTTTCATAATTGTGTTCATATAGGCCCTGGGTTTGTCTTGGCAGGTAGACTCCCAAATATTTTATAATGTCTACAATAACTTTAAATTTCTCTATCTCTTGCTGTTGGGCTTTGTTAGTAATGTATAGGAATGCTGAGGATTTATGTGGGTTTATTTTATATCCTGCAACTTTACTAAAGTTTTTTATTATCTCAAGTAGTTTTTCACTTGATTCTCTAGGATTCTCTAAGTAAATCATCACATCATCTGCAAAAAGTGATAATTTAGTTTATTCTTTGCCTATTCCAATTCCTTCAATTTCTTTTTCTTCTCTTAATGTAAAGCTAACATTTCTAGTACCAAACTGAATAATAAGGGTGATAATGGACATACTTGTTTCACCCCAGATCTTATTGAGAATGCATGTAGCTTATCCTCATTACATATAATGCTTGCTGATGGTTTTAGGTAGATGTTATTTATAATTTTAAGGAAGACTCTGTTTATTCCTATGCTTTCTAGTGTTTTTAACAGGAATGGGTGTTGTATTTTGTCAAAAGGTTTTTCCTGCATCTATCAAGATAATCATATGGTTTCTGCTAGTTTTCTTGTTGATATGATCAATTATGTTTATACTTTTCCTAATATTGGGGGTTTTCAATTTGTTCTTTTTCTAGC